>NC_056744.1:1363665225-1363820225 GCF_019279795.1 Protopterus annectens | reverse complement strand
CAACAGGAATTTACAGTGTTTTTTTTTTTTTTTTTTGCTAGTCGCCATGGAAAGCAGATGCCAGCAGCTCCTATCCTTTCTCTTTGGTTACCCACTATCCTCATATTGTTTCTGTGTATATTCTCCTGTTCTGTACTTTACATTTCCCTGAATTCGTTTCTAGCCTCACTCATAACTGCCTTTGTTAGTGCACCTGCCCAGTTTTACTGTCTTCAGACTCTTACATATTAACGTTTTTTTTTTAATTTTTTGCCCTGCTTTTAGCTGCTAGTAAGTCTCCTCCCCTAAAGCCCCCCCTCTCTATTGTAGCTTATTTTAACCATTCAGCACTGGGTTTGCTTCAAGTAAATCTACTTGTGTAGCTTGAGGCCAGTGTCCTTTTGTAAGTATACTTCTACTCATATTTTATTTCTTTTTTATTTATTTCTGGTGACTATACCTTTAGAAACTGTATATCCTTGTCTCTCAAGCTAGTTGTTCACTATCTTTTTCTGATTGTTTCTCTGACTTCATCTTGAGCAGGATGCTAGCCCTGCTCCATCCGCCCTCACTAGACTCGAGCTCACTTCGCTCCCCTACCCTATCCCCATTCCCACCCCATTACAATTACATTTATACCTAACTATCCCTCTCCTTCCTGTCACACTAGCCACTACAATTCCACTTCATGCCTATTGCCACAACCAGCTTACTAATCTGCCATTCTTGTCAACACCACTTCCTCTATACCACTGTCTCTACCTACTCTATCTGACCAATATTCTATTCCAACATGTGTTATTTTCTAATATCTTCTACACTATTCGTTATTCTCTCTATCTCCACCTCTTACCACTCCAATCTCTCTGACCCATTCCTATGTTAACCAACTTCTCATTCATACAACATATATCCAGCAACTACTTCATCTTTTATTATCTCCCCTAATCTCTTTACTACCTCTACCTCAAGTCTATATAAACTATCCATAATAAAGGTTTTTAAACCTTCCCACAAAGCTAAGTCAAAGCTATGCAAACTCCATCTAGCATCTGCTACACACTCTCTCCTCACTAAAAACCTATTTGTTCAGGAGATATCCATCCCAACCCTGGTCCCTCTTCTTCTCTCCCCAACCTCACTCTCCCCAAAACTACATCTACACTGCCCTCATCTTACTCCTCTAACAGTCACCAACCTCAGTCACAGCAATCATTTCCATCCAAATACTTAACTATTTACTCATTAAATATTCAGAGTCTAGCAAATAAAGCTACTGAGCTGCACTCATGGATAGCTCTCAATACCCCTCATATCCTCTCCCTATCTGAAACCTGGCTCAAGCCACAAATCTGAAATAGTGAAATACTCTCACCAGGTTATAATATCTTCCAATCTGATAGACCTGTAAAAAAAGAAGGTGGCGTGGCCATCCTCTACTCAAACAACCTTAACCGCTGACTTTACCCTTCCCCAATTCCTGACTTCCTCCCAGCTGAAATCATCATCCTTAACTGCCATCTGAATCCCCACAAAAAACTTGCAATTGCCTCTATCTACCTTCCTCCTGGTAAAAATCTGCCTATTCTTGAAAAAAATCCTATCCTGGTTTTCCCACAACATACCATATGAGACACTTATCCTTGGTGATGTCAACATTGATTGGTCCAAACTCACAAATGACTCCCCCAACTCAGTATCCACATACACGGCTTCCACCAACGTATAACATCTCCAACTCACTTCCATAAAAAATCCACCTCCAGCTCCATCATAGACTGAATCCTTGCCAATTCCCCCCATCAATACCACAATTCCACCACCTTACCTGACTCCCTCAGTGATCATCTCCCTACCACTATCTTAAGACACTACTCCCATATTCCTAAACCCCACCTTATCAAAGACTGTCGAAAACTATCGACTTTCAATTCATCCCAATTTAACTCCATTCTCCACAACATAGATTGGTCCATCCTAAAAGAACCTCCCCCTAAACGATGCTGTAAGCACTTTCAATAGCATCTTTATGAGTACTCTAAACTCCTTAGCTCCCTCTAGGAAGATCAGAGTAACATCAAATCATGCTCCCTGGCTTTCCAAGGAGACTAGGTCCCTTATGAAACAAAGAGATATTGATTGGAAAACCTGGACTAAAACTAAACAACCACCTCTTCTTCACAAATACAGGCAACTGAGGAACCTTGCAAAAAAAAATACAACTAATGACAAAAAGTTATACTATAGCTCTGCTCAGCTTAGCAACAAATCCATTCCTCGAAAAATTTGGTCACCTCTCAACAACATCCTCTATCCTGGAAAGCTCTTTAATCCTTCCCCATACCTAACTCTTCCTCTCAGAAAACAGCTACCCTCCTGAATAAACACTTTATCTCTTCCATCCAAAATCTGGCAACCTCTAAGCCAAACTCTACTTCGAGACCCACCCCTCCAAGTCCCACTAACACAACTTTATTTTCATTTGAGCCAGTTCCCATTACTTACATCAAATCTCTGCTACTCAAGCTAAAGCCTTGCTCTCCTTCCACTGATAATATATCGCCTACATTCCTCAGACTTGCTGCTGACTCAATTGTCTATCCTATATCTATACTGATTAATTGATCTATTCTGGAATCAACTATCCCCACCCTTTGGAAATCTTTCTTTACTATCCCTCTTCATAAAGGTGGAAACTCCACTGAGCCCTCAAACTACCAACACATTGCCATTCTGTCCCCCTCTCCAAGATATTAGAAAAATGTATTCACTCGCACCTTCTCAATCACCTCCTCACACGCCACTTACTTACCCCTACCCAACATGGATTTTGTCCTTAGCACAGCACCACCACTGCCCTCCTTTCCTTCACTCAGATCATTGCAGAGGCCCTAAACAATAATAAACTCATTTCCTGTCTCTTCCTAGATCTCTCCAAAGCCTTCGATACTGTCTCTCATCCTCTACTACTATCCAAACTCACAAATCTCCACCTATCCCCCTCCGCACTTGCCTAGTTTAATAGTTACCTATCTGGCAAGGAACAATCTGTCAAATGGCTCTCATACTCCTTTCCTTTCCTTCTCATCTCCACTGGTGTTCCCCAAGGCTCCATCTTGGGACCCCTTTTGTTTAACATCTTCACCAATGATCTTTACACCTCATGCAAAAAATCCTCCTTTATTCAGTATGCCGATGACTCTACACTTATATCCATCTCAAATAACATTCCTGAACTACACTCCCTAACACAACAAGCCCTACTATCCACTCTCTCACAACCTACTGATCCTAAATCCCAAAAAGACCAAACTCCTACTTTTTCTTCCCCGTTGTCATTCTCATCACAAAACCTCCTTTTTTATTACATCTTCTAACAATACAACTATCCAACCTGACACCCACACAAAACTCCTAGGGGTCATTATCGATGATGAACTAAAGTTCAACCTACACATACTGCAGTGTAAAAAAAAAAAACAGAAACTAGGTCTCCTATATCAGAGCAAAAAATGTCCTAACCCCTGAATCTAGACTTACCCTGGGTCAGGCACTCCTCCTCCCCTCCCTCTTATACGCCGCCCTAGTTCTTACCAATATCCAGGCCTCCACTCTAAACAAACTCCAACAGACTTACCATAAAATAGCCAGATTCATTACTAACTCCCCATACAACTCACACCACTGCATTTCTTTAAACTCTCTTCAATGGCTTGAACTTCCCCAATTTCTGCTATCTTATCAATTTCATATGCTACATTATATTCTTTATAAAACCTCCTTCTGTCCAACTCTGTCTTCCTTAGTCTCCATCTATATCACATCCCAGACCCTCCATACTTCTAGCCAACAATTACTTTATGTCTATCACCCAAAAAGGTCAGTAGGCAAACAACTCTATACTTCCTTGCCCATGCTTGGAACAAACTTACCCTTGACTTACCTTCAATCTCCCACACCTCACACTTTAAAAATGAACTAAAAACTTATTTTCTCAATTCCAGGACCTGCCCTTGCCATGACCCCACCTAGTCTTCCTTCCCTTTATGTACCCTCAAAAGGTCCATACTTTGTACCTCATTACACCTCTTTCTCCAATGTGTCTACTATAAAACCAAGGCACCGTACTTCTTAAGTAAGGAAGCCACACCAAAATTGTTCTAAGAAATATTTTATTGTGTGGGTGGTTGTAGTGTAGGTTTTAGTTGGTGACTGGGGAAGTAGTTTAAGTAAATAAATTAATTAATTAATAAATAAACAAATTAATAAATTTATCAGCAGGAATTGCATACTAATTAATGCAAATAGTTGGTTAGGAAATTCCAAGTAGTAGGTTTTTAACAACAATATGTGTATGTTTTTACTGTTTAAATTACAATGACTAGATTTTTATTAATGTGTTTAAAGGATGATGAATTTTTAAGTAATGGTTGTAGATCACATGATCGTTATTGGTATTTAAACAGGGGGAAATTATGTGTTATTTTGTATCTGATGAAGTTCCATTTTGTTTGAAAGTGATTAAAGGAATGAAAGCGCTCATACAACCTTTCTTGGAACAATATTGGCGTGGCTTACTTACTTAAGAAGTACTTCTGGCACTTTGGTTTTATGGTTACTGGACATTTCTTCTGTTTTTGTGTTATGTGTCTACTATGCATTTGCTTAACTTTATACAAACAAAAACATGTTATTGTTGACCTATTGAACTATATCAATGTAAATTTATGTTACTAAGCTTCTTTTTAATGCAACTTTAACTTTATGCATGTAACCCAACATATGTAAATCTTTTTGCTATAACTGCTATTTTTGTTTAAAAGTATACTTGTTTAAATATGTACTACTGGAGCTTTTCTCCTCGGGTCTCCACTGAAAATGGGCCACAAGCCCAGTTGGACAAATCCGGTTAACAAATGTCAATAAATAAAATAAAATAAAATAAATAAATTTAGTGAAAGTGCATTTTCGATAAAATGCACTTTCGCTAAAGTGGGTCCGCGTCCGTGGAATCACAGTTCAATGAACTGTGTTTTCGATCAAATGACAGGGACATATATATATATATATATATATAAATATACACACACACATATATATATATATATATATATATATATATATATATATATATATATATATATATATAAAATATGTATGTATATATATGTATATATATATATATATATATATATATATATATACACACACACACACACACACACACACATATATATTTTATATATATATATGTATATATATATATACATTTTCCCTACTGTTGAATGACTATGCTGCATAATATGTTTCAAAAAACATCAGTCCTATGTACAGCTCACATGGCTTAGTGGTCATTTGCTGTGGTTATGGTGTATAGGGTAGTGGGTTCAAGACTTGCAACGGCTGATTATTTTGCTGCTGGGCAGAACAAGGGCTGTTGGATACAGAGTGATAAAGTCACTTTTAAGCAGTTGTAAGTGGTTTTGAGCAGTGGTAAGTAATGCTAACTTCTGGTTAAATATGCTTACAGATAGATAGCTCTAAAAGTGCTTAATCTGTGTAGGCATCACTTAGCACCATGCAAATAGGCTTAGTCCCACTTACTACTGCTTACTCCCACTTACCCCATGCTAATTTCTTTAAAAGAAAAGAAAAAAGGGGTGTTAAGAAAGTGGTTAAAAAGGCGGCACAAAGATGGTAAAACAATATGAAAGATAACTAGGGATGTGCAGGATGGGTGTAGGGAAGGTCCATAGCTGTTGATTTCTTCTACAGCAACAGCTGTGCATATATACTGAATTTGGAGGTAAATTTGGACACTCAAACCCCTGAGAGACAGGGGTGAGGACAACAATAATGTGTTGTGAAGTCAATTAGGCAGGATTACATGTGTCCAGTGGACACGTGCGAAATAGACAGCTATGTATAGGGCAACATTTTTTTTTTTTTGGGAACAGATTGTCTTATATTTTAAGATGAGAGTGGGATTTTGGCGAAGGATAGTAGGTATATTTGGGGAGGTAGGTTGGGAAGGAAGAGAGACAACCCAAACAAGACAGAATACAGGGGCGGTATATGATACATGTACAGAGTAAACACCTTGGACGGGTAGGGGTGTTTTGTAATCGGAAGCCCACAAGCCCACACATGGATACAGTCCCCACCCATGGGCTGTCACCCCTGCACCTTAAAATCCCCAAAGTTGGCTGGGCTAGGGGCTGAGCAAGAGGGGCAGGCAGACCCTCTAATTGCACCATGTGGCCCTCAAGCTGGCATAGCAGATCTCCCAATTCCTTCCTGAGATTGCTACGTAGCAAACCTTGGACCTGGCTTTGGGTGACAGGATCCTGTCCACGCCCAGGCCTGAGGGGGTGAACCCCATCCCCTGAGGTGGTTCCACCCGAAGGTGGTGCAGGACCAGTGGACGAGGAGGTCCCGAGGTGGGTCCTAGATGTGCTGGGGCCTGGTGCTATGGCCAGATGAAAAGGGAGAGGCAAATCCACTGGAACCATCCTTCTTTGTCGTGCTATGGTGTTGCAGTTTTAGTACAGATGTTGGTTAGTAATGGTAAACACATTCCAGGATTGGTTATAACAGTGTGCATGAATATTCCCATTAACCCAAAACACCAGATTTGGAACATTTACATAGCAAACAGAACACATGCATATATGGAACCACAGTGGGCATTACATCGGCATGCAGGTTACATTGATAGCAACAGGCTAACAATGATATTATTTGAACAGGGAACATTAATTGGAATACATTTTAACATTTGTAGAACAACTGGACACATGTCCCAACAGTAGGTTTGGTGGAAAACATACCCATTCATTTATGTGTTTATATTATTGCTAAAGATAAGGTGGGGGAGAGCGAGAGAGATGTCAGTTAACAAATGTAGATTCTTGCAGTGGTCACAGCTTTAATGATCATTGCGCTACTCATTACTCTACAGGTATTATTACAGGGTTGGACAGTGGTATGTTTGTACACAGTATAATCACAGCCTTCTTATAGCTACTTTGGACTTTCTCTTACCTGGTAGACCTGTGGAGGGAATGTTTGTTAATACTGCATGACTGTTTCTACTCATATTCTCATTGTCAGGGTTACATATGTGCACTTATGTGCACTCATACTGTGTGCGTGTGCGTGTGTGTGTGTGTGTGTGTGTGTGTGTGTGTGTGTGTGTGTGTGTGTGTGTGTGTGTGCTACTGACATACTCTGCCTTGATTTCTATCGAGTCACCCTGGTTGTTGGTAGCAGGGACAAGTAGCTGTGACAGCATGACACTTTTGAACATTTCTTGGGGGAAACCACTTGGTGTATGTATTTATCGCACTGTCATTTGCAGCCTTGGGGTTAGACTGTGGGTGTTGGACAGAGTATTACTACTGGCTTCTTATAGCTACTTTATACCTTCTTTCATCTGGAATATCTGTGGAGGGAATTTAATTTGACACTACCTGACTGTTTCTACACATATTCGCAAAATGCTACTTGAAGTTATGCATACAGCTTACTACCACTCCCGAGATTCATATCATGGCTGTTTCTGCTAAAAATACAACATGTTTGTGTTTCATTAGAATGAGCTATTGAAAAACTGCTGTCACTTCCTTGAATGTTTGCTTTCTAATTCTCTCTCGGTTGTACAATCTGACCTTGTGACTACAACATTCTTTTATATACATTCCTATACATACCTTTTGACATAGCACAGTGTGGAAAACAGTGGTTAATGCAGGGTTACTATTCTGATATCAGATCTTGCTGCATGAAACTTTCCAGTCATACAATACCAGAGTAAATACAACCAGTCCAGAGTTTTAAATTTTATTGACTAGTAATTACATTTTTATTGATATATGTCCTGTATGTTACTATTACTCTCCTACTGGCTTCTTATAGGTTCATAGATTCATAGGAAGGTATTAGGCTATCGGCCCAAGGGCATATGTAAGCCTAGCCAACAAGGTTTCCTGGGTTACGCCACCAAAGAAAGTTATTTTCCTGTGCCCCTGTCAACCAGAGCCACAGAAGTGATCCACAGGGTGTATTTCCAATTTCCCATCCACTCATCAAGATTTTTCTTGGAGTGCTAATGAGGAACTTTGCTTGACATAGATGGGTAGCTTGTTCCAGAGTATGGGAAGTCTCTGGGACAGGAATCTATCCCTCCAGCATGTCTTGTGTATTGTGGTGACAAGGTTGTTGTCTGATCCCATGGATGCTGTGTTTTCGGCTTTAGAGAGTGCAGCTTTTACCTGCATAGTTGTGATTACAGGGACTCTGCATTCTTCCTGTATAGATATGGGCCCTTTAGGGTGTGTGAGGGGGGTAAAATTAGCACTGAACCTATCTGCCAGGATGTTGGCAATATCAGTTGGTTCTGTAATTTTTGTGCCATTGTGCTGTAACTCAGAGCAGATCTGGGTATTGCCACTGAGAGTTTTGACATAGCTTTAGAATGCTTTGTGGTTGTTCTTAGTATCAGTGGTGATTTTGTTTTCAAGGCTAGCTTTCGAAGATCTTATAAGGGATCTCAGCTTCTTACTGAGGCTGACCAGGGAGCTCTTCCACTCATGGGATTTTACTCTCTTTTGCAACAGTTTCTTCCTTCTGTTGTAGAGGTTGTTTATGGCAGGGGACCACAGTATTGGCTTCCTTTTTTTGGAGGATAGAGTTTTGGTTCTGTTTGGGATAGCATGATCCATGCATGCGTGTAAGTGCTTATAGAGTGCATTTGAGTAGGATTCAGCAGTCGTAACTGTATTGTCCATCTGCATGGGTGTCATGAAGTTTGCCACTTCTGTCTTAAGAAGCATGAAGTTGGCTTTGGAGAAAATTTTTACTGTGGTTTCCTTAATGCGGGGTGGGGGCAGGATGTGGATATCTAGGGTGATTAGCTTATGGTCGGATTTGACCAACGAAGAGTTGACTTCAGGTGTGGAACACCGGTCACTCATGTTGGTAATGACTAGGTCTAGGATATTGTTGCCCCTGGTGGGGGTGTGAATAAGTTGATCCAGGGCATTAGGATTTATGAATTCCAGAAAGCGTTGTGTGAAGGATTTGGTACAGGAGCAGTTTTCCCAGTTAATGGTGGAGTAGTTGAAATCACCCATTATTAGGGTGTTTGGTTGAACTCTAATATTTTCCAGTATATCAAGAAAGGAGGAGTGGGAATCCTGGGGCATGGTGGGGGATCTGTAGCAAGCTACAATTTGGATTGCAGTTTTGTCCAAGGTTAGTAGCACTTGGATAACCTCGGATGCATTATGCTGAGCAACTAGCCTGGAGATGTGGATATCCTTAATGAATATGGACACACCTCCACCTTTGGTGTTCCAGTCCAGGTTAGATGACCGAAAAGTGTGGTATAAGTTATAGCCTAGTAATGCAGAGGTGCTCTTTGGAGCCTTGAACCAGGTCTCAGTCACTGCACAGATATCAATGTTCTCCATTTTAAGGAGTGCCTCAAGTGAATGCATTTTGAGATTTAGACTTCTAGCATTGAGTATCATTACCCTCAGTTTTTGCTTGCCTGTTCCTGTTATGGTGGTGAATTTGTCATTTGAACCTTGCCTAAAAAAGGCATATAGGGGCAGCAAGAGCCATAGCCAGTATCTGGAATCCCAAGGGTGACAGGTGCAGGCCATCTCTGGTAAAGTATCATGGTCTGTCAACCATGTCGTTCCAGGCAGACAGACACTGGATCCCCTTAGAATGACACCAGAATCTTAGCCAATTGTTGAAGTCAATCATTTTGTCCTTGTACTGCGGCATCATTCTGGGTGATGGCAGGATGCTAATCAGAGCTAGGGTCATACCTGCCTGGGCTACAAGATTGCAGAGTTCTTCCACATCTCTTTTCATGTAGTCCAGGGAGGTACATCTCAGGTCATTCACACCAACATGGACGATGACAGAGTCATATTTATAATTGTTGTGGAGTGAACTGAGTGCGTGGGTTATGTGGCAGATCCTTGCACCTGACAGGCAACTGACAGTAACCTTCTCCTTGTTTAGCCTGGTGAGTGGGACATCAGTGTGCCTGACTATAGAGTCACTTATGACTAGCGTGTTGGGTACGTTGTTTTGCCTTATGGGCTGTGATTGGGTGGCACACTGAGTCTGTGGGCTGTGTCATTTGGGTTGTGTTGGGGGTGGAGATTGCTTGCCTTTCTGCTTTGGAGGTCTCTATTGCTTGAGCAGATTATTATTGAGAGCCTCCACAGATGTTTTTTATGCTTTTATGTGTGGATTCTGGTGGTGTAGGTTTAGTGGGACTATGTGATGAGTGTGGTGTGATGCAAGTGTTTACCTTCTCCTCTTGACTGTCAAGTTGAGTCTTGGTTGGAAGGAACATTAACTCCAGTTTAGCTAGATAAGTGCATCTCTCACAGGTTGTAGTGTTGGGTGGTAGGAGGAGAGGGTTGTCTGTGTACATGAGGCAATTTCTACATTGCCTCAAGATGCCCATATTCATCAGATAGACAGGAGAGAACACTGGGAGCTGACCCTTGGATATGCCTGAATAAAAAACTATTTTCCTCTAGACAAGTGAGGAAAGTGAGTACAAGAGCTGTTTTTCTCTAAGTAAGTGAGGAAAGTAAGTACAAAACTGTTTTCCTCTAGGTAATGAGGAAGGTTGAGTGCTGTAGTAATTTGTAGCTTATTTGGTGCTTACAACAAGTTCTGAACAACTGCTGAGTGCACATAAGCAAATGCAAGTGCTAAAACTAAGAATCTGTATCTGGACTAGCCTAGTTACAGGAAAGAAATAAGTGTAAATGTGGGCTTTTAAATCAGAAAGTTGAGAGATATGGAAAAATTGACCAAACAGCCAATAACTATAATTTCTGGGCCAGAAACCACTTCTTATGTGGTAGATAGGTTACCTAGTGCTTACCACTCCCACTGATAAGCTAGCAGGCTTCCCTCCAACACAGAAAGGCTTGGGGGGCTCAGGAGCTTACAAACAGTCCTGGACACAGCAAATCTGTATCTGGACTAGACTATTTACAGGAAAGGTAGGAAACAAGCTATTTTCTTTTTTTTTTGTTACAGTTAAGCAGATCACAGAGAGATTCTAACAAAGTTTTTTTTTTTCTTCTTGTAAAGGAAAGGGAGAAAGGAGAAGCAGAAGATAATTCAAGGTTAGGAAACTAAGTGGGTTGGCCTTCTCAAATGTTCTCTGTATTAGATTGAATGAGCTAATGACACTAGACTGGGAGGAGTGTCCCAGATTAAATTTACAGTAAGGGTGGGCAACTACAAAGCCACCAAGTATAAGAACGAGACAACAATAGGGAGGGATGGTGGGGAACAATACTACAGCTACTAGCCTACACTCTTTTAGACAGTAAATACTACAGAAATGTTTATCACAGCAGAAAAACAGCAGTGAACCATAAAATGAAAGTTTGTAAACAGAAAAAGGAGCAAGGAGACTCTACAGAATGCTTTTAACTGCAAGCAAATCAGTTATATGATACACTCCTTGCCAGGAAATCAGAACAAACAAACAGGTGCTTAACAAGTAGAGACAATTTCCAGTTAATACCTTTCACACAGTGAAACTAGTTAAAAATCTTTACAAACAGTGTGACAGTAAAAACCTTATTTATATGGCCCTGTAAGGCAGACAATTTTAGTTCAGCCATGCAGATTAGTTAACAGCAATAGAAAACAGCAAAAAGTATGCAGCAGGCAATAAAAGATGCTCTATATAAATTGCTAGAAGCAATAACTAGTAAAAATAAGCAAAAAAAAAAAAAAAACAGGATACTTATTGTTATATATCTCAGATCAGAGTTGTAGTCAATGCCCCTCCTCCACTCAGCTCAATGTGTATAGACAGAAATCCTCTCAAAGTTAGGGCTTAAATACCAGAAGATACAACCTTAAACAACTTTTTAATAAAAGCTCAAAAGAACCAATGAGTGCTTACTCCAAGCCCTAGACCATCCAACCTCCACCAGCCATCAGCCAATCAACACAATCTTGCCATGAAGGTAAAGAAAGGCTTCTGCTAATTCAAGATGGCCTGGGCATGTGCTCAGAACAGCCACTGCAAAAACAAACAGGACCAGAGACAGCAAATCTAAACTGGGACTCTACTACAGCTACTAGCCTACACTCTTTTAGACATTAAACACTACAGACATGTTTATCACAGCAGAAAAACAGCTGTGAGCCACAAAATGAAAGTTTTTAAACAGATAAAGGAGCAAGGATACTCTACAGAATGATTTTAACTGCAAACAAATCAATTATATGATACACACCTTGGCAGGAAATCAGAACAAACAAATAGGTGCTTAACAAGTAGAGAACATTTCCAGTTAATACCTTTCTGACAGTGAAACTAGCTAAAAAGCTTTACAAACAGTTTGACTGTAAAAACCTTATCTATCAGGCCCTGAAAAGCAGAAAATTTTAGTTCAACCATGCAGATTAGTTAATAGCAATAAAATACAGTAAAAAGTATGCAGCAGGCAATAAAAAGTGCCATATATAAATTGCTAGAATCAATAACTAGTAAAAATAAGTACAAAACATCCCAGTTATTAAATACTACAGGGTGGCATTCTACTAAGTTTTATTTATTTGCCCTACATAATATCAGGTAGATTGCCACTCACCAGCCTCGCAATGTAGCCTTTGCAGCCTGCTGGTGTGGGCTTCCAAGTTCACAGCCCTCTCATCTGCAACTGTACAGGAGATAAGAAAAAAAAACATTTATGCATACCTATCCATCACATACACAGGCTGGACTTTGGAGAACACTTATTTTGACTAATACATACATATGCCTGGAGCATTCCCTGCCCAGGCATCTTGGACCCACTGGTCCAAAAAGGTCCCTCTTCCTCTGCCTCAAGTCGGCAAAGTGGTGCTGGACCTGCTCACCAGTCCGAGGGATGCCAGTGGCACTAGTGAGATCTCGGGCAAGTTGTCCCAGGCCTCCACTTTGTATTGGGAGCCTTGGTACTGGTCCTGCAGCAGTCGTCCATCATGGTCTTTAATGAGGAGTCCAGCCATGATCCTGGACTCCTGAATGCCTCAGCGTTGCACCCAAAAGTGCACACTTTCACCGACACCTGCCATAGTGCCTACAGTGGGGAGCTACAACTGGTTATGAGCTGTATTTCTGCCTGCATGATTTAAATAGAGCTAATTATTCACCTTTTACCGTGACTGGACAGATTTGAAACTGCTGAGCTAAGCTAAGCATCAGGCAAACCTGCTTAGCTAAAATAACTATTGCTTAAAGGGGTAGATGCTTAGCCCTGCTTACCAGTGCTTAATTCCACTTAGCTATGTTAAATCTTGCTTAAACTTTAAATTTCATTGACAACTCGTGTTTAGGGCTGCTACACTACCCTGGTTAGCATATACATAATAATGTTCACTACCTACTTATGAAAAATACATTTTAGTTGTGTTTCACATATGAAAATATTTGCACTGCTATGGGGCTCAAACCATGCCTGATTACATGTTAGATAAATGCTCTAAGCACTACACTACTCCAGTTTCACTATTAATATTGTGTATATTTCTATTTAGCTTAAACTCCACTATGCACAGCTGTGCAACGGGCAAACCCATGCAGCTACGTTTAAACTTTATTGCACACAAGGAAAAAAAAATAAGGAATATATTTTAAATATTGCTGTTTGAAACTTAGAACATTGATAGAATGACAGGCTTTGGATTAGCATGTATCTTCTGAGGATGTAGAGTCTTAAACCAATATATTTGTCATTATTTAATGACTTCAATTCATAGCTGTTTGCCAGACAGGTGCAGATTTTAGGGGAACACACCAAAAATAGGAAGCAGTAATCTCCATTCCCCACCCTTCAACACTCCATTTTTATTTAATATCCCCCTCCCTACTTCAACCAAATCCATTTCATTATTTCAAACTAAAACTCCATGTAGTTTATTTAAAATCTCCTGCTATCAAAACTAAATTACATCTCCCTCTTACTTTATGTCACAATTCAAAGTTTCTCCTCCTATCTCCCTTCTCTTGGCTTGCTCTAGCAGGAGATATCCACCCCAACCCTGGGCCAACACCTGGTAACAATCTCTCTCCCACTACCTCCACTAATAGAAACAGCCATAAATACCTTAAGTTCATTACCATTAATACCCAGAGTATTAATAACAAAATAACAAACTTCCATGCTTGGCTAAATCTCACTGCACCTGACATAGTAACAGTAACTGAAACCTGGCTAAAACCACAAACTACTAACTCTGAGATTTTACCACCTGGCTTCCAAGCACTTAGATTCAATCGCCAAAACAAAAAAGGAGGTGGTGTAGCCTTAATCTACAACTGCCTGCTAAATCTCAGCCCATACCAAAATCCCATTCCTCAGTTTAATAATGCCGAACTAATCATAGGAATCCTCAAAATGAGCAACTTTAAAAGTATCTGTATTATAGCCATCTATATACCCCCGGAGACAACACTTCCACCCAAGAGAATATTCTCTATTGGGCTACAAACAATATCAAACTAGAGACTTCCATTCTAGACGATGTCAATATCGACTGGAATAAAATTAATAACAATACTCCCACTCTGTCTATCAATCTTTATAATTTTACTCAACTAATAAAGAACATTACCAGACCCAGTCACCCCAACAATATCTCCAACTCTGGTATACTACCAGACTCAATAAGTGATCATCTTCCGGCCTTTATTAACCGAACTACCCAACAGCTCCTTCACCAACATCAATATGCCCACACTCGTAACCTAACTAATTTTAACCCTTCTATATTCTCTGAAACCCTTAAACTAACAAACTGGGATTCACTAAAAACTATTCCTCTAGATGAAGCCTTAGAAGTCTTCAATACTACCTTCCTTAAAATCCTAAAGTCCCAAGCCCCACCTCGAACAAAACAAATAAAATACAACTCTGCCCCTTGGCTAACTAAGGACACTAAAACTCTCATGCTACAAAGGGACAAAACATGGAAACTCTACAATAAAAATAAACACCCAGCTTCATTCCTTCAATGTAAGCAACTCCGCAATCTCACTAAAAAACTTATCACACAAGATAAAAAATCATACTACACCAAACTACAGTCCACCCTCTCAAACAATCCCAAAAAATTCTGGAATTCCATCAATTCCTTCTTACACCCAGGTACTAAATCCATTCCCTGTCCAGACAACAATAAGACTAACACAGAAATTGCAACCCTTTTCAACTCCTTTTTTACCAGCTCCATAGCTGAACTGACCAAATCCTTCTCCAATTCCACCCCAGCCCGAACCCAAAGCCTTCTTTACCCTCCTCCCCCCACTCCTGCTCCCATAAACCCCCTCCCACTTTTTTCTACAACCCACGTCTACCACCTGTATCAAAAAACTTCTTTCCAAGCTCAAACCATGCTCCAATGCCCCAGACAACATCCCATCACTCTTTCTCAAGCTCGCAGCAGATGGCATCACCATACCCATCAGCATTCTCATCAATAGATCCACCCAAGAATCTTATGTTCCCAAACTTTGGCGAGCTGCCTACATTCTGCCCCTTCATAAAGGAGGCAAAAATAATAGCATTTCTAATTTCCACCCAATAGCCATTCTTTCCCCAATTTCAAAAGTCCTTGAAAAATGTATCCACCGGCAACTCATGCCCCACCTACTCACTAACCATCTCCTCACTCCTACTCAACACGGATTCTGTCCTGGCCACAGTACCATTACTGCTCTCCTCTCTTTCTTAGACATTGTCAACCATGCCCGTGACTCTGGAAATATTGTCTCCACTGTTCTTCTTGACCTTTCCAGGGCATTCGACACGGTATCCCACACACTCCTTCTCAACCACTTTTCTAACCTCAATCTTTCCCTCAATTCCCTTTCTTGGTTCAAAAGTTATCTCTCAGATAGATTCCAAGCTGTGAAATGGCATACAGGTACCTCTAACTTCTTACCTACCCCTACCGGAGTCCTTCAGGGTTCTATTCTCGGACCTCTGCTCTTTAATGTCTTTATCAATGATTTCCACTCTGCAATTCCTCATTCTCAGATTGTACAATATGCAGACGACTCCACTTTAATCTGCTCAGCTTCTAGCCTTCCCGAGCTCCAAGCCAAAACCTGCTCAGCTTCTAGCCTTCCCGAGCTCCAAGCCAAAACCCAATTGGCCTTCACAACCACAGAGAATTGGATGCTTCAAAACCACCTCTCCTTTAATGCCAATAAATCCCATATTATTGTCTTCTCCCCCACAAAAGTTCTGCCTCTTGATAAGCCATCCTTCAAGATCTCTAGCCTCTCCCAGTCCCCAGTAGAAGTTGTTAGTTGTGCAAAATTACTCGGAGTTACCGTTGATGAACACCTGAAATTTAATACTTATATTCAACTAAACATAAAAAAAAACATCAGAAGCTCGGTATGCTTTACAGAAATGCTAACTTTCTATCTTTAACTACAAGACAAACACTCGCCTCTACCTACCTTCTCCCTTCTCTATTGTATGGTGCTCCTCTTCTAACCAACCTCACAGCTTCTATCTCCTCAAAACTTGAAAGATGCCACTACAAAATCGCCAAATTCGCTACTAACTCTACTCATTCTGCACACCATTGCATCTCCCTCCATAGTCTCCAATGGCTAGAACTCCCTAATCATCTTGATTACCTCCAACTTACTACTGCACACAAACTAATTTTTAAACCCACCGCCTGCTCTGCACTATCTACTATCTTGCCCTTCTACACTCCTCTCAGGCCCCTAAGATCAGGCCACCAAAATCTTCTTTCAGTATATAAACCTAAATGACTCCCTGGCCACCTTCTACTTTCTTATACTATAGCAAAAAAATGGAATTTGCTTCCTCCCCTTGTAAGAGTCACTACAAGCTTTGAACAATTCAAATCTCTTCTCCATTCTCACCTCTCCCAAAACTGGAAATGTAATTGTATACTTCCTACCCAGATCCCATTACATTCCAGTTCCAGTTTTCTCCCTCTTGTCCCTCTTCTTCCAACTCTCTGCTCAGCTCCCCACCCTCTACTTCTTTATCTCCTTTCTCTCCCCTGCTTAAACTCTCTATATATTCCTTTTACATCCTCTCCTCCCCACTGCCTACATGCCTATTCTCACAAATGTATCTTTTACCTTTTTCATAAGATGTACTTTTTCTACTCAAAAAATAAAATGAATCTTAGTCTAACTGTTCTTTTTTATCTTCCTCCTGGCATCTCGTCTCCTTTAAATTCTTTGCACCTCCTTTTTCCTACACTTCTTCTCTGATTTACTTCTTTTGCATTTCATATCTATGTATAATTTATTTTTTTTCTCTCTTCTATGCTAACAATACAATTGTATAAAAATGTTATTTTTTGCATGTAAAATTGTTAAATGTGCTATGTTTTTGGAAATTGTTAAATGTGTTATGTTTTTAGAACACAGAGCCTTATGTGTGTAATGTATTTGTAATCTGGAGCTTTTCTCCCCGGGCCTCCACTGAAAACGGACTTTCGGGCCCAGTGGACTTCCCCGGTTATCAAACTGGAAATTAATAAATAAATAATATGGACATTCTGTGAAGATCTGTAAAGTTGAGAGGTATGGCTGTCTCTTATTTTCTCCACAGACACTAATGTGTCCGTGGAAACGTTCATTCATTTTGAATTGCTGAACAGCAATTCTCGAGTGCAGGGGGCATGTGTATTCTGAGACAACTGCTCTCGGACACAACCCCTGCACTCACACACAGAACCATGTCCATTTTAGCACACGGCAGCACGCCTTCATACAGATGCATGACGTGCTGCAGCGCTGCATGGAAACGGTCCCTTCCATGCAAGAATAAGCTATTCTTGCACAGAAGTTTGCTGAATCCCGGGGAAAGTCTTCTTCAACCTTCAAGAGAAAAACAGAAAACCACCCTTTTATTTTCTGCTCTATCATTATAAAATGAAGGACAAAACTAAAGCCACTGAAAATAACCTATTAAATCTAAAAACTTACCAGGACACAGGCAGTGCCATTGCCACTTATTTATTACCATAACTACACCAGATAAAGTTCATCTTTGGCAAACAAAATATCTATAAACCAAACTATTTTAACACAACAATTTACTTTCAAAAGATCTAATGCAACAGACAATAAACTGCTCTGTAAACTCAAAGAATATGAATCACTATCCATGGATAATTTGTCTCCAGCCTTCATAAAATGCATCTTAAATGGTATAGCGTACCTTTTATAACAAAAATGAGAAGAAAAAAATGTCTCTCGATGTAGAAAGTGTCCAAATTTGTTCCTCTATTTTTCTGGCTATAACAAGTAAAAGGTGAAAACTATATACTTATCTTAATGCTCACAACACTCAAAAATTTGAGAAAAGGTGATCCATGTCCACTTAACAGAATATTTACAAATAAGAAACTAACCAACATGCAACATTGTTTTCCTTCTGAACATGGTGCTTTGTTTGCCATATTACTGCTAACGATGACAATTGGCTTATTACTGGTATTCTGTTTCTAGACTTTTCGAAAACATTTAATGTTACAAACCACATTATTTTTATGCAGTAGCATGAGTTGTGGCACTAATGTCACATGTTGGCCTACTTGCTATCTGCAAAATAACCTTTCATATACATTCACAATAAATACAGATGTTCCACAATACTTTGATACTGGCATTTGGATTAATCTTCAGTAAAAACTCTGATATCCCATGGAATCTAAGAACTTTCTGTAACTGCAGAACTTTTTAAAAAAAAGTGCCACATGTTTAGGCAACAAATCTGAAACATCATGGGTTTCCTCCAAACAGCAATCACCTGGAGTTTTATTTAAATGTCTTCAGATTCTGCAAAGCATCTCAGCATTTGTAGTAATGTCTTCCTCCTGCTGTGTGGATTATATCTGCTGGTTTCTGTAGTCCAGTTTCTTGCTGGCAATGCACATTTTCCCTTTGTAGCAAATTATTCAGTGGTTCTAGTCTCTAGCGAACATATTCACACAACTGCTGTTTTTTCTTTTAAGATTTTGTGCTTACTACTTTTAGTTACTGCAGTACACTTGTATTTGACAGAAATAAATATAATTTTCTGCTCGTAAGCAGCTGTGCTAGTGACATGAAATTATCACCAGGGCATTCCACTATTGTCGTTAACTAAGGTATAATTCTTTTTACCCTGTAAATCTCTGAATGAGTGCTTAGCAGTATGTACATTCTTCTGGAAAATCCATTGCCATGTGAACATAATGTTTTGGTGATTACTGTGTAGGATTCCATGCATCAGAAAAATACTAAACTCATTGAACCTTTAAGCTAGACCATCTTCAGTCATGATTTTCTATAGAATACACTGCATGGCAAACACACAGTTTTGAAATGAATGCAGAAGTACTGGTGATTAGTTTCTCCATCTGAAACAACCTATTGTAGTAGCCAGTGTCAGTAGTATATTCTTCAATATTACAACATAAGAAAACTGTCACAGCATCAGTGGAATGGCATGCAAAGGGCTGTCGTAAACTTAAATTAACTTCCTCAGTACATTTCAACATCTAGTAACAATGCTTTCACTCTGTTCATTCTTGTCTGACAAATAAAAACATTTTAATCTTAATTTTTAATTGTAATTTTCAATACCCAGCTAATCAAAATGGATATGTTGAAGCATTTCTTCATCAAAAGGTAATAAACATGACATGTCTGATATTTTCTCACTTTTGAAAAAAATACTCTTTAGTTGTAATTTAATCTCTCCTGGGGATTCATTAACAAACTTGTATCAGTTGCAGTAAGCCCGCATGCTGTATTTGTGTTAACGTGACAAGCAGCAATGTTCATTGAATATGCAAGCCACTAAGTAAGGCTACATGTTCATCAGCACCTGTTCATGCCAAGGACACCTGTTAGTGGCCACAAACAGGTGCACAGAGGGTGAAGCACACAATGTAAACAACAGATTATAGCTATACACAACTCCAGTAAGCTTTCAGTGCCTTATCTGTATAAAAAAAACAAGACTGATGTTGGTATGGCACTGTACACACCTATAACAATGTGGAAATACTGAGAGGAATTACAAATACCTGCGTAATCATTCTAATAATAGTATTAACTTATGAAAAAGGCATTTATGGCCGAAACCTGCATGTTGTGAATGGTAGAAGGTTTGTGACTGTTCATACATGCTGTGCACATATGTATGTATCAAAATCTAGAAGGACATGACACAAATACAAAAGTGTCACATTGACTAGGACATCAAATGAATAATGATCTGATGTACATAGTTGTGTAAGTGTAGCAGATGCGAAATATGTATATGCAAAATGAAGCTTACGGTCATGTAACATATGCGAACATGCACATAAATCAAGTGCAGCTCATGTTTACTGAGTCCCTTTACAAATAACTTGTGTATGTATGAATTATAATATCAGCTACTGGGTACATTTATTAAATGTCAGGCAATAATAATTTGAGTATAATACATTTGCGGTTCTGTAAGCAAATGTATTATACAAGTATCACACCATGCATTTTAACAGAAAAAAGCATATCAAAGTACATATATGAAAGCAGTATAACAAATAATGTTGTACATATTTAGCCATAAAATGAGCCTTTTTAAATGCTTTGTAATACCTGTATGACATAACAGTCATATCCACCATTACCAGGTGAAACATTATCATGTAGTATGAATTAAACTTTCAAACACTGACATTTCATATAGACCACCTGCACATTGCTCTGTGGCAAATGTTGTTATTCTCTGGGCATAGGACAGTAATTCGATTGCATGGATATTGGCAAAGGCAACCTTCCAGAGGTGAATTTTATGAATTTTTGACAAAAAAGAACAAATGATAAAAACTATTTCATAACATTCCCCCAGATTTATTATTCTGCTGTACAGGACTAGCTTAGTCCTGCACAGAGGCGGCCATTTAGGAGCAGGATGGCAGCACGCCATACATAATAATGAGGCACATTGCCTGAGCTCCTAGGCTTACATGGAGAGTGTAAGAGTGCAGGGGGCATGTCTGAGAGCAGAGCTCTCAGAATAAACATGCCCCCGCAATGAAGAACAGCAGAAAGGGGTATGAAATGAGCAAGACTGCTCACAGATGACCACATATCCCCACCAACAGTCCCCCTTGTGTACACAGCAACAGTATACATAAATAAAATTAAGAAACCCTTAATATTTTTGTTTAAAAATCGATTAACACTAACCATAGGTGCGAGTGTGCCCATCTCCTAGCTACGGTTAATACAGCTTAAATGGCTGAAGAGGATAACAAGGAAGATATATGAAAATGAAGCAGCATAGCAATAGTGTAGTGGACAGATCATTTGCCTTATGAGCAGGCATTCCTGGTTCGAGTCCCACTGCAGCACTTTCCATGGCAAAGTACGTTATGAGTAAATTTATGTTGCATAACCCATTAAATAACATATTTTCATGAACTGGGGTACTGCAGTAAATGCACATGTGAGGTGTTAGTGTCATAATGAATAAGGCACTAGTAAGCAGATATAAGCACAAATAAGCAGTAGTAAGCATATTTAAGCACTAGTAAGTGGGCTTAAGCCCGTTTGCATGGTGGTAAGCAAGGCCTACACTGGTTAGGCAATTTTAAAGCTAACTCTCTGTGAGCAGATGTAACAGCAGGTTAGCAGTGCTTAGCATCGTGCAAACTCGCTTACAACTGCTCAAAAGTGCCTTAATCACTCTGTATCCAACGGCCCTTGTTTTGGCCATTAGCAAAATAAACAACCATGCAGGTCTCAAACCCAGGAACCTATACATCACAGTTGCAGTAGTTAACCGCCAAGCCATCACATAAGTACAGAAGAATGAGGTATCAACAAACAAGTCCTCACCATAGTAAAACCAAACTGAACCTGTGACAGGAATCAGTATATAGTCATATGTTCCATAACCCACTAGATAACATAAATATGTGAACTGGAGTACAGCAGTAAGCCCAGAAGTGAGGTGTAATTGTAATAGAGTGTTGAAGTCCCCAATAAAACACAAGGACCCCATAGAGTATACGTACATATTAATACTGCATACCAGGCAGATATACAAGATGTAATAAATAAAAAATTAATGCCAAAAAGAAAAAAATAATGCAAAGTCTAAGCATTGCTAAGCATTGCACAGGCCAGCTTAGGAGTTGTAAGCAATGTGTAGGCCAGCAAACTCAATATGCCCAGTATTATACCCCTTTAAACAATGCCAACCTTTGTTAAAGCAGGTTTGCCCATAGTTTAGCCTTTTCAAAACCAGCCAATCATGGAAAAGTGCGGGAAATTGGCCCTACTTAAACCCAAGAGGCGGGAATACATCTCATAACTGGTTGTAGCTTCCCCTTGCAGGCACTATGGCAGTAAGGGGAGAAGGTGTGTGCTTCCAGGTGCAGTGCTGGTGCATCCAGGAGTCCAAGGTCATGGCAGGACTCCTAGTTAAAGACCATGCTCAGAGACTGCTGCAGGGCCAGTAACAGGGCCCCCAATATCAGGTGGAAGCCTGGGACGATCTCGCCCATGACCTCACTAGTGCCACTGGCATATCCCGAAATGGTGAGCAGGTCAGGCACCACTATGTCGACCTGAATTGGTGTATGGGGGAATCTCTTGAAGGAGTGGCTCCTGGAGGCTAGAGCGGCAGGGGATGTTCCAGTTGTGTGTAAATATCGCCCCAGTATGTGTGTAATAATTGCCAGCTCAGGTATATCATGTATAGGTATGGCTAAATATTCCTCTTATGTCCCCCACAACTGCAATGGAGCAGGCCGCGAACCAGGAGGCCCACATCAGTCACCTGGTGAGGTCGCAATGCGAGGCTGGTCAGTAATACTCATTCATTTACTGTCATAGGAAATAAAAATAAAAGTAGTAAATTAATTGCTTGTATAAAACCTGTATTGTTCAAGGCAAGTACTGCATACATTAGAGAATATGACAGGAAGAGTCTCATATTGTTTGTAAGTCAGTAAAAGTCAACAAAACAGATCTAACTGCTGGACTGCATGTGTATATCCTGGTATCATACGGTAATGTAGATATGCAATCATGTAATAGTACTGTAGTATTAAGCACTGTTACCTACACTGTGCACCATAAATTGAATTAGTAGGAATGCCTGTATATGACAGGTATAATCCCCAGAGGGCATTTAATACAACTGAGAGACACATAGACAATAAACAGGGAAAATGCAGACAACAAAAACTGAATAACACATGCAACTCAGATGTGAACTGTTGTGTTTTAGCACACACAGACAAGGTTCGAATCCTGCCAGTGTTAGTAGTCTGCATACAGAATCATACCCCACAACTCTACAGATATGTCCAGAATGTGTACAGTAACAGAGTGAGATGTATGTGCATAATACTAATGTGGAATCTGGTACTGTGTGTGGGAGCATTCAGGTAGTGCTAAGAAAACATTCCTTCCACAGGTCTGTCAGATATCAACAATGTGCCAGAAATACAAAAATGATATGCAGTTGCTCTGAATAATGAGGTATTACACATCACTGTCACCCACACTGTCCAACAACATATAACTGCCTAGGAAATCTGTATATGAGTGTTGTAATACAACGTCAGAATGCAAAAGCCCAGGGGACTAATAAGACAGAAAGCAGATAGTTGATATACAGCAATATCTATATAGTAGACACAACTGTGATGGACAGTGTTTAAGTTGTAGCAGACACAACCATGGTCTGAATCCTGGGAGTGGAATGAGGCTGCATACAGGGACATACCCCACAACTGTACAGATGAGGCCAGAGTGTCAAGTATATGTGCCCATATCTGCTGCCTGTCCCCCTGTTCCCCTGGTAAGTCTTTGGGATGCTCCCAGATGTTTAGCTAGAAAACAGGGAATACAAGTGATTGTCAAACATCATGAGAACACACCTGGCACTGTAGCAACCCTCGAAACATGTCCTATCTACACTCCCATGTTGTCAAGATGTGACCAGAGTGTGTACAGTAACGGAGTGAGAGGTATGTGCATAATACTAATGTGTAATCTGGAACTTTGTGTGGCAACAGTCAGGTAGTGCTAACAAACATTGCTCCCACAGGTACGTTGGATACAAACACTGTGCTGAGAAATACAGACCATTATAACCTGTAATGGTACTGTTCACTCTGGTATTGTAGAGAATGTGAGTGTTGCAGTTTCTCTGAATAATAAAGTATCACTGGTCACTGTCACCCACACTGTGCTACATAATATAACTGTGTAGGAAAGCATGTATATGTGTGTGTCAGGTCACTAAATGTGGAAAAGGGCAATATTCTAGATATGTCTCGGCACACCAGCATGTGGTCAACACATGGCCTGAGTCTGTGCAGAAAGGGTTGGATAGCTAGGTGCAAAATAACAACCCGGAATCCGGGAGTATGTGTACAAACAGTGTTAACAAACATTCCCTCCACAGGTATACCAGGTAAGAGGTGTATACTGCAGGTAAAGCTGGTTCATGTGTAATGATGATGACAGCCATATCACTGTCCAAACTAAGGCTATAGGGTAGTGTAGTAAGACTTGTAAGGTACAGATAATAGCACTGTCTAGGAAAGTAATGTGGACTACAGGAATATATTAAATGCTAATTGACATCCCCCCCCCACAATATCTCCAACAATATTCAACATACCCTCCCCAACCGGTATGTAATGACACCTGTGTTCTGATAATGTCCATTTGTTTGATAAATATTTTGATGGTTCCCATGCATGTGCTATATTGCATTATTCCAACACTGGTGTCATGGTGCCATCAATGTACCTACATGCTGTTCTTATTACCACTGTGGTCCCATATATGCATGTGTTCTGTTGGCTATGCAACTGTTCCGTATCTGGTGTCTGGGTTAATGGAAATATCTATGCATGCTGTTATACCTAACCCTGGAATGTGTTAACTATTACTAACCCACAAATGGTGATGAAATCTAAACACTATAGCACACTTGGGAAGGCCAGTCTCAGCAGATCCACCTGTTCCACCTCAGATGGCCATGTCACCTGGCACCAGCATGTCTGGGGCCCAACCCAGGACCTCCCTATCCATTGGTCATGCACCACCTTTGGGTGGAACCACCTCAGGGGATGGGGCTCACCCCCCTGGGAGTAGGCCCAGAGAGGCACCTGTCACCAGTCACCAGATCGGGGTCATGGTACATAGAGAGATCAACCAGCAGTTTGGTGATCTTCTACGCCAGCTCAAGGGCTGCATGTCACTATTAGAGAGTCAGCCTGGCTCTGCAACTCAGCCCCCAGCACAGCCACCTTCGGGGCTGTGAAGGTGCAGTGGTAACTGCACATGGGTGGGGAACTCAGTCCAACTGTTACCACTAGGGGGCTTGTGGGCTTCTGATATCCCAACACCCCTTCCCATCAAGGTGTTTACCCCCCCACATGCATCATATACTGCCCCTGTATGTGTCTTGTTTGTTTTGTCTGTAAACCTACCCAACCTACCTCCCCAAATATACCTACTACCCCTCCCCAACATCCCACTCTCACCTAAAATAAAAAAGGCAATCTGTTCCCACAAAAAAATCTCACCCCATACATACATGTCCATTTCGCAAATGTGTCCACTGGACACATGTAATCTGGTCTAATTGGCATCACAACTTATTATTGTTGTCCTCACCCCTCTCCCAGGGGTTTGAGTGTCCAAATCTACCTCCAAATTCAGTTTATATGCACAGCTGTTGCTGTAGAAGAAATGGGCAGCTATGGACCTTCCCTATACCCTTCCTGCACATCCCTGGCTATTTTCCCTACTGTCTTTCCCTCTTTGTGCCCCTTTTTTCACCACTTTCCTATCAACCCCTTTTTCTTTTCTTTTAAATAAATTAACATGGGGGTAAGTGGGAGTAAGCACTTTTAAGCAGCAGTAAGCGGGTTTAAGCCTGTTTGCATGGGGGTAAGCAATGCCTGCACAGGTTAACCAATTCAGAAGCTAACAGAGTATAAGAAACTGTAACCAGAAGTTAGCAGTGTTACCTCCGCGCAAACCCACACAAACCCACTTACAACTGCTTTAATGTGCCTTAATCACTCTGAATCCAATGGCCTGTGTTCTGCCTACAATAAAATAAACAGCCTCTGTAAGGTTCAAACCCAGAACCCTGCACACCATAGCCAAACTGATTTGTCACAAAGCCATGCCAGATACGCATAACTCTGATGTTTTCAAAAACATATCATCCAGCCCAGTCATGCAACAGTACAGAGAATGTATTCCAACATTTAGATGTATGTGTGTGTGTAAATATATTAATATCTAAACAGATACAACATATATATATAAGTGTGTGTGTATATATATATATATATATATATATATATATATATATATATATATATATAGAGAGGACACAGGGCACATCACTATACCACATAGCAATATTGATGGCAGTGTGTGAACACCATGAAACGTGCACATGAGTAGACCTTGCAATCATGCAGAATAGGGGGACATGTGTAGGGCAGACTGAACATACACTGGCAAATGCAGATGGCCCATGCTGGTATACCCCTGCCAGGAGCAGTGACTGCTGTAGTACACAGAAGAGGTGCAATAAACCGTTATGATAAGGGTGTGCACACATATGCCCACATGGTGTGTATGCATTGCGGTCAGCTGCTGCACATCTAACACAATCTGTAGACACTGCATGTGAAAGATATGCAGTGATGTGGTCCCATGGCAGATCAAGGATGTGTGTGTAAAATCAGTAAAGGTGTGTACACCCCCATAGCCATGGTATGCTCTCATGGTTGTCAGTGTAAGAGTATTGCAGAGGTCATACATGGTCTGTTGATGTTGACAGATGTAAATCAGGCATCAGGCATTCAACAATGACAACTGTCCTCATATCATCCCAGGTATGTGTTGCTGAAAAACATAGGGGCTGTGAGAAGTAAAGCTTTCATAACCAACACAGTACTACACATTCCACAATGGGTTGTACACCTGTGAGTTGTGGTGCACAGTACATGGCAGGGTGCAGAACAGGTGCACAGCAATACTGTACACATGAGTGCAGTGGTATCCAGGGGAAGGGGCATCACCTAGTGCCATAACATATGCATCACACACATGTATACTGTTACTAGCATGGATTGACTATAGTTGAACTGCATGCTGTTCTGTACCATATGTTCTGTATGTAGGCAGATGGGTAATAAAAGGACTGTGTGTACTATCATTGTGCAACCTCACCTGTATGTATGTGTGTGTGCATCCCGGTGGTTAGTTAGTTTGCCTGCAGGGTCACTCTGGTGAAGTGGAGGGAGGTAGATGCATGTAGCATGCGTGTGTCCATGTGTGTGTTTATGTGTGTGGCCATGTATGCACATGTGTGATTGTGGGGTGTTCATACAGCTGTACCTCCCTTTGGGACCATGCAGTACATGGACATGGAATGCCACATTACACACCAGGAATACCTGTCATGTGTGTAATCACACGACAGCAAATAGTATAATATGGTCTGTTGCATGGAACAGGCATCCAGAGGGATGGTAGACACCAGGTACACACTTAATATCGCAGTCAGCAGAGAGGTCACCTACAACCCATGTATACAGCTCTACAGATGCATTGGGGAAGTACTAGTCAACATCAGGGAGTGTATCCAAATATTACAGTTGTTACATGATAGGCTGAAGGAGCAGCATATCTGGCATGTACTGAGCATTACATACACATGTGAGATATTATGCATACAACATAGTAGCCCACACACATATAGGGGCCATGCACATCATTTCCAGGCATACAGAGGGTGCATACTGAATGACAGCACTGAGGCCATGTAAATCCACTACACAGGTCAGGCAGGTAAAGTAGCAATGGATTTGTGTTGTGGCCATTTGTGTGGGCATTTAGAGGACTGTGATGTTAATGGGTGGTTTCAATGTGTGTATGTTAACAAGTGTGATGTAGGATGGGGTGACACATGGACATATACGTGGGACTGTCTGCAAAGCCATGGACAGGTAAGTAGTATGGAGATGTGTATGTGTGTGTGTGTGTGTGTGTGTGTGTGTGTGTGTGTGTGTGTGTGTGTGTGTGTGTGTGTGTGTGTGTACTGTTAGGCAATGCTGTACAGGTTTCAAAGTGCATTTATTGTTTTCCCCCACAGGTGGCGAGGCGGATCAGGGTCCCTCCTGCATGCAATCTGATGTCGGTGTCCATACAGACAACAAAGATGATGATAATAATATTGAAGCACAGGTGGGGCTGTCAGGGGCCAACACTACACCAACATTTGACACCTCCCTTTTAGCCACCCCACCCCCGCACACAGTTTCAGTGCCTATACACACCCCACCACCAGTGGCCATAGCGGAGGGACAGCTGGCATTCAGTGGCAGTGCACAGGAAAGTGTGGTAACCATGCCTACTGTGTCCAGTCGCAGCAGGCATAGCCAAATGTCTGGCAGGCCACCACATAGGCAGATGTTGGTTTGGAGATGTCCCAGGGTGCTCGTGGTAGGGCCACTGGACATCATGCCCCTGGCAGAGGTGACATAGCTGGTACCAGCAGAAGAATGCTTCAGGCTGTCATGGTGGCACAGGCACATACAGAGCATTACCACAGACAGGGCCTGAGGCTGCAGAGGGCTGCTCTCACATCTTCAAATGACAATACCTGTGAACTGGCTGGTGCCATCCATGGATTAACTGAGTTCATGGATAGACGGTCTGGTGAGATGATAGCCCTAATCGACAGTGGTCTGTCCATGCTTGAACATGTAGTGGGAGTGCGGCATCAGCCGTGTGGACATAGGCCAGTAATGCCAACAGCTGCTAGTCAACATGGATGTGCCAGGACACCAAGGGGCTCCTGTAGTGGCACTAGCATCACCAGCAGTGCGGGGAGGTTGTGCTGTCCACACCACAGCAGGCCACATGCACATGGTCCTGGCCAGTCCCAGGAGGGACCTGGTACCAGCAGACAAATGTCATCAGTAGGTAAGAGTAGCACATTGTCGCCTGTACCTGGATGTGTCCGAGGAACCCTTGGCAGGCACAGTCCATGTGTCCATGGCCAGAGGCAGTGAACCGCACACCCTGTCAGGTATGGTCTGCAGCTGTCCATAAACACCTGTGTCGTGCAGCCACATAGCAGAACTGTGTGCATGCATACCCACACACTATGTAAACACACCTAGGGCAATCCCATACCTACACACACCACATCACCTCGCCCAGCTCCCCACAGTACACCCCTCACCCACGCACATGGTGTCAAATGTATGGCGCACCCTCAGCCTCTGGCAAACAAACACCACACCCATTGCATATGATGATACCTGTGCCCCATCCCTGTCATCCATACCATCAATGCAGGGACAGGCTGATATGGTTTTGATGCACAAGGTGACTACAACAGTGTACCACAGTACTACAGTGTAACATGTTGTAGGAAGTAGAGTGTGAGGCATATTTGGCAGGTAGTGTAGCCATCCAGCAATGATGCTTTATAGCTGTTAGTAACACTGGTTTGTTGTGGTCTCTATAATGTTATCCATTTTTGTTGTAGGTGTACATGTGTCAGCACTAGGATGCCCTGTGCATATGATGATACCTTTGCCACATATCTGTCATCCATACCATCAATGCAGGGACAGGCTGATATGGTTCTGATGCACATGGTGACTGTACAACAGTGTACCACAGTACTGCAGTATAACATGTTGTAGGGAGTAGAGTGTGAGGCATATTTGGCAGGTAATGTAGCCATCCAGCAATGATGCATTATAGCTGTTAGTAACACTGGTTGATTGCAGTTCCTATAATGTTATCCATTTGTGTTGTAGGTGTACATGTGTCAGCACGAGGATGGTCTGCAGTCATATTCCACAACGGGGTATATCACTGTGCTGACTCCATGGCTGTGACATATCTGGGTACAGTCAAACACATTTCACAGGTTACTAAGCCGGTTATTGCCTATGCCACATGGACAGGTGGCCTGCTGAGGCATGTATACCCTGCAACCTGATGTAGACTCATCCACATACATGCACACTGTTACTTGGCAACACTAGGACTAGACCCCTACCTAGCTACATCATGATACTGAGTGTGGCTTACATTGCACACATTGCACAGCATTTAGGGTGAGGTGTGTCACAGGTTACATGGTGCATGCAGAACATCCCCCGACATGTACAGTATGCTAATGGGGGATGTAATGAGCATATTTGGATGATACATAGTGTGACATACCATCATATACACATTAACAGACACATTATAGCCAGACACACATCTGAGATACCAGGGCCTATCGCTGCTAACTAACATGACCGTGTCTCCAATCTGTTACAGGTAGGCTGCACACATCAAATGCATAACTGGCTTGGATTGTGGTAACAGTTACCTGTATGATTGATGGTGACAGTGGTAACCATAACATGGTACATGGGACATATATTTGGTGTACCTTGGTGTAATAACAGTGTACACAGCATCCACATCCCCCACTGGATATTGTACTCCCTAAAACCCATGACGACACTCTGCCATACCCACCATCACACATTGGCCGCGACTGCAATACAACCTATATTATGCCCCAACATTGGTACTGCAGGGATATGCATCTCATGCACATGCCACACGCATAGTAGAGCGTCAATCAAGCGTAGGTTACCTGTACATATCCTAGCTGGATACCTGCCATCTGCACATCTGTACCGTATATATAGATATATATATATATATATATATACACATATATGTATATATACATATGTGTATATATAGATATACTATATTTATATATAGATATATGTGTATATAGCTATATATGTATGCACAGTCTATATGTACAGATATGTCTAGTTCTGTTGGTATATATGTAGATATATATAACTATATGTGCATACATATCTATTCTGATATACCTACTACTGTCAATATATATGTAGATATCCATATGTATATGTGCAGACATATATTGCTCTGTATATGTATATAACTGGGTGTGTATATGTACATCTATGTACATATACATACCCATCTATATATGTCGATATGTATATGTGTAATAATCTATATAGGTATCTGGATAATTATATGCACATATATTTTCACCATATGTCCTGAACATGGAGTGTAGCCCTACCTCAGCCTCTATAGTCCCAACTTCGTAGTGCAATGGGATCTCAGGTATGTATAGCAGGTATATTAGTAGACTATTGCTACTGTAATAGGGAATGTCTTCACAGACATGGTGTGTGTGGGAGGTCACATCTGCTTTTCACATGTGCGCCATTGGTTACTGATAGACATCCCCAAGACATCATAGTACAGTACTACATTAAGCACTCTGCTCTTGCCTGGGTTAGCACTGTCAACAGTAGTACTGCCATGATACACTACATGCCAGTGTGACAGTACATACCCTGTGTTACTACACCTGTATGTAACACGTTCACATGGATAACAGTGCTGTACAGGCCTCATACATATCTGTGTCCCACAAATGACACTCACACCCCTTGCTACTGTAATGACAGCACATAAGTGTATGTATTGTACATGGCATTACATTTACTTATTACAGGTTATAAGACTGGGTTGTGTGTCCTGGTTACCAGGGCTAAGCTATGCTTAGCAAGTATCAACATTGCTGCAATATAACAGCTAAACTGATTTGCACACTGGTAAGCACTGCCTACACTGTGTAAGTGACCGCATGTTTACCCATAGCTTAGCACCACTTAGCTTCATGCAAACCTGTGCAAACCCACTTAAAGCTGCTCAAAACTGCCTTAACCACTCTAAATCCGACAGCCCTTGTCCTGTCCAGCAACAAAATGAACAGCCCTTACAGGTGTTGAACCCTGGACTCTTCACAATGAAGTCACAACACTTAACCACTACACCATGACCACTGGGAAGACTGCTGTTGTTTTACCAATATAGATGTCAATACACATATTGAGTAGTATTGAACATTAGCCTGTAGTTCCTAAATTGTGTAGTCCTTGTTATTAATATGACTGTTGCATCACATATGTTGTTTTATCATAATGTGCACATAGCAGAAACATATGGTGAGATACATGTGGGAGGGTATACACAACCATGATGTTTACTCATGACAGGAATATGGTTGTATACAAATAATAGGTCTATATATGTCTACATGTACATACACATGTATACTCATACATATGTCTGTATACACATCTGTATAGTGCTACATATATATGGCCATGTGTACATCTCTTTGTATGTACATATGTATATATGTATATATGTATATATATATATATATATATATATATATATATATATATATATATATATATATATATATATATATATATATATATATACGTACATATATGTATATATATATGTGTATATATAGATATACATGTATTTATATATAGATATATGTGTATATAGCTATATATGTATGCACATTCTATATGTACAGATATGCCTAGTTCTGCTGGTATATATGTAGATATGTATAACTATATGTGCATACATATCTATTCTGATATACCTACTACTGTCAATATATATGTAGATACCCATAGGTATATGTGCATATGTATCACTATCTGTATATGTGTAGACATGTATTGCTCTGTATATGTATATGTCTGGGTGTGTATGTGTATATCTATGTACATATACATACCCATCTATATATGTCGATATGTATATGTGTAATTATCTATATAGCTATCTGGATAATTATATGCACATATATTTTCACCGTATGTCCTGAACATGGAGTGTAGCTCTACCTCAGCCCCTATAGACCCAACTTCATAGTGCAAGGGGATGTCAGGTATGTATAGCAGGTATATTAGTAGACTATTGTTACTGTAATAGGGATTGTCTTCACAGACATGGTGTGTGTGGGAGGTCATATCTGCTTTTCACATGTGCGTCATTGGCTACTGACAGACATCCTCAAGACATCATAGTACAGTACCGCTGCTAGCACGTAATGCTCCTGTGGACTACAACAGAGATATTGCCCAATATATGTGGACATTCTGACACACTCTGTGCAGTCCAGAGGTATACACAGAACCCCTTAGTGCAAATCATGTGGATCAAGCCTGACAATATGGATGTTAACAGCCATGTAAATGGGTATAACACATAATGGCTGGTATACATTTGCCCCATAGGTTATGCATTCACACACTCCTGTCTGTCCTGACACATAATAACTGCTGGTACAGAGGTGCCATGGCCACATACTACCCACTAGATATTGACATACATCTGTCCAGCATCCCACTGCTCTGTTTGACATAAATGACTGTTAAGAGAGGCCCAGCAGCAGTACATCTGACAAGTATCTGGACATGGCATCTCACTGGGTAAGTACACTAAGCTGCTAGGCATGTAACAAAGCACTGTGCAGGCTACAGGCAGACTGGTTCAACACTGGCCTACATCTCCTGTGGGATAATGCACATGTACCTGTATATATAGCAGGCTCTACAAGCATGTCACAGCACAGGGAAAGATACATCTGTGTGAAAGTGCATAACCACAACCAATGTGAACACAGCCACAGCCACATATGGTAAGCTAGCATAATATTACAGTATATGGACTATTTGTTCAACACCATCCTCATATATGCCACTCACACATTAACCCTACATATACTGGGCCACTACACAGTGTGGTCTGATGCCTGTCTGCGGTATGGGACATGTGTGTGTATGGCCCTACAAGCATGTAAGCCAATACAGTAACATACAGTGGAGCAACATGTAACATCAGATAGGACGGGACCAAGAACAATTACTTCTACCACAGTCTGTACACAGGCCAAAGTACATATTAACAATACACACATTGTCGACATTCACCATAAGTACACAGACCTCAGTACTGTACAAACAACCACAGAATGTCCAGGTTATGTCATCAAATATAACCCCTACTGTACATAACAGGTGCAGCAGTCTAATATCTCACTGGCTTGTTATCAGATATGATGACACTAATTATGGTGTACAGCACATATGCACCTCTTAATGCATGACATATGTACAAAGGTTGACAGAGTTGTGGCTGGAAGCACATACACAGGGCCAATATTGACATGTTGCTGTGATAACCTCATACATTTACTGTTGTAACAGGGTTTGTTACAACATATGTCCTATGAGAGATATGAAGTCAGTAACTGTCATGACTTTCACCATCTACAGACTGCAATCTTCACACTACCTTCTGCAGTTCACAGATAGATGCTCTATGGGTAATACATGAAACTAAAGGCATCAAAAACTGCCCAGTCTGCAGATGACCCTACAGATGGGGATTCCTCATAAATATAGAACTGACATGGCAGGTATTAAAACATATAGGACAGCCATATCCACACACACACACTGTTAAACCAATATTACTCCAAATGCAGTATAGCAGCAATTACAGCCTGTAGTCAGGTCAGGCACATCCCCCTCCTGTGTGTTGCCCTGTTTCCACAGTGTATGTTGTTAGAGGTAAATCCCCAATCCATCTAAGATGTTATCTGTCAAACAACAGATCGAGTTCCTGCTCACAGTGAATGAAAAGGCCCAACACCAACATGATTTTCCTAGATACTGGAGTGTGTTTCCATGCAATTGGCTAGGGGAATGTTACCACAGCTGTTTCACATGCAATCAGCTAGGGGAGGGCTGCAATTCATGCAGAGGCCATCAGCTGATCACGAGCATCACTTAAAATACACCTGCTGCTGCTTAAGCAAAGCAGGTGTAGGTCTTCACATCCACTAGAGAGGAAGTGTGGGAGGCAGACAGAGGCAAAGACAAATTAGGGAGGGGTGGGAGAGTAAAATTTAAACATGTTTGTGTCACACACCTACCAGGACAGGGTATCAAACCCCTGATGACTATGTAGTGCTATCGCAAATCTATGTAGTTACTGGATGCACCACATAGGTTACATGGTGTGGATACCTGAGAACATATATGTAATGGTGAGTGGCATCTGCAACAGGGATATGGTAGCTATACAGTAGGTGTAGTACATGTGTCTGTCCACATGAAGAGTTGCTAGAGTCAGCACAGCCACATTCTCACAGGGACGCACACACATTGACACACTTGGCAGGGCCAGAAATACAACTCATCACTAGTGAGATTGCCACAACACATTACTGTGCAGGTATCACATGCACCACAGGGGTCATATGAAGGTTATATGGGCAAAGGGTATGGGGAGGTGTCTGACATCAGACAGCATGCTTCAGTATGCCAATGGGGGTTGTAGTGATTGTGAATGTGAACATGCACATCAGACAACACACACACACACACACACACACACACACACACACACACACACACACACACACGGTGTCAGTACTGACATGCATGGGTGCATTGATACACGGGTGTGTAGTGATCATCTGTGCCAGATGGTTATACAAGGCTAACTGATGGGTATACCTTGGCATCAGGTCACATGACAATGGTCTACATTGTGGTTCATGGCTGTAGTTTCTGGATTTGCCCACACAGGTGGGTATTGTATTTACCATCCAGTCATCTGGGTGACTATTGCATGTGGCCAATGTTGTGCATTGCTTGCCATGTATGTGTTCCTTAGTCAATTACATGAACGGTGTCTGTGATGTGCACACCTCCCACATGCATGTACAGTGACATGTGGAACTGTACCTAGGGTGTCTGGCCCATGTTGTGTACACATGTTATCATCAGATGTGCCAGTCCTGGCCTCATATGGTGGGAACTGGTAATGGACAGCAGGTTTATCCAGTACCTACATTGATAGCATGCTAACGGCATGCCCTGGTGTCAGTGGCATCTGTCCATACGGGGCATGTTTTCAGGTATGATATGTCCTTTGTGGGTCACATTTGATGGCACCACAGGTCTTGCAGGTGTCCAGTGGGGAACATGGGGAAGGTGCGCTGTCTGCATGTACATGCATATTGGACAGATGGACAGCGTGCCATGCCCTCTCTAGGCCACTGCAATCACTCCATAGTTACTATCAGTGGGCAATACGCAGTGTACTACCAACATAGCGGCTGTTGCCTAGGCAAGTGAGTGTGTGTGTGTGTGTGTGTGTGTGTGTGTGTGTGTGTGTGTGTGTGTGTGTGTGTGTATGAGACATGGGTTGAGAGTGTTTTCTGGCTAATACTAGGGTTACTAACTTTGTTTGCCTGGCCTTGATGTCACATGTATGGATATGGATATGCAACCCAGCCCCTTGGCTATTTCACATCTGTTATCCCTGTACGGTGGACATTGTGATATATACTAGGGCTACCATATAAGAAATTTGCAAACCCCGCTCCAAATTGGGCCCAGTTGTTACACACTCACAACCACCTCCACAGAGGATGCGAGTTACAAACAAAGACACACCACACCTGTCATGTCTGGGATTAGAATTCCTACAAAACTTGTTTATTACACTACAACAATATGCAGTTATAATACGCGCCACGGAGATTGCTGGAGTACTCCTTCCCCAAAGGTGTATATCACATTGGATGACATCAGCAGGATTTCCAAAGCAGAACATTTGAATTGGAGTGAGTGTGGCTAGGCTAAAATGCATTGCTCCCTACACAGACATTGAAACACACACAAAACATCCCCAACAAACATGTGTGTGTTTAGAACCCCTAACGGAGGTCTATATCACACTACAACATGACGCTGTTATAGAATGCACCACAGGGATTACTGGAGAACACCTAACCCAGAGGTGTATTTCACATTGGATGACATCAGCAGGATTGCCAAGGTAGGGCATTTGAATTGTAGTGAGTATGGCTAGGCTAAAATGCACTGCCCCCTACACAGACATTGAAACACACTCATAACATCCAGAACTGCCATGGGTGGGAATAGAACCCTACCAGAGTTCTATTTCACATTACAGCAGTACACAGTTATGGCACACGCTATAGAGATTACTGGGCTGCATCCTTCTCAGAGGTGTATTTCTAGGTGGCTAACATCAGCAGCCTTGCCAAAGTAGAGCATTCAAATTGTATGTAGTGTGACTACCCTAACAAAGCATTGCTCTCTACACAAAATCAGACACACACATTTGCCATGTCTGGGATTAGAACTCTTACCTGACTAATTTATCATACTAGGCAGTACACAGTCATAGGACACGCTATGGAGATTACAGGCCTATTACCTTCCCAGGGTGTATTTCTAGGTGGATGACATCAGCAGCCTTGCCACAGTGGAGCATTCAAATTGTATGGAGTGTGACTACCCTAAAAAGCATTGTTCTCAACACAGACAGACACACACACACACACTTCCCAAGTCTGGGTTTAGACCTCCTACCTAACTAATTTAGCACACTATAACAGTACACAGTTATGGCATGCTCTATGGAGATTACTGGGATACAACCTTCCCAGAGATGTATTTCTCAGTGGATGACATCAGCAGCCTTACCAAAGTAAAGCATTTAAATTGTAGGGAGTGTGACTACCCTAAAAATAATTGCTCTCTACACAGACACACACACACACACACACACACACACACACACACACACACACACACACACACACACACACACACAGTTGCCAAGTCTGGGATGAGTACTCCTACCTTACTATTTTATCACACTACAGCAGTACGCAGTTATGGTACGCACTACAAAGATTACTGGACTACAACCTTCCAGAGATGTATTTGTAGGTGGATGACATCAGCAGCCTTACCAAAGTAGAGCATTTCAATTGTAGAGAGTGTGACTACCCTAAAAAGCATTGCTCTCTACAAAGACAACACACACACACACACACACACACACACACACACACACACACACACACACACACACACACACACTCACACACAAACACACACACACCCAGTTACCATTTGTGGGATTGAAACTCCTACCTAACGAGCTTATCGCACTGCAGCAGTATGCAGTTTTGGGAAGCACCACAGAGGTTACTGGGCTACAGCTCTCCCAAAGGTGTATTTCACAGTGGATGACCTCAGCAGGCTTGTAATAGTAGGGCTATGGGGAGGGCAGTGTGTGTGCATGGCCATAACCCATTCATCTAGAGGTTGACATGCAACATGCAAGCACACACAGGGTCATATTTCACAGGTACATGTATACAGCTGCTAGATGACTACTTCCTTGTACAGTCATGTTGCACAGCTAGCACATGCACCACATAGTCTGTAATGCTGACAGATACCGGTGACTAGTATCTGCAGTGAGTGACATCTGACCCTCATGTGGTTGGGGCCCCTTGGCTGTGTGCTGGGTGGGACAGTCCTGGATGGCTCCTTGTCACAGTCACCCTCTTCCACACATCTATGTATGTCTACCTTTAGCTTATTATAGTGTGTTGTCCTTACATATATGTCTGTATTCCTATCCACTGTGTGTGCAAGGCATGAGTGGTGCATACTGAGGAGTGTCTGCACTAACATCTATGACTGCCAGATATGTCTGGTCCACTGGTATTTGCAGACATGGCCTTCATGTGTTTCTGTGTGAGCATACCCAGTATGACCTTTCAGTATGTTGTTGACTGACATTGCCTTCATTTCTCTAAGTGTGTGAGCATGCCAAGTTTGCCCATCTGTATTTAATGTGTGGATCGACTCCAGGTAGTATGTACTGCAGTGCTGACCTTTGTATTGTACACCTACAGGTAGTATGCTGTTTCTGCAGGGTATCCGTCGATCATTTAGCATTGACTGTTATTACATTTCTACATAGGATGGGGGGGTACACCTGACTATTTCTACATTTTTACACAGGATTGGGGGGCACACCTGACTGTTACTAGATTTCTACGTAGGATGGGGGGCACACCTGACAATTTCTACATTTCTACACAGGATTGGGTAGCACACCTGACTGTTATTACATAACTATGTAGGATGAGGGGGCCATAACTATGTAGGATGAGGGGGCCATAACTATGTAGGATGAGGGGGCACACCTGTCTATTTATACATTTCTACACAGGATTGGCGGGCACATCTGACTGTTATTACATTACTATGTAAGATGGGGGCACACCTGTCTATTCCTACATTTTTGCACAGGATTGGGGGGCACAACTGACTTTTACTACATTTCTACATAGGATGGGGGGCACACCTGACGATTTCTACATTTCAAACCAGAACTGGGGGGACATACCTGACTGTTATTACTTTACTACATAGGATGGGGGGTGCACACCTGTCTATTTCTACATTTCTACACAGGATTGGGTAGCACACCTGACTGTTATTACATAACTATGTAGGATGAGGGGGCACACCTGGCTATTTCTACATTTCTACACAGGATTGGAGAGCACATCTGACTGTTATTATATTACTACGTAGGATGGGGGCACACCTGTCTATTCCTACATTTCTACACAGGATTGAGGACACACTTGACTGTTATTACATTACTACATAGGATGGGGGGGTACACCTGACACTTGCACACATTTGCTATGACTGTACTGGTAGGTCAGGTACTCCATTTCATTCTGCATTCTTACCTATCCTGCTGACTAGAGGCCTACCAGTGTACTGCAGATCTTAGCTTTGGTTGCCCTACACATTAGCTAACTTCCTACCCTTCAGAACTAATATCCCTCTGCCTGATTCATAGGTTCATAGGTTGGTACTAGGCTATCAGCCCTAGGGCCTATAGAAGCCTAGCCATAACAATTCCCTGGCTATTTCTTCCCACACTATTTACTTCCCTGGACCCCTGTCTAGCAGGGTGACTGACATGATCCCTGGGGTGAATTTCCTTTCTCCCATCCAATCATCAAGGTTCCTTTTGGAGAGGGCCAAAGAGGTGCTCTGCTTGACTTATATGGGCAGTCTATTCCAGAGTCTGGGGAGCCTCTGGGTCAGGAACCTATCCCTCCAGCATGTTTTGTTTATTGTGATGACAAGGTTTAGATCCCTGGAGCACATGGCTCTGAGGGATTGGGATTTCTTTAAGTGTAGCATGTCCAGCAGCTCTGGGTTTGACATGGCCTTGTATGTTAATCAGAGATCACCTCTGAGTAGACGATATGCGACAGAGTATAGCTGGGGTTTTTTAAGGTGGTCAGCATAGGGCATTTGCTTTCGGCCTGTGACTCTTTTAGTGAGGTATTTCTGCGGCCTTTCCAGTTGTTGCAGATGTCTTGAGAGGTACATACCAAATGGGGTGTTGTATTCTATAATGGGTCTAATAAGGGATGAGTACGGTGGGACAATGACCTCCTTTTTTCTGGATGAAAAACCCTTAGTGATGAGGTGTGCCACATAGAAGGATTTCCTGACTGTTGTGGTGATGTGGTTATTGAAGGTGAGACCACTGTCTACCTGTGTCCCTAAGTCTCTTATCACACTTTCAGTGTTTAGTGTACTGCCACCTATGTGGTAATTCACGGGTACATGTTTTTTTCCCAAAGGGGATAACTATACATTTCTTGGCATTGAGCTTGAGCCCATGGCTCCCAGTTTGCAGTCATCTGTGAACTTTGTTAGCCAGAGTCCCTTAGTGTTGGCCTGTACTTCAGAGAAGTAGATGCCAAACAAGAGAGGTCCCAGGACTGAACCCTGAGGTACTCCACTTGTCACTTGTCTGGAGCTGGATTTGGAGACAGCTACTTTTACAGTGTGGGTTCTGTCACTAAGCCAGTTGGCAACCCATCGAGTGATGTGGGATTAATGCCCAGCTTAGTAAGTTTATCCATGATTCCAGAGTGTGGGATGGTGTCAAAGGCCTTGGCGAGGTCCAAATAGGCTGTGTGGACTGCCTTACCCTTGTCCACGGCTCTGGAGACTGATTCAAAGAAGTCAGTCAGGTTCACGAGACAAGATTGGCCCTTCACAAACCCAAACTGGGTGGGATCCAGTGTTTTAAGGTTGCCAATGTCTTTGTGTATAAGTTCCATGATAATACGTTCCATGGCCTTGCAGATCAGACTCGTCAGACTGATGGGGCGGTGGTTCCCAGGATCCATGATGGATTCCCCCTTGTGGAGTGGGATAACTGCAGCTGTGCGCCACTCAGTGGGCATGAAGCCTGAGGTGAGGGTATGATTAAGCATGACACTTAGGTGAGGTGCCAGTTCATTTTGTAGTTCATGTAGTACACAGCCCGGGATGTCATCTGGTCCCATGGATGCTGTATTCTTATCCTTGGAGAGTGCGTTTTTTACCTGTGTGGCTGTTATTACCAGAATTTGGCAATCTTCTGGCATTGAAATGGGCCATTTAGGGGGTGAGAAGGGGGTGAAGTTGGCATTGAATCGATCTGCCAGGTGGGGAGCACACCTGTGTAGGCCTGAGGGGGTGGTTACCCATAGCCATCATTCAGAGGCCATAGCACAGGCTCTGTTTGGGTTTGTCTACACCTGTCCTGCTGGCTGAGACTGTTATTGGGTATGTGAATTGCCCTGACTGGCATGTGTGAGTCATATGGACACACATGTCACACAGCACATTTCCTGCAGTGGGTTTTGTCACCCTGTGTAGTACTAGCTATTATGGTGACTCCAGTATGTGCTACAGATGTCATGGTGCCAATATGGGTGTCTACTTTTTGCTGCCATAACATTCAGCCACCCAATTCCCTTGCATGCTCACATCTATACCATAGATACAGGTAATGACATATTCTACTCCATTTGGCAATTGGTAGGTTGATTGACTTACCTTGTGGGTGTGCCAGAATTGCGGATGGTGGTTGAGGGCTGCCTATGTCAGATGCACATAGTACACTCCCTAAACATGGTTGAGCACAAGTAGTGTCATGTTTGGCATCCCTTTTACTGTATGTGTGAGTCAGACAGAGGTGTCATTTCCTGGGTCCCTACTGTGTCAGTGTATGTGCTATGCATTGTCTCTTTGCCGCAGCCTCAGCATACTGGGCATGTCTCCATCTGCCTACTGGGGCAGGCTCAGGTTGTTCCTCCTCCGAGTCACTCTGTGCCTGTGCAGGCCTTGGCATTGGTGGGGGGCTGTGTGGCCCTGCCCCATGCTGTTCCTGCTGCAGCTGTTTCCACAGGATCATACTGTGTAGCATGGCACATAACGTAACAATTTGGGTACATTTAGCTGGTGAGTACTGCAAGGCATCACCGGATGTGTCCAGACACTGGAACTGTGAGTTGAGCATCCCAAATACATGCTCTATTATAAGTCTGGTCTGTGCGTGTGCCTCATTATGGCATTCTTGTTCAGGTGTGTGTGTGTATTTCTGATGGGTGTCATCAGCCATGGCTCCAGTGTGTAACCAGCATCCCCCATTAGGTGACCGTAGGGGATGTCCCCATTGGCAAATCCCTGGTACAGCTGCGTCAGATGCCAAATGTGAGAATCGTGATAGCTTCCAAGGAAGCCAGCGCACACATTCATTATAATGCCCTGGGCATGACAGATGACCTGGAAGTTGATGGAGGGGATGCCCCTGCTGTTGATGTAGGCCCTACTCTGATCACCGGGTGCTGCTTTGATGCATATGTGCATCCAGTCTATAGCACCCACTACCTCAGGGTATTCTGCTATTTGGTGGAAGAGATGCATATTGCTGGCCAACACCTCACGGGTGTTGAGGAAATATACGTGCTCAGTGGCATGTGCTGACATGGCATCCAGGAACTGGTGGAATATTCTGGATGCTGATGCCTGTGAGATCCCCATGATATCCCCAGTTGAACTTTGGGAGGTATCTGTGGCTAGTATTCCTAGGCCTACACATACCTTGGTATCCATTAGGATGGGTTCCCCTCGGTCAGTTTCATGTGTCAGGCATGGCCGGCACAGCTCAACAATTTGCTGTAGGAGGTCCCTGTCCACACTATAGTGCTCCACTATCTCCGGCTCTTGTAGCCCCTGGTAGGTTACCCTGGGTCTGTACACTCTTCTCCATCTCTTCTCTGTGGGTTGATCGGCAGCATTCATATCCTCACCACCCTCAGCCTCTTGCACATGTTGTTCTATGTTGCCTGCTGCAGCCCCTTTTGTTTTGTAGGTTTGTTTGTTAAAAGTTCCCCGCTTGTATACAATTGTGGTGTAGAGTGTGGGAAAAACTAGAGGAGAACGTGTTTGCAAAGTTTATAGTAGTGTTCTGGGCTGGTCTGGTCTGCTGCCTGTGTAATTGGATGATTCTGATACATTTCACCTGCCAGCTATGCTAGTTCACCTTAATTACCTTCCTACTGCTGTTTTCCTTTCCCATTGCCTTCCTGTTGAAGCCTGGGGTTGCGTCACACAAATGGAGTGCTCAGATGTGCACACTGCTGCTATTTCCTGATTTAACTTTTGTCTTCTTCCTTTAAAACCCGGTGCGCGGCATGCACACCCACTTACGCAATGTAAAGATTGCTAAGCAGATTCAGACACACCACCTAGCTTAGCTGTGCTAAGCTAGGAGGAAACCCAAGCCACAGGGTTCCAATCCACTTACAGTATGCCTGACACACACCCCTATGATGTTCGCTAACTCCTAGACCTGCACCTAGCTATTCCTACTCTTACACTGTTGGGACCTGACTAGCATGCTGGGGAAAACTGGGATTCACTATCATTCCCCTCATTTGCATAGGATTGCTTGCTAATGCATAGTTACATGTCTCACAGTGAGCCTCTCCCCTTAGCAACCACTATTCACTAGCCATGTTGTCTTCTGCCTTCCATTGACTTGCATGGCAGAATACTGAGTTTAGTTAGAATGCTTAATTTAGGTTTATTTTGTTATTTTCCTCCCGATCCCATTTGCACGCCGCTGCCCTACGCTTAAACAGCCGAGATCGGCTAAAAAAATAAAAGTTGATTTTTTAAATTTTTTTGCCTGTTTGCAATGCCACTGGTCTTATACTTGGCTATTGGCATGCTTACTAACTGATATGCGGCCTTTATTTGGAGTTGTCACAGCTACATTTTGAAGTTTGCAGAAATGTACTCGGTTACTAACCGAGTACATTTCTGCAGATTGCACTAGTCCTGCATGGCCGGTTACAAGCTTCCTGGATCGCAAAATCATGTCATTTGCATGGATTTCTCCTGCAAATGGGGTGATTTGCATACAGGGGCTTAGTACATGCAGGACTTGTGCAGGTGCGCTCATGCACACCCCTGCAGGCTGTTCCTAGATTGCATGGCAGACATATTGCCTGCTAGAGCTCCTGCACCGATTTTGTACGTCGTGCAAGGCATAGAGAATCCGGGGATTGATTACTTAATGTGCTTTCTGCTAAACAGCATACAGCTACTACATCATCATACTGAGTGCGCTCATATTTTTTTCTTCTGAAGAAGTTCCTTATATTATGGAATGAAAGTGCTGTACTTGTTGATTCAGCTGTGTGATACTAACCCAAACCGGATTTCTTTTGTTCCTTTGGATTTTTTGGTACATTGTTTTTGAATATTTAATTCATGTTCAGTTTGTAATTAAAATTATTTGACAATACTTATTCTGACCCCCTCATTAAAATTATCTGTAAAATGGATTTGAACCCTGCATTATCTGTGCTGGTTCTCCAAACTTACAACACTTACACCCTGAGTATAGTAACTGACAGGCTATAATTATTTGAGTATTGTCTTCACTCAATGCTATCCAGATTGCTGATGGAACCACACCAGCAACAGTCTTATTTGCACTATCACTGGCATTCCAAATTACATTTTTGAGTTTTTACCCTGATAAGTGAAACATTATTCACTTTTAGTGACCACTGGCAGCCAACAGTGCACATTGCCAAGGGCCACACAAAGGCTTGAGAAGAAGAAAAAAGAGAAAAAGGAAAACAATTAAGCATTCTGTTGATTTATCCAGCTAGCAGCCTTCTAAAATATGTACCATTAAACCAAGCAGCCATGGCATTAGCCTTAACGTCCTGTAGTTTAACACTGTTTGTATCATGCATTCCTGGTACACATCCAAAATACCTCCATATAATGGTAGTTCATCGTGAAGGGATCACACAAGACATTACAACAACATATAAAAGTAAGATGTACACCTTTATGAATGTAATGTATTACTTTCATGAGTAGAAATTTTGACGTATTTACAATGTTACTCCTTAACTAATTAATATTTCCACATTCATTATGTTGCCACTTTTATTCCCACAAACTTTAGTTCATGTCATACTTCTAAATCTTGCTTATCAAAATGTGTCATTACTGATGAAAGGTTTCTGGTTCTAACACAACATTTGTAAGTGGCATATATATATATATATATATATATATATATATATATATATATATATATATATATTTAGCAAACACTAAAATCAAACCCTGCACTATTGTTGCTATTACTCAGATCTTACTACATTTACATTATCCCAAATGACTTAGCCATCCTGCAGGAGGGTTTGTCCCAAATAAATAACTGTGCCAAAATCATGGACTGAAACTAAATGCCAAAAAATGCATTACTTTATCCTTTGGAAGTCATCCACCCCAGGGATCTACCACTTTGAGAATACATCCCTAAGAGTTGACCCAGTTGTTTGGGATTTGGGAGCTTATGTGGACAGTGACCTAACTAAGTTCTTCTGTATTCCACAGCTTATAAACACAGGGATTGTGTCTAGATCAGGGGATGGCATTGTCCCCCTTTATCAGCTCTGACTAGGTCAGTCTTTGAATATAATGCCTCCTTTGGCAAAGGGATACAAGGACTAACTTGTCCTACATAGACCACCTCAAAGCCCTGTCACTATACTTAATATCCTCTAAACTACTAAGAGATGATTATTGTCTGTTATACAAGGTACGCTTTGACCCATTACTGATAGATTTACTGCACATCAGCAAGTTAAACAGCATCAGAAATAATTGCTTTTTGGATATAAACCTCTTCTGCAGCATTAAACAAAACTGTTTGAAGAAATAGGTATATCTCATAGAGGATCCTACTGATCTGTAACAGACTTCCCATTTAAATAAAACAAAGTTCATCCCATCCATATTCAAGCACAACTTAGATCTATGGATGGGAAACAGAAAATTTACCCCAGGACTGCCCCCTTGTACTACTAATGGACAGAGGCAGCTACTAGATGCTTTATCCAATGCATGGGTCCCCTCAAATTATCTATGTTCCCATGTTCCTATGATCCCAGTTATTCTCATTAGATACATAATTATTGACCATGATATGGTTAAGGCCAAACTATAACCAAATGGGATAGAATATTTTGAGCTCAGAATGGTAAATTGGTTAGGCTTGAAATGGCCCACAAAAACATCTAGCTTAGTACTTACCAATGAACATGTGAACCTATGAACAGTTTGAGCCACACAGAATGTTATATAACAGGTTCATTTTCTTCACTCAGTAATATCCAGAGTGATGACTGAAGTGCACTGGTGGCAGTGTCATTTGCACTACTGATGACATTCCAAAGTTAATTTTTGGTTTTCTGCCTTAAGATTTGAACTGTCATTGACTTTTGGTGACCACTGGCAGTCCCCATCGTGTATTGCCAAGCAACATGCAAAGGTTAAAAGAAAAAAAAGAGATTTTAAACTCTTTGTGATGCTTTCTTAACTTTGTTGTCTTACACCACAAAATATACATATTAAACATTAGTACTTTCACACAAACACCCTCTGTAGATATGAACCTTGAAACCATATAATTAACATTACACATTTGAGATTATTTACACTGTTTATCACATACACATACATCTTATGAAGAAGAGAAAGTAGCCTGCATATACTCAACCTGTGATATTGTAGTACTTTATATTAACGGTCCAAGACACCATTTTCTCTCATTTGTCCTTTGTAATTTCTGAGTAGATGTCTAGATGAATGGGATATTTGTGCCAGTTAAGCTAATAATTCCTATCACAATATTTTATTTTATTTTATTTAACATTTGTTTACTGGGAAAGTCTGACTGGGACAGAGCCCATTTTCAGTGAAGGCCAGGGGAGAAAGGCTCCAGACACACGTCACTGGAATAGTAACAAAAGCTTACAATATAAGAGTGTTTTCTTCCTTTTCTTTAGTGAACAGTGTGATGACCCAAAACTGGACCAGTAATCAAGGAGCCTCAGTCCTCACCATGGCACCTGTGGGAGACATTCACTGGAAGGATAACTGGTACACACACAGAATTTCAGGGTACAGCTCTCTACATCAAGTGCAATTTCCCTTAAGGGCATACAGAGACCATAGTCAGTCCAGGGCTGGTTTCTCCCTCTTTTCTACATCCCCCAAAAAATTCATCACTAGCACAGCTATAGAGTTGAGTCCTTAGCCAGGGTTCTAAGCCAAGTCCTCCAACACTATCTCTGTCCAACCAGTGCTTCATGTCCCTGCCCAAGTAGCTGACACATACACTCTTGGAGATTTGCTTTACACACACACACACACACACACACACACACACACACACACACACACACACACACACACACACATGCACACACACACACCTGGGAAAGGCTGGTACAGGTTTGCTTGCTATGACCCCTTCTGCCCAGGCTATAAGGTAGCTACCACTGCCACTAGACCCCCTCATCAGCTATTTTAAGGCCCTTAACAAAGGCTGTCCAACTTTACTGTGTGATATCAATACTAATACAAATAGCATTTTGACCAAGAGCAAGGCTATTAGGAGTGGCCCACACAGTGTCACCAAATAAATATGCAAGTACTCTCAAAACTTAAATATCTCTACAAAGATCAGCCATGATGAAATGTTTCAATACATTTAATAATAAATAATAAAAGAACAATAAATACAAAGTATATATTCACAATGACATCAGAGTTCAAAATCACAGAGGACAGTCTCAAACAAATAAAGAAAAACAATATCTAAACTAAGCTTCACTATATTCCTGACTGTATCTAAGAGAGTTACTATACCCTAGTAACTTACATAATAAAGCAAGGCAGACAATGTGGTGAATGGTTCTTCTTGCTGTTGTCAGGCCCAAGACAGAATACAGAATGCAGTATCTCACTAAGAGACTTCTCGAAATAATATCTAAAATATTACTGCTGGGAGAGCTTGCAGAATGACATAATTTCTGGTCATCTGCTTTCTAGTTCCCATGCAAAAGCCCCATTGCTGGAAGCTGTCAGGACTTAGCACCTACCTATAAAAATACAGAAACAAGGACTTTTGTTCAGATCTGTGGCAGGTTCTGGAATAAATAAAACAATTGTACACTTCCATGCTTCCAGAGTATAATTAGTTCACTCCAAAGACAATACAGAAAGCTTCATAGTACAGACTTTGTGCCTCTGGCTGCATTGAAACCTGTGAGATAGCATCTTTATGGCCTAGCATATAAATTGATTTAATTTCAGATATTTTTCTAATGTTTGCTGGACTGAGGTTAACCCTCCAGTTTCCTCTATTAAAACATATACATTTAAACAGTTACAATAGGGAATGTACATTTCTGTTCTCTCCATTAAGGCACACTGTGCATACATTTCAAACCCAAGCACTTTACAAAATACCTTTTTAATACAAACGTCTATACAAATCAGTTTGATATACACATGACATACAGTTCTAATACATTTGCAATACCAGCATCTTGTATGAATCAATTTAATATTCACAAATGACATATAATAATTTATAATATTCTAGCTAGCTGTGCTGGCAGCACCTGTTTTTGTCACAAGCAGAACTCTATTTTTTATGCATTTCTAAAATGAATTCAGTCCAAATTTCAGTTAGAAATTTTCTGTTTGTATGTTTATGAAGTACAGTTGGGTCATTACCATTTATTCTTAAAAGAGTTGCAAAGGTTATCTCCTAAGTCAGTCAATATAATCCCAGACTTGCAGGTAAGTCTGTTCTCCCTGACACAGCTTCAGTATGTGTGCATCAAAGTGGCAGGAGTGTGAGTCATTTAATTATTCCTGCATTGCATTTTGAGCAGACTGAGTAATTCATGAATGTCAATGAGTTGACTCTTGATTTACATATCCACAATGTCCAGGGGGGTTAGTGATACTGCTGTTTGACTGCTGCAATTGCATTACTTTTTTGGATTTTCATACAAATCTTGTCAAAGTATGTGATGTTTCATTGCAAACAAATTATTTCAACAGTTGTGATAACTGATGAAGAGGAGAGAGAAGAAGAAATGATAGAGATAGAAGTGTATAATATCTTTATATTTTCTCTGCCTAGGCACATCTGATACTAAGGCTCAATGACCACCTGCAAATGGTATGGGCAGAATTTATTTGTTTATTTATTTTTTAGAGTAATGTATGGGATTTCTCTTGAAGTCTAACTTAATTCCTTTTTAATTGTATTTGCATATATTATTGCTTAACTCAGGGCAACATGGCATGACTCTGACCACTTCTTCTTGTATTTCTCTAACTGTTGTGCTTTATTCCTTTATGCACAGGTGAGTCTACCACTGGCAGTGTGGGACTTCTACTGCCTAATGTCAGGGTTGCCTCTGATGGTGGTGGAGGTGATAAAGAGGCACAGTTTGGGGTTTCGGGGGGGGGGGACAGTGTGCCACTGTTGTTTTGGATTCCACATCCCCTGCCCACAGTTTGGCCACAGTCAGTATACCTATGCATACCCATGACACGGTACCATCTTAGGACTGGTTGATGGTGGCATGGTTGATCAAGGTAGATTGGTCATTCCAGTTGTAGAACTTGCTGAGTCACCCTGTAGCCATCTTGAGATTGAATTGCCAAACAGTGGTGTCAGTAGAGGTGTCAGTAGAGGTGCTCAGAGGTGGTCTGTTTTTCACCCTCCACCTGATGTTGGTATGTCAGTAGATGCCACCACAATGTATGTATAGGGCCTTCATGAAGGCACATGCATGTTTTACCAGGGTCTCAGAAAAGATAGAGAATTCCATGTTTTGATTGTGGCATGCATGACTGCATGAAAAGGGTGGGTGATTCCTTGCACCAGATAAATGAGACAATGCATCATGCAGTATCTGTAATGGAACATCTGCTGCTTGAGGGCCAGCATCCACATGGTCAGTGAGCCACTGTATAATCAAACACCAAATTATGCTGCTATAGTAGCACTACTTCCACTACAGATATGCTAGGCCATGTGTTCGTCATCGTGGATGTTGTCTTAATGAGAACTTGTCCAGCAGACACATCCAGGTAGCACTCTGACTTCCAGCCAAGGTCATGGAACAAATAGTCCAACTCCTGGCAGATGTAGTTCATGTGATCATAGGCAGTGATGGTGAACTCAGCCCTCTTCCATGCATGGTTCACACCCTGTCCCAGATGCTAGAGTGTAGTGGTAAAACAAATGATTTGATTGTGTTCATGCAGTCAACAGATAGTAATACTTAGCTTGGTCTTACCATCTCACACACACACACACACACACACACACACACACACACACACACACACACACACACACACACACGCACACAGAAACATTAATATTGATTGTAGATTTAAATCTGTTTCCACTGACCTTGACAATGGATACTTGCTAAAATACTGATTTCTCACTCATACATCCTCACTGCTTTGCTGTCAAGATTGCTCTCCTGTAACCCACCCCACCTACACACACACACACACACACACACACACACACACACACACACACACACACACACACACACACACACACACACACACACATACACACACACACATATCCTCTGCAAGTGATAATGATTGCATCCTTCCCTTTGTATGTATTTCTTTGTGACTTAAGATTGCCTGATGTCTGATGCATAGAGTGGATAGCTAATGTTTGCTTACTCTGATGCTTGCTTTAATAAAATTCATGGCACTCATATAAAATATATTTTTTTCTGTTCAGTTTAAAATGATTTGTTCTGTTCCTCATTGTATGTGTGCAATTATTTCTTATTAATGCTATTGTACTAGTTAATAATTAGAGGTTGCTCTGCAACTTGTGCAAATGATGCTAAGCTTGCCTTGGTCACTGTAAGGATGTCTACATTAGGCAACTATAATGTGTGAGGCACAGTATTAGGCAGATTAATATTTATGTTGCATATATGACTCCTGAGTTACTATTAATATTTCTGTACAGTTGAGCCATGTTTTATTTTACCGACATACAAAGCTTACATGTGAGGATAATCATTTCTGTCTCTTCCTTACAGATTCATCATTTACCTTGGTTAATGCTGCTGCTACAAGTTGTTTCTTGTCAGGCTGACTCTGTTCGATGCTCACAGAATGCAACCATTAGATGGGTAAGAAAAAAGTTGCTAATTTCACATGCATCACCAGGAGCATAGCATATTGTGCACACCCACATCTGCCAGGATCATCTGCTGATTCTTCCTCAGACTCCTCATCTGTGTTTGGTGGCCCTGCTGGCCCTACCTGTGCTGCTGGGAGCAGCAGTCTTTGACTTCATTGTCTTTGTTGCAGCTGTTTCCTGACAATTATATTGTGTAGCAATAGCACAGACTGTGAGCATTTTGGTTAAGATGGGTCATACTGCAGGGTACCAACAGCTATGTCTAGACACTGGAACCTTGATTTAAGCAAGTCATATACATGCTCTCTAATGTTCCCAGCTTGAGTTAGTGCATCATTGTTTCCTTGCTCCATGGGGTTGTGTGGGTTTCTCATAGGTGTCTTGGGTCAAGGCTCCAGTACATAACCTGCATTCACCACTAGATGCCCTTGTCAAAAATCACCCTTTGCAAACCTTACATACAGGTCATAGGTAAGCCATATGTGTGAGTAGTGAAAATGGTCAAGGTTACCTGCACACACATTGTAGATGATCCCTTGGGCATTAAAGACCATCTGACACTGATAGAATGATATCCTTTCCTGTTGATGTACCTTCTTCCCTGTCCACCAGGTGAGTCTGTTATTTCAATGTGCATGCAGTCTGTTGTCCTCAGAACCTCAGAGAAGTGTGATATGGTATGGAAATACTTTTATGGTTACTGTGTTCTGCTCTGGAGTATATCAAACCATATATTATTCCTAACATGTTGTAACATTGCTTTAAAAATGGATGTACTATACTTGAGATTGAGGCCTGTGGCGCACTTAATATATCCTCTATGGATCTCTGAAAAGTGCTTGTAGCTAGTGTACTTAATGCTACACATACCTTGGTTTCCACTAGGATGGGTTCTCCATGATTTCCATGAGGCTTCATTTGAGGGTGGCAGAGATTGCATATTTCATCTAAGGAATCTCTATCCAACATATATCCGTCTACAGTTTTTTTTATCATAAAGTCCATGGTAAGTCAAATGTAGTCTGAAGACTATTCCTCTTCTTGGACTAGGTCTAACAGCAGTAGCAGCAGCAGCACCTTGTATTAAAGCCTGTTGAACATACAGGTTATTGATAGCAGTAGAAACCCCTAAATTTTTCCTAAGTGTGCTCATGGCTATATTCCATTGTGTATTGGAAATGAAGCCGAAAGGGAGCACTTCATCTACATGTGTGCTTTATCTTTTTCTAAATCTTCAACCATGTTGAATTGCTTAATTAGCATATATTTCTTCTGTTTATATCTTCATTAACATATTCTGCAGCTTACCTTTCTTTTGTGGCTGTGCTCATTGTATAGAGCTGTTTAACAAATACCAAGCAGCATGCTTGCCACTATGTGACATGCACATACTCTTAGTGTGAAGTGCAGACATTCATGAATCTGTCCTCCTGTCATTCCAGGATTCACCAATTACCTATGGATATTGCTTTGTGGTAGGTGTGAAGTTATGATGTAGTACCACCTGTGCCAGGGAGAGTAGAGTAGTACATGTGCATATGCCAGCATAGCTAGCAGGAGTTTTGTAAAGAATTTTATGTTATGTGTCTATCACACTCTTTTGTACAGATGTTTGAGTTAAACATATATTTGTAAAGTTACTTGTGTTAAAAATGCATCAACAGTAGCTCCTGCCGGACAGAAAAAAATGTATGCATGTATACTAGATTGTATTGTTGGAACTGATAAAATATGCATGTTTATCAGAGAACCCTGGAAGGGTGGAAAGTTTGAAATTGTATTATAGCTTTCAGATGATGCCACAGATCTTAGCAAAGCTGTGTGTGTGTGTGTGAGTGTGTGTGTGTGTGTGTGTGTGTGTGTGTGTGTGTGTGTGTGTGTGTGTGTGTGTGTGTGTGTGTGTGTGTGTATTGCACCAGAATCAGGTGACCAGAGGTGATGTCATCCTCTAACTGGCATCTGGTTTCTTTTGTACCCTCACTGCAGCACTTTGGAACCTGACAGGAAAGATTTCTGACAGGATGTATATCTCACACATCCACACAGAAAGAGAAAAACATAATCTGGCTTTTGCTGTACTCAGCACACATCAGCTTGCCTTGCTTTAGTAAGTAGTCAGGGAACAGTTATTCTTTAATCAGTCAGGGACATTTAGTGAGAATATTTTAGTATTGTTTTCTGCATGTGTGAGAAACTATCCAACTGCATTATTTTGTTTATAGCTCTGTGGTTGAAACTCTGTTGTTTATTGTATTCAGTATTCTCCTGTTTTCTGTTTTATTATTTATCATTAAATATTTTAGTACTTTTAGTTGTGGCTGGTCCTTTAGAGAACTTTCTACATCTTGAGAGTACCTATGCTTGTTTTAGTGACACTGTGGCCGCTTCTGAAAGCCTTGCTGCTTTGGTCACACTCAACCATTTGCATTAGCATTAATTTTACACAGTATAGTTGGGTACCCATTGTAAGAGCCTTAAGGTAGTTGACTGGTGGCAGCATGATTACCTCAGAGTGTGAGCTGAAAGGGGCACAGCTAGTAAATCTGTGCCAGCTTTTCCTAGGTGTGCATTCTTGTGTGCATTGAGACTGTAGTGTTTGGAGGTCGAAGAGAGACTGCAGCTTTTGGAGGCTGAAGAAAAGGCAAAAGAGATAGAGTTAGAATCAGCAGAGAGAATGTAGCATTCAGAGGGCAAAGAAGATGAGAAACAGACCAACATGAGACAGAGATGCTGACTCTTTGGCAGGCGCATGGAGGTAATGGGGAAGGGAATGGTCAAACCCCAGAAGCAATAAAGTCAGTAAATTTCTTACATAGTTTACAGACAGTGATGATTTTGACAGTTTTATTCATGTATTTGAAAGGGTATGTAAACAGTATAATGTTGACCAAGAGCTCTGGGTACAGTTCTTGATCCCCTTATTCCATGGTAAAGCTGTAAATGCTGTTTCTAAATTGTCTGATACTAACTGTTTAAACTATGATAAAGTAAAACAATATTTACTGGAATGTTTTAAGTTAACACGTGAAGCTTACAGAAAAAAAAAGTTTTGTGGGCATAGACGCAAGGCAAATGAAGGTCTATGTGATTATACTGTTGAGTTAAACACTTATTTTCATAGGTGGGTGAGTGGGTGTCAGGTAACCACTTTTGAAGAGCTCGCAGACTTTTTGGTGGGGGAACAAGCCCTTAGCATTTTGCCTGAGGATATGAGGATCTGGTTGCCAGACCGAGAGTTTAGCTCTGCAGATGAGCTAGGGAGAAAATTAGATCTCTACTTAGCAAGCAGGGAATCACTGCACAATAAGGGGAAACCCAGTGCTGCACATGTTTATAGGGTAACCAATGGTAGGCAGCCTAAACCACCCCAGCAGAGTACATGAATAGTAGGGAAAGCCACCAGTTCAGAAACATTGACAGGATTAGATGTTTTAAATGTTACCAAAGGGGCCATGTAGCATACAAATGTCCACTCAGGCAAGGTAGGTAACAAAAGGTGAAGGAGCCAGCAAGGTGGAATAACAGCATGCCAGTGGCAAATTGTCTGGAGATAGCAGAGGTACCAAATTATCACTGAAGTTTGCATCCTATCTTAGTGGCTGGAAGCAGACACTGCTAAGGAGAGACAGCTTCTGACATAACCATTGTGAAGTTTGCAGTGGTTAAATAGGAGCAGTACTTGCTCGGGCAGTCCACACCAGTCAGAGGTTTAGGAGGGACCCCATTCCAAATATCATTGGCCAAGATTCAACTTGACTGGGAGGGTGGAAAAAGAAGCAAGCAGGTAAGTGTATTTGAGGATATTCTTGCAGATGTCTTTTTTTGGGAATGATTCTGACAATGCAGTACCTTATGTGCATGCAGTTACACACAGTCAGGCTTGGAGACAGGCATATGGGTCAGATAGCCTGTGGGAGACCCACATAGACCTCACATCTGAAGCTGGGGCTGGTGAGGTGGCTATTTCAGGGAGGGAGCTACCCTGTAGCAGTGAGCCTGAAAGTGAGACACAGATGCTGGTAGGTGCTGATGTTCCCATGGACTGGATGACTGCAAGGGCAGAGGTGAGTGGTAGTACCCAGGCTGGCAGTAAGGCACCATTATCAGAAGAGACTGGGCTTCCAGTGGAAAGGGATCTGAGAAAGGTCACAAAGGTAGAATTAAGACAGGCTCAGCTTTCAGACTCTACATTATGAGACTTGAGAGTGGTAGCTAAGGAGGCACCTGATTCTCGAAGAAAAGAGGAGACTGTATACGGAAACAAAGGGTTACTGTATAGTGATTGGACCCCTGAGGGAGGGCTAGAGGGTGAGGTAATACAGCAGTTGGTAGTGCCCAGAGCCTATCATCTGGCACTTCTAACCATAGCCCACAACATTCCTTTTGCAGGTCATATGGACATAAAGCATACCAATAGACGTATTATGCAGAACTTTTCTTGGCCTGGGATTGCAAGGGGATGTAGCAGGGTGCTACAGGACATGTGAGCAGTGCCAAAATTTAGGCAAGGCAGGACACAAGTTCAAGGCTCCTTTGATAACCTTTGCCTGTGATTGAGGAGCTGTTTCAGAGGGTAGCTATGAATATTTTGGGGCCTCTGAGCACCCCAAATTCCACAGAGAAGTTTATGCTGGTGGTAGTAGATTATGCTACTAGATACCCAGAGGCAGTGGTCTGTCCTCTATCGATACAGAGAAGGTGGAAAATTCTTTCAAAGAGATTTTTAGCAGGGCATGTTTCCTGACAGAAATACTGACTGATAGAGGTGCCAATTTCATGTCAGACCTACTGGTTATTCTGTAGATGTGCTGTGTGGTAAAGCACCTAAAAACTACCCCTTACAACCCCCAGATTACTCTACACTAAAGACCATGCTACAGGTGTTTGTGGACCAGTTTAACAGACAGTAGGACAAATATTTACCCTATCTGTTGTTTGCATACAGAGAAGTACCCCAGGAATCCACAGGTTTTTCACCCTTTGAGTTGCTGTATGGGCGGAGGGTGAGGGGGCCTTTAGATCTGATTCATGATGGGTGGAAGAATGAGTGTGAATCTGATAAGAACTCTGTTGTGGCATATGTTCTAAACTTCAGAGCAAAGTTTAGGGAGCTCATGGGCTTGGCCCAGGAGAACCTGGCAGGAGCCCAACAGAAGAAAAAGGTCTGGTATGACAGGAATGCTTGCACTCGAGAGTATGTTGTGGGACATCAGGTTATGTGCTCATTCCTGTCAAACACAATAAGCTGCAAGCACCTTAGGAAGAACCTTTCAAAGTGGTAAGGAAGGTCAAGTATGTTAATGTTATCGTAAACCTGCTAAGCAGGAGACAGGAGCACAAATTTGGTCTCTTACTTGGAACATAGAATGAGGAGTGGTACGATCATGCCAGAATAGCTACCAAAGTGGAAGCTATTCAGGCATGGCCTGCTCCTGTTACCAAAAGGCAGATGAGGGCATTCTTGGGGACAACAAGGTAATATAGAAAGTTTGTTCCCGGTTATAGTACAATAGCTGCTCCCCTCACAGACCTGATAAGGAAATACAGGCCAGATAAGATAGTTTGGACCCCAGCCATTCAGCATGCATTCCAAAATATTAAAGAGCTTTAGGAATACCCTCTGTGTTAGCCAGTCCATATTACAGCAAAGAATGTGTTGTGCAGCTGGATGCTTTGAACCATGGGGTGGGAGCTGTACTCAGACAGCTTTACTTAGAGGGAGAAGAGCACCCAATTGTATAGCTCAGCCATAGACTCCAACCCAGGGAGGAATGTTATGCAGCTGTAGACAAAGAATGTCTATCCATAGTATGGGCATTGCAGAAACTGTAGCCCTATCTGTATGGAAGGAAATTCACTGTGGTTACAGATCACAATCCCTTAACATGGTTACACCATGCCAACCAGCAAAATGTCAGGTGAAGCCTAGGGTTGCAGGCATAAGGCAAGACAGTGCAGTACCATAGTGGGGTCAGCAATCCCAATGCAGATGGGCTGTCAAGACAGGCTATAGGTTAATGTGTTCCCAGAAAGGCCCATTTCCCTCAAGCAACATTTTCCCAGGGGTCACTTGAAAAAATAGCTTAAGTTTTCAAAGTGGGGGAGAGGTGTGAAGTTATGATGTAGAGCCATCTTTGCCAGGGAGAGTAGCTCAGTACATGTATACACATATCATCATAGCTAGCAGGAGTTCTGTAAAAAATATCTTATTTGACTATCATTCTCATTTGTACAGATGATTTAGTTAAAAATATATTTGTAAAGTTACTTGTGCTAAAATGCATTAACAGTAGGTTCTGTTGGATGGAAAGAATGTATGTATGTACATTAAGTTGTATTGTTGGAACTGATCAAATGTGTATGTTTATCAGAGAACCTTGGAGGGTGAAAAGTTTGAAATTGTGTTATAGCTTTCAGATGCTGCCACATATATTAGCAAAGCTCTGTGTGTGTATTGCACCAGAGTCAGGTGACCAGAGGTGATATAATCCTCTAACCAGCATCTGGTTTCTTTGGAACCCTCATAGCAGCACTTTTGAACCTGACAGGAAAGATTTCTGGCAGGATATATATTTCAGACACCCAAACAGACAGAGAGACACATCTGGCTTTTGCTGTGGTAAGACAATCAGCACACATCAGCTTGCCTTGCTTTAGTAAGCAGTCAGGGAACAGTGCTTCTTTATTCAGTCAAGTAAATTTAGTGAGAATAGATTAGTATAATTTTCTGCATCTGTGAAAAACTATCCAACTGTTTTATTTTTTTATATCTCTGTAGTTGAAACTCTGTTGTTTATTGTATTCAGTATTCTCCTGTTTTTGTTTATCATTAAATATCTTAATACCTTTCATTGTGGCTGGTACTTTTGAGAAAACCTTCAACGGCTTGAAAGTACTTATGCTTGTTTTAGTGACACTGTGGCCACTCCTGAAAGCCATACTGCTTTGGTCACACTCTACCATTTGTATTAGTGTGGTTATATAGTGGCTGGTGCTTTATATTTATTTAGTTAGTTATTTGTTTGTTTTTTGCAAAAAAATGTAACTGTGTGTTAATGGATTCCAGATTCTATAACAACTCTTAAACCAAACTCTGTAACAACTTTTCAACCATATACATTGTTGTTCTATCCATGTACAGTTTTTATTTCTGGTGGTCAGTGACCATGGAACATATATTGTTTGTTTCTCTTCTTTAAGATACTTGCTCAAAAAAAATCATTGAAGTAAGACTAGATCATAATAAGCTTAAAAATACATAACAAATTTATGTACTTTTCTGACATCTAAAAAATGCATAACACGTTTATGTTTGCTGTCAGTTTCAGGGCATAATTACTGTGATTCATGTAAAAATTCAATTAATTAATTTTTTTTAAATCTTTTATTTGAAGTTTTCAAAATACATTTTAAACAGCCATCATACATTATAAAGAATAATTACATGACACAGCAATATTGCTAGTCAGTGCAGAGGGCGGCCGCAGTGGTGCAGTTGTTAGAGTTGCCACCTCACAGCAAGAGGTGCTCCTGTTTGATCCTTGGTTGGGGTGCCTTCTGTGTGGAGTATGCATGTCCTCCCTGTGGTCGCAAGGATTTCCTCCGGGTGCTCCGGTTTCCTCCCACATCCCAAAGACATTCTATAGGTGGGTTGGGCACTCTAAATATGGCCCTAGGCATGAATGCATGTGTGTGTGTGCCTTCTGTGGAAGGTTAGGCACTGGGCTGGCAACTTGACCCCGTGAAACTCCACTGCCAATCATGAGCAGACAGGTGATCTGCTGTGGTGACCCCTAACCAGGAAAAGCCGAAAAAAGAAGAAGTGTAGATTAAATAACATATTGTAAAATATACATCACATACCCTGTGCTCTGGTTTACCATAACATACACAGGTGCTCTGCAAGGCAAATAAAAACATGAACATTTTAAATGAGATAAGCATAACTAAAACTGACTGTGGAATTGTGCTGAAACAGGAGTGATTTGGCCTTCTAGCCCCATGCAGCCTTAGTTGTTTTTCTGCATTGCATTGTAACAGCACTAGGAGAAGGGTTTAAAATATCAGAGTGCAGCATGATCTTGACCATAGATTCAACTTGTACAAGAGTTTGCATACTGGAGTAAAAGGAGGGAGGAATAGTGAAACAATGGTAATCTCCTTGTACAGAAGCAAGATAAATCAGTCTTCCAACCATTATCCATGCATTTTTAACAGTATTGTGAAACTATATTCCAGGGTTAATCACCTTCTCAGTATTTTCCAAGAACTTCTTAAAATTTCTATTATATAAGTCTTCCAAACAGAAGTCAATTTTGTAAGAGAGTAAGAAATAAAATATTTTGGCCAAGAAAATGCTATTCATAAAAGAACCTGAAACAAGTTGAAATTACACCAGAAAATGAAACACTCATGTTTGAAAGCATCCAGCAAACAACTGGATAAGAGCACGGGATGAGTACAATTAGTACCAGAGATTATGGTGTGGATGGATTAAAGCCTAAATGGCATCCATATATGGTGGTGCTCAATGACAAAAGGAAAGACTGATGCTGCAAAGAACTAGGAAGGACCTTGATGAAAGACCAACCTGATGTGTTTAAGGATAAGATGAAAAGAAAAAAAAACTTGGAAATTAATGAATTAAAATGGACTGGAATGGGTGGGTTGTTTTATATCAAATAATAATCAAATCTTCTACTGTAGACAAGAAACTTGCAGAAACAATGGAGCAGCCTTCATAGTTAATAAAAGGGTTTTAAAATCAGTTACAACAAAAATAATAAAATGTCACAAATCTGGCAGTTGTCACAGAAAATTAAAGTTATGAACTGTTAGCAAGATATCTCACAGGGTTTGTTTCCCTCACCCTTCATTTGCCCTGCTGTGTGACCTTGAGAAAATCACTTAGCCAGACAGTGCTTGGGGACAGCTTGGAATCTGGGCTAGACTTTTCAATATTCCCCTGTAATGCAAGCCTATGAATCTATGAATCAGTCAGACTACAAGGGATAACAGCTTATGTCATATTACAGTGATGCATGATTATGCTCCAGCTATGGATTCCCAAGATGAGGAAATTGATCAGTTTTAGGAGTATCTTCAGCAGAGCTTCAGCACTTTCTGTAAAGCACCAGAAGAGACATTGCATTCAGATTTGTGAAATGTTAAACTTAACAGTCTAAGTCTAATTGGAAAAATGGCCAGATTTGGCCATGGAGAATAAAATGAAACAGAAACTAGATTAGTAGAATTCTACCAAGATACTTTGTTGGTCATAGCAACCACCATCCTTCCAACAGCTTAAGAGACATCTTTACTGATGAATATCACCAGATGGCCAATAAAAAAAATCAGATTGCCTTCATACTTTGCAATCAGAGATAGAAGAACTCCATACCACCACCAAAAACATGACCTGGAGCTGACTCTCACTCAGTGCATTAGCTTCTTATCAAAAAGTTTAGACTTGAAAAAAGAAATAAGGTAAGCCTCAAGGTCAGCTAGATACAAACCCAGCAATGCTCCAAACAAATATGTAGTGGTTCAGAAGAGATTTACATGATTTAGGTTTGGTAGATCACCTGAAGAAATACTGAAAGAAGTTCATGATAGTGCCCAGGAGGCAGCAACAGACACTCCAAATAAAAATAATATTAAGAAGGTGAAACAATTGAAATTCCTTCTTATCAGCAATGCTTTCTAGGGTCCACTTAACTTCACTCTCCAGGATGTCTGTTTCTAGAACAGAATTTAAATATGGTCAAGGAAAGAAAGAGAGCAAAACATGTTGAATTAAGGGAAAATACATCAAACAGAATATAGTTTTCGGGAATATAAATAAGAAACAAACAGTTATGTTCTAATGAAAAGAACAAAGACTTGGAAAAGGATCTTTGCAAGAAGAATTGTGATATTAAGGGAAACTTCCAGGTAAAAATGAAAATGAAAAAAATTCAAAGGTGAAAGGTACCAAGCAGAAGCAGAAGATGTTAAAAAGAGATGCCAGGAATACCCAGAAAACTATATAAGGACCCCAACATTGCTATGTGCAATCACATGTTCTCTCTTCTAGAGCCAGACATCCTGGAAAATATAGTTTAGTGGCAAACCTGGATAAAATAAATTTATAGAGCAAATATATAACATCACATGCAATGGTCATATAGTTAAAACTATGGTTTTAGATAAGGTCAGTTTATATTCCATCCCACAAAAGTCTATGATAAAAATTGTTAAAACAGTAGAAAATCAATGATTATAAGCAGTGGTATTACAGAAAACATGTAAGGATTCTGAGAATAGCAAGAAAATCAAATCAGTTAGCATGTAAGGACAAATACACTGATTATCCACTGCCTACTCAGTGGTGATCTCTGCCTGACATACAAGGCCACGTCCAACCCACAATTGATGGGCATGCTCCACCTAAAGAAAATCATATCCCCTCGAGCCACATGCTCCAGGGATCTAAACCTCACCAGAACAATAAATAGGATGTGCTGGAGGGATAGATTTCTGTCCCAGAGACTTCCCATGCTCTGGAACAAGATTTCAATCTACATTAGGCAGAGCTCCTCGCTAACCCTCTACAAGAGAAACCTTGACTAATGGATGGGAAACAGAAAGTTTACCCCAGGGATCACTTCAGTGTCTCTGCTGGACAGAGGCACAGGGAACTAATCTAAGGGGGCGGCGAAAGCCAACACATTCTGGCTAGGCTTATAAATGCCTTTGGGCAGATAGCCTAGTACCTACCTATGAACCTATGAACCTATAAGTTTTGATTGTAAAACTCAGATACCTGGGACAAATAATGTGAAGATAGGATTCAGAAGAGAAGGCAATGATGCCTGGAAAAATCAGAGGGGTGGGAGGATGGCATAATGGTTAAGGTGTTTACATTTCAGACACAAGGTGCAGGGTTTGATTTTCACATGGGGTAATTGGCTAGGCTTAAAATGGTCCACACGGGCATTTAGCCTAGTACTAATCTATGAACCAATGAAAAGCAATAAAAAGGATATGTAATTCTTAACATTACTGAAGTAATAAATATGAATTTACAAGAGCATAAAAGATGCAGTTATTGACAGGCAGACCTGATGTACAAACGTTCTTAAGATCACAAAGTTTAGGACTCACTTGAATGATTAAACAATAAATTCACCACTTAATAGGCTTTGAATTCTATATTCACCAGGAAGTTTTCAATTGCTGACTAGTTGTAAATAGACAAGAGATGATCCCTAATGCAATATGCTCTTTAGTTGGGAAATGGTCTCATCTAGCTTATTAGGCTAGCAGGCCTTATTTGGAAGAAGGCCATACTGTTTTAATACATATAAGAGGTTTGCATTGATATGATGTACAGAACTAATTTAATACATTCCAGCTGGTAGAGCTCAAAATGTTAATAAAACTACTTGCATCAAATCAAGTTCTCAGTGAGAGAGTGAGCCATGAAATTTACCTGTATAATGTGGTTTAATTACAGTAGTGAGGATGCAGTCAGGCATAGCACCACTACTGCGATGGATTATAAACTGCTAGGCAATCTAAAACTGAATGGAAGGATGACTGGATTCATCCAATAAGTGTCTCCAATCTATGTTAATGTTGTCCATAATAAACTCAGCCTTAACACTAAGTGATCTATTAATGGGTACATTCTCCTATCCTGGAATATATAAATGCACACATGATACTGCTTCCTTGCTGAGTTTGATTTATAATTAGATGGAATCACTTTATTAGGAATAAGAACCTACTGTTGAAATAGGAAGCAGATAAGTATAATATTTAAGATGACAATTTTCCCACCACCTTTATGTTCGTAGCTGATCTAAACATAGAGTAACCTGGAAGTGAAGCATGTTTGTTGAGTCATGGATGATATGTTTAACCATATGATACATACCATCAGATTGATATAAGAAAACCCAGTTTATGGATCAGTTGTCTTTTGTTTCTGATATTTCTAGTCATCATTTGCTCAAACTTAAATCCATTTGCATTCTTCTACTCACATTTAGCTGGCTGAATAACATTACTGCTGCGAATTAAGCTAAAGCATCAGTGACTTTTACCAAGAACAAAAGCATTAATACATGTGGTAGAAAGCAAGGGTTATACCATAATGCAGTAATTTTACACATAAAATACTTACTACAGTATTATCAATAAACGTTAGGAATTCTAAACATATTATACATGTTTATTTGTCTATCAGAGTATCTACGAAGATTATGTCTTAGTACATAATTGTCAATGAAAACATGAAATAATGTTCTAGGCACATGGTATTTAAAGCATTCATAGTTAATGAATTTTAATCTGGTTCCAGAATACAGAACACATGGAAGCACTAAAAGTGGTAAGAGCTTGTAATGATATTGTGTGATTGTTCATGGCTGTGTCTGGACAAACCAATAGTGGTTATAGCTAAAAAAGATGGGTGGCTAGGCCAGTCATGAGGGAGTAAACATCCCAGCCTCTTTTCCTCGCTACAGAGGACTCTGACATATTTATGTCCCCACTAGGACCTAAGAGACCGTATGCAGTATCAAGAATGCTAACCAGTGGTAGAGAGCAGTATGTATGCTGCATGATATTGAACAAAGAGCAGTTATAATTTAAGAATCTTATAACCTAGATTGGTCCATTGTTTACACTGAGTCAGTGGATTACATTGTGAGAGGTGGGCTGTATGTGTGAGGGGTATCACAGACTATGGAATGAAGGATGATGACCTATCCTTGATACTGATATTGATGAGTTACAGCTGACATTAGCATAGCTTTAGTTACCTTCTGTGTAATGACCTTCCCTGTCCCAGTCAGTGACATTCTGAATATTGTTTTCTTTTCTGTCCACAATAAAGCTCTCCCTTATTGAAAGAAACTACCTAATTAGTATCCAGAGGTAAACCCTTTTATGTATATATTACATAATTCTACAGATTTACATTCATGAAGATAATGGCATACTCATTTTGTTCCCTGTTGTATACATAACACAAATGTTTTACATTCACTGCTGGAATAAGTGATGGGAGTAAAGTGTAAAGTGTAACATTATAGGTTCATAAGTTCATAGGTAGGTACTAGGCTATCGGCCTAAGGGCCTACGTAAGCCTAGCCAACAAGGTTCCCTGGCTTACGCCACCCAAGAAAGTTATTTTCCTGTGCCACTGTCGAGCAGAGACACAGACGTGATCCCCGGGGTGTATTTTCTATTTCCCATCCACTCATCAAGATTTTTCTTGAAGAGTGCTAATGAAGAATTTTGCTTGACATAGATGGGTAGTCTGTTCCAGAGTATGGGAAGTCTCTGGGACAGGAATCTATCCCTCCAGCATGTCCTGTTTATTGTGGTGACAAGGTTTAGGTCCCCAGAGCATGTAGCTCAGAGGGATTGGGATTTCTTTAGGTGTAGCATGTCCAACAGCTCTGGGTTTGACATAGCTTTATATGTTAGTCCGAGACCACCTCGGAGTAGGCGATATGCTAAGGAGTAAAGCTGGAGTTTTTTTGAGGTGGTCAGTGTAGGGCATTTGTTTGAGGCCAGTAATCCTCTTTGTGAGGTACTTCTGTGGCCTTTCGAACTGCTGCAGATGTCTTGTGGGGTACATTCCAAAAGGGGCATTGTACTCTGTAATTGGTCTAATGAGTGTCGAGTAGAGGGGAACAATGACCTCTTTTTTCCCTGGATGAGAACCCTTTTATGATGAGGTGTGCCATGTAGTAGGACTTCCCTGACTACTGTGGTGACATGACTATCAAATGGGAGACTACTTTCCACCTGGGTCCCAAGGTCTCTTATCACGCATTCAGTGTTAAGTAGATTGCTGCCTATGTGGTAGTTCATGGATACAGACTTTTTACCAAAGGGGATGACACTGCACGTTTTGGCATTGAGCTTGAGGCCATGGCTCTGACACCAGGCATCTGTCTCAGCGAGGCCCTTCTGTAGGATGTCCACATCATTTGGGGACTTGACTATGGCTCCTAGTTCGCAGTCATCTGTGAACTTCATTGGCCAGAGGCCTTCTGTGTTAGCCTGTACTTCAAAGAAGTAGATACCAAACAGGAGAGGTCCCAGGACGGAATCCTATGGTACTCCACTTGTTACTGCTTTGATGTCAAATTTGGAGTCTGCAACTTTTACAGTGTGGGTTCTGTCAGTGAGCCATTTGGCAACCCATCTTGTGACATACGGATTTACACCTAGTTTAGTGAGTTTAGCTATAATTCCAGAATGGGGGATGGTGTTGAAAGCCTAGGCGAGGTCAAGATAGGCTGTGTGAACCACCTTACCCTCATCTATGGCTTTGGTAACTGCCTCAAAGAAATCGATCAGGTTCAGGAGGCATGATCTGCCTTTCACAAATCCGAACTGGGTGGGATCCAGAGTTTGGAGGCTACCAATGTCTTTGGTTATGAGTTCGATGATGATACATTCCATGGCCTTGCAGACCAGGCTTTTCAGGCTAATAGGTCGATAGTTCCCGGGATCAGTGGTGGCTCCCCCTTTGCGGAGTGGGATAACTGTTGCTGTGCGCCATTCAGTGGGCACAAAGCCTGATGCAAGGCCATTATTGAACATGGTGCTTAAGTGGGGAGCCAGTTCGTTCTGGAGTTCATGTAAAATGCAGCCTGGGATGTTGTCCGGTCCCATGGATGCTGTGTTTTTGGCTTTAGAGAGTGCAGCTTTTACCTGCGTAGTTGTGATTACAGGGACTCTGCATTCTTCCTGTACAGATATGGGCCCTTTAGGGGGTGAGGGGGTAAAGTTAGCACTGAACCTATCTGCCAGGATGTTGGCAATATCAGTTGGTTCTGTAATTTTCTTGCCGTTGTGCTGTAACTCAGAGCAGATCTTGGTGTTGCCATCGAGATTCTTGACGTAGCTATAGAATGCTTTGTGGTTGTCCTTGGAATTAGTGGCGATTTTGTTTTCATATCTAGCTTTGGAGGATCTTATAAGGGATCTCAGCTTCTTACTGAGGCTGACCAGGGAGCTCCTCCACTCATGGGATTTTACTTTCTTTTGCAACAGTTTCTTCCTTCTGTTATACAGTTTGTTTATAGAAGGGGACCACCAGACTGGCTTCCTTTTTTTGGAGGATAGCATATTGTCCATCTGCATGGGTGTCATGAAGTTCACCACTTCTGTCTTAAGAAGCGTGAAGTTGGCTTTGGAGAATTTTTTTACTGTGGTTTCCTTAATGGGGGGTGGTGGAAGGATGTGGATATCAAGGGTGATTAGCTTATGGTTGGATCGGACCAACAAGGACTTGACTTCAGGTGTGGAACACCGGTCACTCATTTTGGTAATGACTAGGTCTAGGATATTGTTGCCCCTGGTGGGGGTGTGGATATGTTGATCCAGTGCATTGGAGTTTATGAATTCCAGAAAGCGTTGAGCTAAGGAGTTGGTACATGAGTAGTTTTCCCAGTTAATGGTGGGGTAGTTGAAGTCGCCCATTATTAGGGTGTTTCATTGAACCCTAATATTTTCCAGTACATCAAGAAAAGACGAGTGGGAATCCTGGGACATGGTGGGGGATCTGTAGCAAGCTACAATTTGGATTGCAATTTTGCCCAGAGTTAGTTGTACTTGGATAACCTTGGATGCATTATGCTGAGCAACTAGCCTGGAGGTGTGGATATCCTTAATGAATATAGACACCTCCACCTTTGGTGTTTCGGTCCAGGTTACATGGCCAAAAAGTGTGGCATGAGTTATAGCCTGGTAGTGCAGGGGTGCTCTCTGGAGCCTTGAACCAGGTCTCAGTCACTGCACAGATATCGATGTTCTCCATTTTAAGGAGTGCCTCAAGTGAGTGCATTTTGTGATTTAGACTTCTAGCATTGAGTAGCAGTACCCTCAGGTTTTGCTTGTCTGTTCCTGTTATGGTGGTGAATTTGTTATTTGAACCTTGCCTAAAAATGTATTAGACAAATATGGGCAGCCTACTAAACAACTATAAAATTCTAGAGAAATGTTTTTGAAGCTACCTTCAGAAATAAATCCTTATTACTGAGGGTTGTTTTTGAAAAGCAAGTAGAACACATTTGAACAAACAAAAATCTCAGAATATTCACTACACATAATCCTATTTGAATAAACAGAATGGAGCATCTATCAACAGTGACAGAAAGGAAATATTGCATCTCTTTAGCTGCTGTCGCTACATTATAGCATTTAAATGAATATATGGGACGCAACAGAAAAAAATATACAGTTCAGCAAAGTGGGTTATGCTTATTTTGTTGCAAACTAAATGAAATAAGGCAGAATGCCTATTATCATTCCACTGGTCACTGTAACACAGAGTTTACATGGCTGAAATTCTGAAGTTCCAAGAAATTTAAGTCATTCCCTCCAGTCAAGCTCTTTTGAATGCATACTTTTAACTCCCAATGGGTATGGCTTGAGCCTTTGAAAAAATGAAGTGATCACTTTTCAGCTCAAACAAATATTTATATCTCTGAAAACATAAGTGTTACTAGAAAAATGTAAATGGCAAACCATTCAGGATAAATTAGTCTTTACAACAATGGCCTTCATTCACTTTGATGATTTAAACTGGATTTTATAAGTCAAAATAAAGGCAGTGAGTATTAATTCTGTAACGTTGTATAAACAGCTTATGATACCTCAATAACCATTCAAGCAAGACGCATACTGTCAGCAGGATTTTCTTCATACAGCTGTAAGATTTCATATGAGGCTATGCAGCTCTCTCTGTGTTACTTGAATGTTGAGATATTTAGAGAAATATAAAAATTATTACAATACAAATAAACAGTATACTATCTATTTAGGTTCATTAGACGGAGGTAGCCTATTCCATAACTAAGAAATACAGTTGTCCTTGCCATCATGTATGCTTTAAGAAGATATTTTCTGGTACCTTGTATGTAGCAAGGGTTTTAAATTATTAATGTAAATGTGAACAAGCAATACTTGATGCCTAGAGATGTCAGTAGGAGTTAACTGCAGAAATGCCTAGAGGTGCACTTGGCTGTAATGAGTTAAGTCTGAAATGGCTCCTTATCCAGCTATACAACAGAGACACTGCCTCAAGTTAAATATGGAGGTCCTGACAATAGAGGCTCTAAATTCATGCAAAATAAGGGCAGCAGTCCAATTTTAAACCTCACCATTTATTAAAACTACAACTGTCCTGTAAGGCAAACAATACAACAATTACTTGGCTTAAGCACAGGAACTGGTACAATTCCCATAAATTGGTATTGTTCCACACGCTTAATAGGCCCATTGATTATTACTAAGCAGGTAGTCTAGGAGGTCACTGAGAAGCATAGCCAGAATAAACCAATATGCTATTAAATAAATTAGACATTGTGAACAGGAGAGCCGTACTACGTATGCTAAGAGAGAATATGGAATACCCATCCTGTCATCAATACTGATTTTAGAGGAACCTAGCAAGTTGCATGATTTATCATGCAAAGCTAGCCTATTCCATAACTAGGGAATACATTCAGATAGATATCTATCACAACAGTAGTTTCTGTTTTATTTTATGATGAATATTGAGATATTTGGATTGGATATTCAAACTTTTTACAGTTTTCTGATAGTGAAGAAGGTCAAGGGGAACAGAGTCTTCCCTATCATAAATGAATGAGCATAGGTCACCATGCAGAATCCTGCATGAGATGAATTAAAGATATAGGACTTTTAATACAATTAGGTAGCTTAATTTTGTGACTTTTTGTAGATAGGAATGACAGGGGCTTTCCAGTTGGATAAGGTGATCAGAGAGGTACATGGTGAAGGTAGAGAGTTATGTTTTATGCCAGGCCTGATGAGAGAAGGATATAAGGAGATTATCACTCCTTTGGAGTGACAGGATAGACATTCAATGACTATCTGAGCAAAGCAGAAGGATTTGTTAGCTATAACTGTTACATCTTGTTTGAGTGATAGCTTATTGTCAGTAAATATATGTTCTACTATGGTATGTTCTATGACCTTACAAATGATACAGTGGAGATTAATGTGTTTGTGGTTCCCAGGATATGTGATGGAGACACCCTTGTGCTCTACTGTGAATGTTCTCCACACATTTGATACATACCTAGTGGAGAAGCTAAGGCTGAATAAGTTCATGAGGGGTTGAGTAAGGTTGTGTTTGGCAATAACAAGGAGATTCAGAAACCTAATTGACAATATTTCTGAGGTTTGCAGGAGAGCTGGACAAGAGTTGCAACACCACCTCTGTGCACTGTAAGAATTGTAGGCTTCTTTTTAAATATGTTAAGGGTAGAGTTACACATGCTGAGAGTTGAACTATAACTAACAAGCATTGATGTGCTGACTTTTAAGTTGGAAGTGAACTTGACCATTCCATACCCTACCCATAACCCCTCCTGAATCTCTAACATGCTGTAACCCCTTGTCCTCTAACTTCTATACATCAACTAACTAAGCAAGGCTTACACCTGAACTGCAATTACATTTGGATAAGCAGATGCCTCCCTAAATTGTAAATATGTATATACCGAGCATTTCCCATTATAATTTCTGGTTTTGCTTTACATTTGCTTTTTTCTTCATGTGTAACTTTGCAATATATGCATTGTACTTTGAAGCTGAGTTATAGCCCATGGTTTTGTTTAACATTCACTTATTCCCTTGAAACTTTGTAATATGTCTTTTGTCCATTATTTTGCTATAGAGATATTTTATTCACATTATTTCAGGCTGTGGCTGAAATGGTTCCACAATACTTCAGTCCATTACCGTGGAAACAAAAATAAATATGCTCACCAACCCACAGACAGAACCCATAAAAAGATGGTAGGGTGGCCATTATCTACAAGAGTTCTTTAAACCTCTCTAGGTGTCATATAAGCCTACATACACTGGTGCTGAAATAATTATAGAAGCCTTACAAATTAATGCTCACAAAAGCTTTTGCATTACTTTCCCCAAGAAAATGACATGTTTACTGTTGAAAATATCTCTCTCTTTCTCTCTCGGACATCAAGCAACATCTCACTTGAGACAATCATTTTAGGAAACTTGCATATTGATTAGCAAATGATTGACACTAACATTCCTTTTAATGTCATTAATCTATATGGTTTCACCCAACTTATTTCAACTCGCACAAGGTACGATCAAAACTATGGTGTGGCTTCTACCTGACTCTGGATTCTCTCTAATGCCCCAAACAAAATTATCTCAACAGGTGCCTTACCTGATACCTTTAGTGCTCACCTACCCATATTCTCAGTGAGGCATCATTCGCCTAATCAGAAAACAGCAACGGTACAACATGGTTGTCTGTAGTAAGTCCAAATGCATCACAACACTAAAGTCAGTCGACTGGTGGGCTCTTCAGATCCTTCTACTTGATAAAATTGTAACTCTGTTTAATTCAGTTTTCCTTAACATACAAATGAACTAGCCCCAATAAGAATAAAAGCAATTAAATCAAATCCAGCACCCTGGCTTTCAAAAAGTATTAAACTGCTCATGAAAGAGAGATACATAGCATGGAAAAAAATAGAAGCAACCTAAAACCATGGTTCCCATCAATACTATAAATGTTTCAGACATTTCACTAAACTCAAATCAAAACTGGTAAAAAATACAATATTAATATACAGGCAGCAAATTATGACAACATTAAAGCTTTTTGTACTGGAATTAACCAGCTATTAAAAGTGGGAACACAAACACAGCTTACAGACTCTTCATCTAACCATATTGACAGTATGGCCATCAATTACAATACCCACTTCATCTTTGTCTAGATATACCTGTAGTTGCCCAGCAGTATGACCCAGCCACCTCTGCCACAATACTGACAGTCTGTACCATGTTATATAAAATCACTGTTAGGAAACAGTTGCAACAGAGGCAACAAGGCCAAGGACCACAGTTCAGAGCACCACAGGCAGGCCCAGCTGTGCCAGCAGACACAAATGAGGAGTCAGATGAAGAACCAGCAGGTAAAGATTATCCTGGTAGATGTAGGCATGCACAATATGCTACGGCCCTGGTTAAGAGGCAGAGAATAGCAATAGCACACACAATCCCTACCTAAGTGAAAACATAAGAAGCTAAGCACATAAAAACAGTAACAGTGATGCCCGCAAAATTATCAGCCTTCACTTACCCATGTAATACTTATGTTCCTAGAGCATCAGACAGACTCAACACCTGAAGAGACAATTTGCATCAGCAACAATAACTGAGGTAAGTATTGAACCTGTAAAGGCAATATATAAATGATTACCCTCATAAGTAAGTATTGTACTTCACTAAGGTAAGATATTGCTCGGCTGTACTCATGACTGATATATGCAAGATGCATATACATAAACAAGTGAGTTATTAAAAGTTATATAAAAAATGGATTTCCACAGCACAAGTATTCAACCTGTGCATCAAGCAAAAGCAGGCCAATATCAAAACAATCTATTAAGTCAAATTTCATGATCATCCACATAGGTAAAGGATCAAGCATACTCACACATCCCTAAGAAATACTAAAAAACAGCATATGTACACAACACACAAAGTAGGAATATGCAATGCGACAGTGTAATAAAACAAATGTACTGACCGAAAACATATGCTTGTTCCACTCAGTACTGTGCATCATGCATAGATGTTGTCCATCACAGACCCCAGCAGTGACCAGGGCAATCTGCACAAGGTGCTGAGCAAGCAGTAAATCATAACTTTATAGGACTGTCTTAATAATATCAATACTACAACTACAGTATGTGGAACAGCCTAAATAACACTTAGTTGAACTTGAGCAAAACAACAAAGAAGTCCAATTCAGTAAAATACTTTTGATGAAAGCAAGCATCTTACTAAGCAAGCATTAACTATCCACTCTGTTCAACAGACATAGGCAATCCTAAGCCACAAAGAAATGTGCAAAGGACAGAGCACAGACATGATCACTTGCACAGGTTGGGAGGGTACAGGAGGGTAAGCCAGACAGCAAAGAAGAGTGTGTGTGTGTGTGTGTGTGTGTGTGTGTGTGTGTGTGTGTGTGTGTGTGTGTGTGTGGTAGTATGAGCAAGGTAAGGTGTACCATGTGTAGGTCTACAAGACCACAGTCAAATAAGTTGTACTAGCACTACACCCTGCCATCCAGGACAGGTGTGAGCCATGCATGGTAGAGGATTCAGTTCACTGCCACTGCCCCTGACCAAGTGAACTGCCAGGAGTTGCACTACTAGTTCCATGACCTGGCTAGAAGTGGGAGTGCTACCTGAATATAAATAATGTCTGCTGAATAACCTCTAATCAGAATTACTCCCACTACCATGACCATGTGGCCTACCATGTCTGGGTGTGGACAACTCAATCGCTGATTGAGCAGTGGAAGGAGTGCCACTATGGGAGTGGGATCTAGCATAACCACATGGGCTAACACCAGACAATGTAGTAGCTCTTTGGCCATGTGGATGTTGGCCCTCCTACAGTAGAGATTCCATTACAGACACTACATGATCCAGTGTGCCAGTTCAGGCAGACTCACATGTCAGAATGCACAATATGCAGTACTCTGACTATCTTTTTCAAGACACTCGTGGAACTTGCCTGTACTGCTATGATGGCTCTACACATAAATTGGGGGATACCTACTGACTCACCAAAATTTTATTTATTTATTTTGCATTTGTTGACCGGGCTAGTCCAACTGGATATATATCCATTTTCAGTGGAGGCCCGGGAAGATAAGCTCCACATACACAAGAACATTTAAAAAGGCATTGATACATTGCACAAAAAAATTGGAAACAGAATGTATCAATGTGTTGGGCATAATAACAAGAAAGAAATATCCTGGTCTGAGCAGTTGTAGAATACATATCAAGAAATAGGACAGAGGTAACTAAATTAATTATATAGTCACACAAAAACATGACAACAAAAAAAAAACACCACCAAAATAAAAAAACAACTAATGGTGTGAACCAGCTATGGATATTTACACCAAATTTGTACAAGGCAAATATTCTACTGTAAAGTTTCACAAGAAATCATAGGTTGTAAAAGCTATTGTTAAACATTCAAAGTATGTACAAGGATATTAATTAACTGTATAGTCACCTACACCTTATTGTCAAAGGAGAAGAAACAAGATTATATTTGTAAGAGGGCTAATATCTAGGGAAAGTTTAGATAGTTAGTCTGGGTTAACACAGGGGCATAACAAGTGTGATTTAAGATAGGGTTTTAGTTTGTTTTTAAATAAGTTGGTTGATGCTAGGGAGGTTATGTGATTAGGGAGGTTGTTCCAGGTTTTGCCAACTGTATTAGAGAATAATGCGTCACCAACTGAATTGTTAGTTTTAGTAGTTTGTTAGCTGAGCGCAGGGTTTTCAGATTGTTATAGGGGGTGACAAGGGTAGAAAGTATTGGTGTGTTTGTTGGTTGATACAGAATCTTATGGGCTACTATTAGCTGGTTCAACAGTATTAGATTTGATAATTCTAACCAGCCTAGTCGATTTAAATTGATACAGTGATGAGTTCTAAAGGTAGACCCAGTTGCATACCTGGTGATATTGTTGTAGCAGGTAATTAGCTTGCTCATGTTCTTTTTACTTAGTTTAGTGTGGATAGGGGAGGCATAAAGTAAGGTAGAGATGAGGTGGGTATGGGTTATAGTGGTCCTGGCTAGTGGAGTCAGGAAGGATTTGATCCTGTAGAGGGAACCTAATTTTTTATTCACTGTTTTTATAGTGTTATTTATATGAAACTCAAAAGTGAGGTTATTATCAATTAGTGCTCCAAGTAGTTTTTGTAGTAAGATCAGGAGATATGATAGTGCCATTGCTAGATGTTACAGTCAAGTTAAGTGGGGAGGCCCTACACGTAGGGGTGAATAGTAGCATTTTTTTTTTTTTTTGGTGTTCAAGAGGAGACACTGGTCCAGAAACCAGTTTTCAACTATGTTAAAGATATTTTGGGTTAGGGACTGGAGTTCTAATGGGGAACTGGCTGAACATCTAAGTGTGGAATCATCCGCATATTGGACGCAGGTGGCTTGGAGGATTACAGAATGAAGGTCATTTATAAAGATAGAGAAGAGGAGAGGACCCAATATGGAGCCTTGAGGGACACCAAGGGTAACTGGGAGGTGGGAGGACAGGGTATTTTCCCAAAGTACAGCCTGTTGCCTATTATTTAGATAGGACTGGAACCACTGTATAGCAAGCGCATCCATTGACAGGTTTTTAAGTATGTTAATGAGGAGGTGGTGGTTAACCATGTCAAAGGCTTTTGACAGATCAATAAAGAGGGCTGAGGATAGAGTGTCATTGTTTCGATTTTTATTAATGCAGTCAGTGAAGGATAAAAGAGCAGAGGTAGTGCTATGAAATGGTCTGAATCCATGTTGGCAGGTGGCTAGTAGGTTTTTGTCTAGAAGACAGCTTAAAAGTTGCGTATGAATGCATTTCTCCATTATTTTTGCCAATGGGGATAATATGGCTATAGGCCTATAGTTGGATAGGTCTTTGGAATTGCCACCTTTGTGCAGGGGGATAATGTGAGAAACTTTCCAGATTGATGGGATGGTTCCTTCAGAAATAGTTCTATTAATGAGGATGGATATGGGGTAGGCTATGGCTTTTGCTGCTTTTTGCAGATATTCTGCAGGTAGTAGGTCAGCAGAGGGTTTAAGTTTCTGGATAAGGTTACAGACAAGGGATGTGGGAACAGGTTGAAAATGAAATGGGGGGGGCTGTTGGAGTTGGCAGAGTAAGAGTGTATGGCACCAGGGGTAATTGTTTGGCAAGGGATTGAACAGTTTCTGCGAAAAAAGTGTTCAAGGAGTTGGCTATTTGAATGAGATTATTGTGGTCTGGGCCTGAGGGAGCAGGTGTGCTTGAGTGGCCTGGGTAGAGGAGTTTATTGATGCTGGACCAGAATTTCAGAGGATTATTTTGGTGGGTTTGCTGAAGCTGACAGTAAAAGTTTCTTTTATCAGACAGTATGGCTTTTTTTGTTTCATTTCTTAGCTGTCTGAACTGTAAATGATCTGTGGGGCTTTTTGTTGAATGCCAACTGGCCCAGAGTTTATTTATTTGGTGGATTTTCTGTTTGGTAGTTTGACAGCCATGGGGCTGGTTTAGTCCTAGTTCTAATTTTGCGTGTTGGGGCATGGCAATCTAGAATGGCTAAGAATTTTGAATTGAAGTAGTTGACTGCATCATCTAGTGGGAGGTGTATCAGTGGAGACCAGTCGCAGGCTCTAAACTCAGTTTGGAAGCTGTTAGGGTGAAAGTTTTTGTTAGTCCTTATTGTCCTGTAAATGGTAGGGTTTGGAATCTCAGTTTTGTATCTAATTAAAAAGGTGGGTGAGTGGTCACTTATATCTTTAGGGAGTGTGCCTATTATATAAGTTTGTTGGTGACTATTAGTGAGAATCCAATCAAGGGTGCTTTCTTTGTTATTAAGTTTATTGGGTCTAGTAGGGGATGTAATGGTTTGGGTAAAGCCATATAGGTTAATATGAGTAGGCTGCTCAGATGAACAAGATTTCCAGTTTATATTAAAGTCACCAAGTATTATGGTTTCTTGTGGGTAGTTGGTTGAGAGCCAACTGAGGATAGCCTCTAATGTGTTAGTATTATTCCCGGGGGAGGTAGATGCAGATGATATATATGGATTTACATGTATTGAGCTGTATCCTGGAAATAATAATTTCTGCATTACTAGATAGTGGAGGATTATAGTCAATTGAGGTGACTTGCAGACCATTTTTATAAAGTATAGCTACTTCTCTACCCTTCTTGGCATTATGGTCAAGTCTCAGGATATTGTAGCCAGGGGAAATGACTACACTGTCTTGTATTGATGGCTTAAGCCATGTTTCAGTGAGACAGAGGATATCAAATGAATGAACATCTATAAGGGCATGTAGGTGAGCAACCTTATTATTTATGCTACGAACATTAAGATGAGCTATCAGGTGAGAGTTGGGAAGCCTGGTAAGAAAGTGTATGTTAGTAGGAGTTGGTGTGATAGCACTTGTGTTTGTGCTAGAATTTGGACCAGGGTTTGGGTGTATGTCACCATCTATAAGGGAGTGGACCTGTACTCTCAGGATGAGTTTTAGAAACTTATTAATTAGGTTCTGGGATTTCCTGGCTCTTGGGTTATAGTACATAATGTGTGTAAGTCTGTGAAATTTGGCTGATAAATACTTTGGTGGACAGGATGTGTTATTATGACTATAAGAAAGGATAACTGCTGGTGTAGAGGTTTGCCTATTGGGGTAGTGAAACCCTAGGTGGTGATGGTGTTTGTAGAAGGTAAGTAAGTAAGTAAGTAAGGTATAGATAGAATAGTTAGGAGAGAGAATAAGAGTAAGGGTTTGAGGTAAGTTGGTACAGTTAAAGGAGGCATGGTAGAAGAAATTCAGTTGATGTTAGTATACAGGGGAATGTATAGATGGTTTACTAATAGAGATAATAGAAGAGGATTATTTATGATAAATTACTGGGATCGATAAAGATTATTAAGATGAAGACTAATGTGAAATGGGTATTAGCACTTTAAGGGGGACTGAGCTTGTTATTGTGGTAATGCAGTGGGAGTGTGGTAAGGCGTGTATAAAACTAGAAGCATTGGGGGTGGGTGGAATTTGGGGGCAGAGTAGGGGAGCGGAGTGAGCCCTCAGGGCGAATGCAGTGGGTAGAGCTACAGTAGGAGTGACCCCTAGGAGAAGGAACAATCAGTAGAGCAGCTTGCTAAGGTAAGTTATTAGGTGAGGGAAGGTAGGAGATAAAAGTCTTACTGGTAGGGAGAGTAGGCAGAGTGATTAAGTAGTGTGGAGAGTAACAAAAAGGATAGTGTGGGACTATAACCTAAAACAAGATATAGAAAACTGGATGCCGGAAAGTAGTGTTCAGTCACAGTAGGATAGGTCTAGGAGAATGTCCCCGTCTAGTGGATAAAGGCAATATAGCAGTAGTAGGGTCTAATGGAAGTGAGACTGTGAGGCAGCAGGTCTAGAATTCAGTGAGGGAGGGTGTCAGATATAAACAGCGGATACAAGAGGAGAAGGTAGGCTGGTTCTAGGAGCAGGTAGGTGTTGGCTGCTGGCTGTCCTGGCTAGTGGCTAAAAAAATTAAAACCTACAGTATTACACACTAAAATGTCTACAGGCAGCGGTTTTAAGGCACATACTTTCTTTTATTAGGTTTATTCCCTTGAGGGGCTGATGCTCAGGGAGAGGGTATGTTCAGTTCCTTAGTGTAGGGAGGAGACAACAGTAATATTTGGTATCAGTTCGCTAATTCAGCAGACTGGGCAAATCCTCAAGTTAATACTGTACAGACAGGTTGGGCAGCTGGTAACACAAAGAGAGAGAGAAATAGAGTAGTGAGATAAACAGTGAGATAAACAGGGAGTGAAACACACAGTTAAACACACTTAGTAATCATAATAACAAACAGGCTAATGAACATAATCACATACTAGCACTACGGCCAACTGTTTTATAACTCTACTAAGTGTTAATTGCATAGCTCTAGGCACAATTCCTGCAGTTCAATACATAGCAAGATATCCAGAAGAAGCTGAGAAATACACAAAGCAATACTAATACAATCAAACATTAAGATGAGCAACACAGTTTGCATAGAACACTACAAGCTAAGGGGAGCAAAATACACAGTATGAAATCAGAATCTTAATAGATACAGTAATATACATAGGCACTACACAAACATGACATACTCTATCTAAAAATAGCTACCAAAGACACTATCAACATAAATAGGATAAAACCCCCTTAATCCACATCAAAATCACTATCCCTTAGATAAATAGTGCAACACAATAAACGCGCTGCATATATATAGCATTTAGTTAAACAGTTACAGCATTTATAGAGTGAGTAAGGCATCACCAGTCAGTTAGGACACATAAACGATAACATAGGTTATATTCACGCTTCCACCAGTCCGTTACGACCCTTAAGGATCAGCTAGGATTATATTCAACACTCCACGAATGTGGAGTAATGTAAGCTAGAACGCTATACAGATATAGCGGTATAGGTGATTATGAGGAATCAAGTGAAGGACATAAAAAATGCCTCCTCTGTGCATTTCTACTGACACCCCTGTGTGGTACTTAAATCTCATGATAAAATTTATGAAATTACACTTTTAAATTAAAATTGCATTCTCATATATTCAAATGTCTGCTAATACTAATAACATGGGCAGAGCAAAATTTTATACATAATACAAGTCAATGATCAGTTTTTAATAGCAATTGTAAAACCTTATTTACAGAAAGAATTTTACAAATTGTAGACAACACTCAAGTACATGACAATATCAAAGACCCCCTAAAAAACAACCATTTTGTCCAACCCCAGCAAATATAAATGTCAAGAATACAACACAACACTTCTAATGGGATATGAGTTGTTTATCTTAGACATATAAAACAGCTTTACCACAGAACATTTCCTGAAATGTCACTTAAAAATTGCTACTTATACTATAAAGTTTGTAAAGTGTTCATATCCTCAGAGAAATGTGCCCATAAACCTGTGTAACATTAGTTGAGGATTATTGCAATACCAACTGCTATACCTTCTATAGCAATACAAACAGGTGCAGACATCACTTTCAGTTTTCTCAGAAAACAATAATACAATCATTAGCTTTAAGCATTATTTCTAAAGTATATAACATACCTTGACATGATTTGCAATAAAGTTTGCCAAAAATAATGCAATTGTAGTACTTTAACTAAGTCAAACAATGGTATCTTAAGTTGTTGATTCCAAGCAGTTTTCCCTATTATGATACAAGTTCTTTAGCCCAAGTTGTGCTTATATTAACCCCGCTGGACACAGTGAATATATAAAACAAGTGTTGATTCATTATCTTTCCTGAATCACTCAATGGTGTGAGGACCTACACGATGCTATGCACATGCCCTAGCAGTTCAAGAGCTAGTATTTTGTCCTGAGGCTAGGTAATTGTATTGCAAATTTGACTCATTAGCACTAGTACATGACTAATTAAGTGTTTAACACTCCTGCTACTTTGATGTACACTAACATAGGGTGTGTCAGGGTGGATAGGCTTACAGCAAAGTCTGTAATTACATTGACTGAATAAGGAAAACACTTTTATACCACCTTTATGAATATATGCTGAAGAAGTAACTGTGCCGCCTCTGAGTAAAAAGTGTCTGTAACTCATATCAAGTACATAAAACATACAAAAGGAACAGTTTTACTGAATGCAAATTATAATGCAATCATATTACAAATGCATCAAAAGTGAGTAATGCTCACTAAAGAAAGTGAACAACACACTCTTTTATTGCATACATTTGTATGTATTGTGACATGCTTCAGGCGCTCAACTGGGGTAAATATCCCATTCATCCAGACATAGTGCGAAAGGAGAATGTTTGAGTGTGGCAACATAGGTATATTGTTCCCTAAGAACAAAACGCTAGAATATCAAAGCTTGAGTTTACACGCATTACTTTCTCTACCTAATAATATCTATGTTGATGTGGGAAATGATGCCAGTCTTGTCAATGTTTCATGCTACTTCCATGATTTTATGGTTCAAATCTGGAGAGGGTGATGTCTGCATGAAATTAGGGATCCTTAATGTCCACATTTTAATGTTGTAAGACAAAAGAGTTGATAAATCATCCCACAGAGTCATGTTGATTTTTTCATTCTTTTTGCAGTGTTTGGCATTGCACATCAGTGACTGCCAGCAGTCAGTAGCAGTGAATGACATTTCACTTCCCAAGGCAAAAACTGAACGTTTTACGTTGAAATGTCATTCCAACTGTATATGAGTCTGACCCCAGCGCACTTAAATCAACACTCCAGAGCATACTGAGTCATAGGAGTCATACAGACAAATACAATTACTTAAGGAAAATTACAACATGCCTTAAACATGTTGACAGTCACCAGATGTGAGGACAGTCTGAGTATGCACCTGTATTATCCATATAATGAATAATTTATTATAGTGATCATGACAAATGTGTAAATGATGACACTGAAAACATTAACATGATACACATCTTTTCTGAAATGGATCAGAATTGTAACAAAATATACATTACAGGACTACACTCACAAAAATCCTCCTCTTCAAAAGAATCAGATAAAACTCACCATTTATACTGTACATAAAACCAGCTGCATGTGATTAAATGACTACATAAATATAACAACTATGTCTGAAAAATGTAACTTTCCCTAGGAACAGTGTACCAGTTCATTCTAAACAGGGTATCTATTTAATTATTAATCTCTCATTTTACAATGCATTCAAGTCCTTCTTCAGGATGTATATTTTCATCTGTCTGTATTCCTAGATTTTACAAACAAGTTTATCCCCTATCTTTTTCAGTCCGTTATACTTCACTTCTTAAAATCTATAGTATCTAATCACTCTCATAACATAAATTATCTGAGCAAGATTAAATGAACTTAGCATTCAACTACTGATTCTTAGCTTGTTTTTTGTTATTACCAGCTATATGCAGTGCTGTATATCATTGTTTGAGTTCAATATTGCAGAAATTCAATCCCCTGGTCCTCGATGACCAGAGGTTCAGTGGTCTGCAATTTCAGTACTCTGAAGGGGACCCCATCATATATATATATATATATATATATATATATATATATATATATAGAGAGAGAGAGAGAGAGAGAGATTTAGAAGCTTGAAAGTCCATAACACTGAAATTCAAAACACTGAGACCAAAAGCTTGAAAATTCAAAATACTGAAAATTCAAAATATTGAATCCAATAACATTGAAAATACATAGTAAACCGACATTTCATATATTCCAACACAACTACATACTGAAACAAATAAAAAAACAAACCATATTACACTTCTCAAACTATAAGCAGGGGGGCAAGCCCCCATGCACCCCCATACCCCCTGCTACTTAAATATATCAACTCCGAGATTGCACTACTCAGAACAAAATGACAAACATACCATTCCACCCTTCATGACTTCATGTTTAAATTGTAAAAAACCTATCCTCAACCTTCTCTTAGAAACACTGCTTCACTGTGAAAACATTACACATTACAATATATCTGTCTGATACTTACCGGAGTTTCATAGGTAACTTGAGTCACATTCCCTTCTTACTTGCTATACTACAACATAACACATCTTAGTGTAGTATAGTGCGATCTCACAGTTGATATATTTAAGTAACAGGGGGTGAGGGGGGGCTTGCCCCACTGCTTATAGTTGGAGAAGTGTAATATGGTTTGTTTTTTATTTGTTTCAATATGTAGTTGTGCTAGAATATAGTACATGTTGCTTTCCTAACTTTTTTCAGTGTTATAGGATTCATTGTTGTGAATTTTCAGTGTTTTGAATGTTCAAGCTTTTGGTCTCAATGTTTTGAATTTCAGTGTTATGGGCTTTCAAGCTTCTAATGTGAATCTATATATATATATATATATATATATATATATATATATATATATAGATGCATGGATATATATATATATTTATATATATATATATATATAAATATATATATATGTATATATATATATATATATATATATATATATATATATATATATATATATAAAATATATGTTATATGCATGTATATAAGTGTGCATATAGTTGCTCACACTCGGAAACACCCACACTCCTATGCAAATTCTGCAATACACATACATACACTCACACTGACACACACACACACACACACACACACACACACACACACACACACACACACACACACACACACACACACACACACACACACAAAATTTATTATTTACCAGGAAACTCTGACTGGGCAAACAAATGCTTTTCAGTTCTGGGGGGAAAAGCTCTGAGAAATATATAGTACATATACAACATATAAAATACTCAGGTAATGTTCAGCAGCATTGCATACAAAGCTCCATATATGTATGTATACATACACACGCACACACACACATATAGATAGATAAATTGATAAATAGATAGATTATTGATAAATGCAGATATAGCTAGAGCGACAGATATAGATATAAAGATATATGTACAAACTCTCTATAGAAAACACATAGGTATACATACACACACATACACAGATTCATATATATTTATATAAATATATGGCCATGTTAGATTACTTAATCACTTTTTTTTGGCTCATTTATCCCTGCTGCCTGCTGATCATTAGTCTCTCCTCAACCAGTTGACCCACTTGTTCAATCTTTGCAAAGTTAACAGTCAGTTGAGACAGTCTGTCTCTTAAACAGCCATTAGCTGCGGTTTAAAACTTTTCTCATTTTACAACCCTACATCTCCCACATAATCGGCTGTGTTAAAGAATGACGTGTTCAATCGGATGTCTGTGATGGATACTGCCGCAGTTCTGCGAGGGAGTTTGCCAACTAACAGCCTGCTCCAACTCCAAAGCACAGGAAGGATTTTATGGTCTCCATTAGGGAAATCACATCTACACCCAGTGCACATGAATGCATACAATCATCTCCCCAAAAGAGAGGCAAGTGGGCAATGTCACTTTACCCTCCTCTGCCAGAACCACAAGTCAAACCACAGTGACCAAGATTGCCATCAGGGCTCCATTCCTTCATGCCATGCAGTCTAGTTTATTTAGTCAGGAAACAGAATAAGAAAACAGAGTGGACCTCTGTACACTGTATGCATGCATTACATAATACTCTGTGCGCTATGTACTAATTTGTGGCTACAATCTTTTTCTTCACTAAATAGTAATATTTGCTGATTTCTGACAGTTTGACTTACTGTGATACTGTACATAACTCCACAAAAGAGGATGTGCTGATGATTTCTGACTGATAGTGTGATTTATTGTGATATTGTACATAATTCCACATATGGATTCATGCGGTAAGCCAGTTCTCACATACATAATACAAAACATTTTCAGCTATCATGCATAGTATGTTTTGAATTAATAGCCTCAATTGATTTCATTGCAGTATGCTAGATGTTTCTTTTTCCGTTACTTTTCTTAAAATTGTGTAACATTGTTGCTTCATTTGTTATAATTAGTGCACTGGATAGCAGAAAACACTTGTTTTGGCATCTAAGTTTTAGACATGCAAATAAAATCTTATTTTAATCTTTAAATATATGAAAGCCATAATCAGTTCATCATTTCTGCAAACTAGGAACAGTCATAGAATCTCCCCAAAACACTAATGTCCTACAGGAAAGACAAACACAGTCAAAGGACTGATGAGTAGAGACTACTTGCCATCATGGTCAAGGTCTTTACCTTCCATGCACAAAGTACAAGGTTCAGTCCTAACCTCCAGTCAACTATCAATGCCTCTATGATGTTCGGGTGGGAAGTTGGAATAATGGTTAATGTATTTACCTTACAGACACAAGGTGCAGGGTTTGATCTCACATGGGGTAACTGGCTAGGTTTAAAATGACTCCAAATCCAAACAAGATAAGTACCACAGATAAAGGAAAGTATTCAGCTCAGTGATAAGATCCAAAAGCTGGTTTAATAATCAGTTCAGACACATAAATGCAATTACAGACACAGCATTTCTGTCTAAGTTGCTAAGACTTCATCAGATGCAAGCTATAACTGAACCATCTCATTATATAATCCATTCACTTAGTTATCCAAGAAATCCACCAATGAAAACACAGTCTACTATCTCAGTAATGCATATCATTAAACTATCTTAGTAATGCATATCATTAATCAGTTATAGCTTGCATCATAATTAAGTGAATGGATTCTATAATGAAATGGTTCAGTTATAGCTTGCATCATAATTAAGTGATCTTATCATTGAGCCAACTACTTTCCTTTATCTGTGGTACTTATCTTGTTTGGATATGGAGTTGTTGGTGTTTGGAACCAGTTCCAGTGTTATTTCAAGACTTAAAATGACCCACAAGGGAAATTCAAAATTCACACCTGGTCTAGCAACTATGTCTCTAATGGACAGAGCCAATCTATAAATCATAAGCTAACATATAGCCCTTAAAATTTCTCTAAGGCTCAAAAAATTGCACAATATATTTGGGATGCATGGCTAAGCTTTTAGAGGCCCCAGCGGTCATTAGCCTAGTATACACCTATGAAACCCTATGAGAACAACTTAATATTTTAACTACAAAACACCGCTGTTGAGTATATTTTAAGTAGTGTAGAATGGCAGCATTATCTTTTTGCAAAAGAGACCATTTTTTCAGCTAGTTCAAATGACTATACTTGTAAAGTGTAAGAACTTTACCAGCATGATTATAAACCTGATTGTTACTATAGAACTGTAAAATACTCTATTCTGTAGCAATGTTTTGTAATATCTTTGCACTGCTGTAGTACTGAATTTAAAACTTCTTATTACCTTTGCATTACAATAAGCTCAACCTTTCCTGTGATTTGCTGATGGTTTGGGTTGTGGCAGGAGAGGAGCCATTAAACATCATTCCAACCACAAAGACAGACAGATATTAAAAAAAAATAAATGAATAGTGGTTTCAGAAAAAAACATTTCTCTGTCTTACACAAGTAATTTAACTTAACGGTTGTTCAAAATTAAAAAAGAACAGTGCCAAATAAAATTCTAAACATTTTGTTAACAACAGAAAGAACAGAAGAACAAAATCTCATTTTAATATTTATGAAAGGCATAATCAGTTCATCACTTCTATTAACTTTTTTCTCACAGTGTTCCTAAAATGGTGTTGAAAATTTTAGATTGTGAATGAACACCAGTGTTTTACTCTATAATACTCTGCTTAATGCCTGGTCAGTACTGTAATGTAGTGCATGGAGTCTCTTGATTATGTGCCAATATCAGTTAAAAGACACCCTGGTTCAGTGCTACTCTAGCATGCGACCTGATCTTAACAATGCTTAGAAGGGTGCTTAACCATTGTAAAGCACCCTCTGTGCTTTGTTAAGCTACACTAAAAGATGACAGTGCCAACAAGTAAACAACAGCAGAACAGTGTCATTTCAACTTTTTTTCTACCTAATGTCTACAAAATTACAGCCAATAAAATTAAAAAGCAACTGCTTCCATTACACAGGAAACACATAAGGATATATCCTGCCGTCTGTTTGACAGTACTTCTCAATTACTTCACCATCTTTCAAAGCCAGTACAACATTTCACGCTACAGGGAGTAGGTACATTTCAATGTACTACAAAGAATTATGATCGGATATCAGATCGTAACTGAATATTATGTGTTCTCGATGTGTATGCCAGACTTCGCCTCTCGAGGTGAATTTCTTGGCATCCATGTCTAAATCTCAAGATGCAGGCTCTCGAAGCACTCCTCAGCATGGAGAACATCGACGTCTATGCAGTAACTGAAACCTGGTTCAAGGCTCCTGAGAGCACCCCAGCGCTACCAGGCTATACCTCGTATCATGCTTTTCGGCCCCAAAACCCGGGCCGAACCACAAAGGGAGGGAGAGTGTCCATATTCATAAAGGACACCCACACCTCCAGGTTAGTAGCAACGCATGAAGCAACAGAGACCATACAGGTGCAACTAACCATAGGCAAAACTGCTATACAACTGGTAGCATGTTACAGACCACCCTCCCAATCTCAAGAACCCCATTGAGCCTTCCTGAAGACATTGGAGGATATGAATGTATCACAAAATACCATCATACCGGGAGACTTCAACTACCCAAACATAGATTGGGTACATTATTCTAGCCCTAATACCCTAGCCCAAAGGTTCCTGGAATTCATAAATTCAAATGCACTGCAACAACTAGTCACCTCTCCCACTAGGGGAGAAAATATACTAGACCTGATCATCACAAACATGGGGACAAAATGCTCCACACCGGAAGTATACCCCTCACTAGTGAGATCTGACCACAAACTAATCACCCTGGATATACATATCCCACCTCCACCCCCAGCACAAAAGACCACAGTGAAAAACTTCTCAAAAGCAGATTTCACTCTTCCTAAGAAGGAGATGGTATCCTTTAAGCCCACTGTGCCAGTGGATACCACATCCCGCAATGCCGAATCCTTCACAAATGCTTTCTATGGACATATCCAGGAATGCATGGATCATGCAATCCCAAACAAATCCAAGTCCCTCTCCACCAAATGTAAGCGTCCTGTCTGGTGAACCTCAGCCATAAACAAATTGTATAACAAAAGAAGGAAGCTACTGCACGTCAGAGCGAAATCCCATGAAGGGAAGACGTCTCTGATCAACATTAGCAGAAAACTACGTTCTCTCATAAAAACATCCAAGGCAAACTTTGAGAGAAAAATAGCTAAGCACACTAAAGATAACCACAAAGCCTTCTTCAGCTATGTTAGAAACCTGGGCGGAAACCCTCAGATATGCTCTGAGTTGGTTCACAACAACAAAAAATACACTGAACCCACAGATATTGCTAACATTCTGGCTGACAGGTTCAATGCAAACTTCTCGCCTCCTTCACCCCCAAAAGAAGAAATACTTATCCCAGCTGAATGTAATCTCCCTGTCATCTCAGATGTCCAAGTGAGAACCACCCTAAACAAAGCAAAAAACACAGCATCAATTGGACCTGACGGTATCCCAGGGTGCGTGTTACGAGAACTCCAAGAGGAGCTAAACCCACACATAAAAATGCTATTTAATCTTAGCCTTACTTCGGGTTATGTACCTGTACACTGGCGTACAGCAACAGTGGTCCCACTCCACAAGGGAGGTGCCTCTACAGACCCTGGAAACTACTGCCCCATAAGCTTAACTAGCCTGGTCTGCAAAGCTATGGAAAGAATCATTATGGAACTCATAAACAGAGACATAGGGGACCTACAGACACTTGACCCCACCCAGTTCGGCTTTGTGAAGGGCAGATCCTGCCTTTTAAACCTGGTTGACTTTTTCAAAACAGTCACTAGAGCCATTGATGAGGGCAAAGCAGTCCATACAGCATACCTGGACTTGGCTAAGGCCTTCGACACAATACCCCACTCAGGCATCATAGATAAGCTAAACAGCTTAAAAGTAAAACCCTATGTCACTAGATGGGTTGCAAACTGGCTAAAGGACAGAACCCATAAAGTTAAAATCGCTGGAGCAATGTCAGACTCAAAGCCAGTCACAAGTGGTGTCCCACAGGGATCTGTCCTGGGACCCCTCTTGTTCGGCATTTATTTCTCAGATGTTAAAGCAAACATGGGAAGGCTGTGGCTGACAAAGTTCGCAGATGACTGCAAACTAGGTGCCATAGTCAATACACCAGCTGACGCACACATCCTACAAAAAGGCCTCACTGAAACGGACAACTGGTGCCGTAGTCACGGCCTTAAACTAAATGCCAAAAAATGTATAGTCATCCCTTTTGGAAAAAACAAAGTACCCACAAATTATCACATAGACAGCAGCCCACTGAGTATGGAAAAAGTAATCAGAGACCTAGGGACCCAAGTAGACAGCAACCTCTCATTTGACACCCATGTTGCCAGAGTGGTTAGAAAAACATTCTACCTTGCACACCTCATCATGAAGGGATTCACATCCAGATCCAATGATGTCATTGTACCCTTATATTCCTCCCTCATCAGACCCATGATTGAGTACAATGCCCCATTTGGTATGTACCTCACCCGGCACTTGCAACAGCTGGAGAGACCACAGAAGTACCTCACCAAAAGGATCAAGGGTCTCCAACATATGTCTTATTCCACCAGACTAAAGAATCTTCAGCTCTATTCAGTGGTATACCGCCTGCTCAGGGGTGATCTCTACCTGACGTACAAGGCCATGCCCAATCAGGATTTGATGGACATGCTCCACCTCAAAAAATCCAAATCCATCAGGACCACGAGAGATAAAGACTTAAACCTCGGCACAAGTATGAATAGAACATGCTGGAGGGATAGATTCATAACCCAAAGGCTTCCCATGCTTTGGAACAGGATCCCAGTTCGTATTAGGCAGAGCCCCTCACTAACTCTCTTCAAGAGAAATCTTGATGAGTGGATGGGAGATCGAAAATTTACCCCAGGGGTCACATCTGGGTCACTGCTAGACAGGGGCACAGTAAACTAATTATATTATATAAGGGGACCTTCATTGTGTCACTACTAGACAGAGGCACAGTATTCTAGATTTATTCTGTACATTTTTGTATCATTTCATGGGGTGGCAAAAGCCACATCTCTATGGCTAGGCTTACAAATGCCCCAGGGCAGATAGCCTAGTTCTATACTATGAAACTATGAAACTATGAAACATAATAATTAGTTTACAATCAGAAACCTGATCATAATCCTTTGTATTAAAGACTGTTAGTGCACTTGTCTTCTGCAGTTCTAATATCTGACATTGTCATGTCTGGTGTCCCATGTAGACGTCCTTCCCCTCAGATGGACCTTCTAGTTAGCAAATGCAAAAAATAAATAAGTAAATGTATTTTGAATTGATGGTGGAGTTTCTTTCAGACCTCCAGAGAACAGTAAAGATGACTGAACATAACATTTTGGAAGGTCAATATAGAAAGCATACAGGGCTCAAGATTCATATTATTTGTCTTGAAGAAGACAGGCAAAGAAAAATTATGTTAGCAACATTCATTGCACTCTGCCTTCAGTCTAGCTGAATATTTTCAGTCGTATCAGTAAGTATATAAAAAAAAACATGCAGTATGTAAGAACATTTCTAGCTAGAGATGCCAACTAAATAAGACAAAATCTACAGCAGGCGCTGTTTAGCACCATTAATCTCGTAATTACAGATGTTGCTTGACTCCTCAAATTGCTAAGACAATGCCCTATCTGCATACATGTGTGGAGTTCTCTGCAAGTCTGTCAAATGAAATGGAGACTTCTGCTTTGTACTTCTGCTGGAATATCCCGTTGTCTAGGTAACAGCTTAAATTCATGGTATGAGTGTCATTCAACAACTTTAGCCAAAGTGGGTGGCTCTGTACGAGTGCTACACATTACACATAATGTGTTAAAACAAAGATGCTACCGTTGTGGGAGTGTGAATTGGTAGCTCAGCTAACCATTTGTTTCAATGCTTATTCTGCTGAGGAATATGCTGTAAAAACACGAGCAGCAATAAAACACACTGCAGAAACTGATGTCAATGCTCTCTGTACCCTTTTGAAGTACATCAGAGAATTACATGTAATCATTTTAGTTAGCAGCTAATTATGGTTCATCTGCTTCCTTGGCAAACCAGTTGTCTTACAGGATATATACTTCTGAAGTCTACATTTCATTTTCAACAAATTAAGTAATCAATGGATATTTTCCATCATACTTGTCAGTATGAAATTGTATACATAATTCTGTGCATCAGTCAGTGGGTTGTTCAGTGTGTTTCACACAGTGCTGACTACTTAGCAGTATGGCTTGCAGACAAAAACCCCATTGCAGTTGCATTGTTTTCAGGAAAATGGCTGCTGCCGAGGGACAGTGAACTGATGCAAGTATTTATGTGTGAGCTTATCTTCCTTAATGACACTTCTGTACAGCCTCATCCATACTAAAAGTAAATGAAGGGAGCTTCAACAGGACTTGTTTTCATGCCTATGTAGTCTTTCTGTACATTTTGATGATAAAATTACAGAGTAAAAAAAAAATATACCTCCTGGCTATTTTGTACTACATAAGACGACTAGCCAATGCATAGCAAACAAAAATTATTACAGGATGGATATATTTTCTTTGCAATGGGTTTTACATGTACTGTGTTCACAGCTTTACATAGCGTTGGAATATAGCCAAAAGCAGTCATGGCACAATTTTTCTTGAGGCCAGTAATCAATGTATGCAATTTTCAGGCTTTGACAAACTGCCAAGGACACTTTCGTTGTCCATACTATGTCATGTTTTATATTAGTCAACAGTTGGGTAACAGAAGAAAACTGCTCTATTAAACATAATGGGAGCTGTGGTATATGCATTTTCAGATAAAGTATCGGTACTGCATTTAACATAAATATCACAGCTATTATCTTCTCTTTCATTTCATCTGTAATTAATAAAACGGAGATGGTATATAAAAGGTTAGCTCTATCATTTTACTTTAGATGACATTGTTTAATCTTTAGTGCTTTGTAAGTTTGTAATGTTACCTTATTTCATATTTATCATGTATAATGTTGAACTGTTCCTGCAGCTATTCTCCTAGGGCCTCCACTGAAATGGGTTTTTTACCCAATCGGACATTCTTGGTTAACAGTTGCAAATGAATAAATAAATGTTGCTAGAACTTCTAAGAGAAATTCTAATAATTCTTTTTATTCACTATTTACCATTAAAATTCAAAACAGCATATGCTTATCATCAAGTATGCCACACTTAGGAAACATTATTTACAAGTATTAAAATTCAAAGATTTGTCATTAAGGAGGTCAGAAACATGCATAACTATTTTCTAGATACACTCATCAGTGAACTATTCCAACAGTCGCTCAGTGTTTACGCTGTTAAACTGATATGTATCTGCTTAAGATCATAGGTAGGTAGGTAGTAGGCATCCAGTCCAGGAGACCATTATGGAGCCCAGCCCAAATTCCCAGTTCCCCTAAAGCACTATCTGCTTAAGTGACTTGCTCAAGGTCATATAAGGAAGTAAATGAGTGATAATTAAACCCTGCAGCAAGGCAACTTGTTAGCAGATCACAGATTTAGTCCTCTGCACTGTCAGACTTATACATGTTTAACATATACACCTGTGATTAGAACAATGCAAACATTCAAAAACAGCTACTAGGTTGCATTCTAGAATTCCAACAAAGAATCTAAAAGTGTGTATTTTATATGTTTACATAATTATCTACATTGTTTTTCAGCAAAAAAAGGGTCAGGAGAAAGAGGCAGAGAGATCTTAGTTCTGTGCAACCCAAATGATCCATGTTGATTAGACCTTGAGAGCTGAAGGAGACAGGGGAGAATGTGAATGAGTGGATGTAGCACCAGCTTACACGTTCTAAAGGTGCTTGGTTAGACCTTCCACAGTGTGCTGCCCACCAGAAATGTTGCAGTATAGCATGCAGCACCATAGGATAAGTGACTTCTTGTCTCTACATTAGCTGAGGAGGGGTCTAGCCATGCCTGTAATGCACACTAGACATTCTCCCAAGATGCTACAATTGCAAAAGTCACCAATGTCATGGAAGCAGTATGGCAACCTACTTCTGGCAGTTCCTTCTCACCTCTAAGTGGAAGAAATGGGTCCACAAGGTCACCCTCTGATTAGGAAACAAATAAGTTGTCATTTTAGTTGGGATACAAATGGGCTACCTCTCACCCCAAAGAAGAATTAATCTGTTGACTGCATGTTGGGAGGAAGGTTTGGAGATAGCCAGAGTGTGTATTGAAAAATAAAGAGAAACAGAGATATGAACTTCTGGGACATCATATAATAATATATTCTATTTGTACACTGAAATAGTGTTTTTTTTCTGTTTTAAATTTTTGGCTTCTGCAAAGTGTTTAACATAACAGGAAGCTTCCAGCAAGAGTGACCATTTGTACATAATCCTACAGAGCAGTGCAAATGGCCACTAGTTGTGAACAAAAAAAAACAGTAAAATGCAGCTCCAAGCAAAGCAGAAACAACAAACATCTGTATTATAATGTTCTGTGCACCCACATATCTAACAGATTTGCATTCATTCATTCATTCGTTCATTCATTCATTCATTCATTCATTCATTTTTTGATAACTGCTTTATCATACTCAGAGTCATGGGGAACCTAACACCTATCCCAGCAAACAGTGGTCATAAAGCAGAGATCTAATTCTGGATAACATGACAGTCCATTGCAAGATGCACAAAATCACACACACATGCATACTATTCCTACAGCTATAATAAATTTAGAAGATCAACATATTACTTATCACCATAGTTGAAAAGTAAGAGATGTTAGCAGTTAATGAGAAGGCTCCTAATTCTATATTTTGACACTAGTGTTTTCTGCAGTATCCCCCTCTAAGCACTGTGAGCTATATTGTAACAAATGGAAATCCTTTTTAGAAGCAAAACCTGTCATCCTGTGAGGAAGCAGGAAAGGCATTAAATTAATTATATTATGCTACAGGAAGTAGGGAGAGCAGTCCTTGCAGATAAGGAACACAGGAAGTCACGAAGTACAGTTTACTGTGAAGTACGGAAATAGCTGATTTGTAAGAAGTCTTTAAGATAGAACCAACCAAAAATATTTTGCTGAGTTAAAAGGGAAACCCCAGACCAGTATCTAAAGTCAGTGACTCACTCACTAGAAGAAGAAAGTCACAACTTTACTACACAGTGCAAAAGTACATTTTTTCACAATGACACATCATAGCAGGAAATAGCTGCTTAGTCATTCTTGCTTTCAGTTTCTAGGAACTCTTTGTCTTAAAACATCATTAAATTTCCATGCCTTTTTCAGAGTCAGCAGGGTATTCACTTAAATTGATTATACCATTTTATAAACTTTATCATGTGACATGACACCTGCTTAGTATATTATCATGAAGTTGATCTTCCAGTAAGAAAAATAAACTCTTTCTTTTGAATGCCCACATCTAATACCAGTGTATCCATCCAGTGTTGTCAAGTTGCATTCCCATGAATAGCCAGCACCACCCACAAATTTTTCTAGGATGTAGGAACAGAGGTAGATTGCAAGACCTGTCTTCTGTATCATGAACACACCACACATGCACATGAAAGTACACACACAAGCACACACATGCACTCCAACACATGCACACACATGCACTACAACACACATACACACACACATATAACCCCCCCCACACACACACACACACACACACACACACACACACACACACACACACACACACACACACACACACATTTATAGACAATTTGGAGCCGCCAATCCACCTTCACAAGTCTTTGGAATATGGGAGGCAACAGGAGTACCGGAAAGAAAGCCCCATGAACACACAGGGAGGGCATGCAAGCTTAACACAAAGGCACTCTCTTAACTGCCTTATAAAGGAATATTTCTGAAGTGTTGTCACCTATGCCATTTTCTGAATTTTCTGTAGTGTACTTGTACAGACTTCACTATTGCTGCTGTCTCACTTTTATGTAGCATGCTATCCAGACATTTCATTTCTATAAATTCTTCTCTAAAACAGCAGTAACTTCTGCAGGGCCAGAAAAGGAAACAATGTGAAAATAATACAGAAACTCCCAGGCACCTGTAACTTATGAAAACTGACCATTTACCTCACAATTCAAAAATATGTTAAGCAGGTACATTATTATGGTGATAATGGCAAATGGCCAACTTGTCAGTATTAGGACCATGTTTTGTTTTCACCTCTACTCCACCCTTTAAACTGTCACCAGGGTATCTAATTCTAGTGTCAAGTGCTCCTGCTTTTGGCATTTTAAGTATCTAATATACTAATGAAAAGTCTTGGTGCATAGTTTAGCCTTACTTGGTGACCTTGTCATGGATAAAAAGGGTCTGCTACTAGCCAATCATTTAATATCACATATATTTTTATTATAGAGGCCAGGGGAATACTACAGTGTCTATATCTCCAAAACCTCATATAAGGCACATCTTAGCTAATAAAATCATATATGTTCCTCGGGTACTGCTGGAGGAATATTACCAGAGTGCTTTGCTCAGTGTACAGTTAGTGAAATATTGCAGACTATATTCTGTTGCACAAAACTTGTCAGCATATGAGTTCTGAGCCACTTTCAATGTTTGTTTTAATCAGGGTGATGTTGCCTCTATATAGCTATCAAGAAAGGTTTAACTTTGTTTCTTATCAAGGTCGCCAGAACCATAGGGCATAGGGCACTTCAAATAAAATCATGAGCTGTGCTCCCAGCTCCTGGCCCAGATTGTTTTTTTGTAATTTCTTTTTGTTTTTTAATAAAGAATGCTGTCCCTATCGCTTCAGAAAAGGGGCATCAAACTCTTTTTTCAGCAAAAGAGAAAGTGTGTGTGTGTGTGTGTGTGTGTGTGTGTGTGTGTGTGTGTGTGTGTGTGTGTGTGTGTGTGTGTGTGTGTGTGTGTGTATGTGTGTCTACATATATGTGTGTGTGCGTCAGGTTGCCTGCAACTGATTGTGGGTGCATGCATGCAAGTGTTCACAACTGTGTATATGTGAGTGTGTGCGAGTGCATGTGTATATGCGAGTGTGGGTGGGTGCGTGTACGCAATATTGGGTAAGTGTGTGTGAGTGAGTCTGTGTGAGTACATGCGTGTGAGTGTACGTGAGTACATGTGCATGAATGAGTATGTAGAGGGTTCAAACTCTTACATAATGGAGGTTGCTCCAGAAAACATAATTTTTTTAAACTTTAAAGCATGTTTCAGAGAATCAGAGAGCTATACTGCTACTGATTTTGCAGCACAGGTATAACAAACTTGTGTGTAGAAAGCTAAGTTTCATCATTCTAGCATACAGCCTACACAGTTCACAGCTATTCAGGGAAAGTATTAATTATTAATTTTATTGCAATTTCCTTTTCTTGGAGTTAAAAGCTGGCAATGTAAAATTCAGCAAATATTGCTGAACAAATGCATGTCTGTGCAAATTCATCCTATCAGGAATCCAGCTCCTTTTTATTGTGAAGCAGCAACTTCAATGTTTATAATATACCATCATATAGGAGGTGTGGTAGTTTTGACCACCCAGAAAGAATATTTTGGAGTCTTTAGTGCTGCTCAGCCAAAGAATTTTTTGAGATTATAACTATATTATTTAAGAACTGGGTAGTGATAAATGAGGACAGACAAGTTAAAGAAAAATTGAATAATGGGTTTAAGATGGTAGCAAGGAAAGGTATTAATCTGAAAAATGTGACTGAAACTACCAAGGTGCAGAGGAATAACAGCTTCTTTAGGATGAAAAAATGTGGAATATGTAATTTTTGTTGTTATATGTATGTAGGTGAATATTTTGAAATAAGGGGTACTAAGTATAAAATAAAAGGTCATTTCAGTTGTAGTAGTAAAAAGGTTGTATATTTAGCCGTATGTAAACACTGTCCTGCTTATTATGTTGGCAAGTAGGAGCATTGTTTTTCCTGTTGTTAATCAGGTTCGTGTCGGTTCAGGGTGTGCATATAAATAGTTCTTACTCATGGCTAAATCTTCGTGAAAGATGTTAATACTTTCAGTCAGCTAAAAGTTAGGTACTGCATCTGGGTCTTGGGTTTTTCAATTAGAGGCTTTTCTTAACTTTGTTTCAATCGCTTTGGCTGTTGCTTCATCCCATTTCATATCCTGTACCTTTAAATATCTTGTTCTTTCTTTAACTTCTTCTATTCATTTAGCATCTATGTTATGGTCTACAGGATGTGCTCCGGTTTCCTCCCACATCCCAAAGACATGCTGTAGGTGGATTGGATACTCTAAATTGGCCCTAGGCGTGATTGCGTGCATGTGTGTGCCTTCCGTGGAAGGTTGGGCATTGGGCTGGCAACTCGACACCGTATAAAAAAAACTTCACTGCCAATCATGAGCGGACAAGTGATCCACTGTGGTGACCACTAACTGGGAAAAGCCGAAAGAAGAAGTTATGGTCTACAGGATCTTCATAGATACTTCTCCAAAATGTATCTGTTTCTTCTTTTTTTGGCTTTATTTCAATTCCTTTTACCGTATTTCCTAATTCTCAATAAAGCTTTTTTGGGTCACCAATAAATTGCTTATTTTGTACTTTGCCTTTATATTTATCTTTGTATCTTCTAGGTTTTGCCACATGTGCTGAAATATTTAGTTTATTTGCAATAGTGCATGATAGATCCTGGTCTGTTCTAATACCGCACATGGCTTTTATCACATCTATCTTTCTTAGTATTTTTATTGATCTGTTCCCTCTTCTATAGTCTTCTAACAGTGACACTTCTTGTCTTAACTGCTTCACAATTTTCTCTATTCGATATTTCCATGATGGTATTCGATTTCTCCCCTTCCTTTCCCTCACTACCTTGTGTTCTTGTGGTAGAGCTTTATCAGTTATTAATTTGGCTACACAGTAATATATCTTGTTTACTTCTGTTATATCACATGGATCTCTATGAACAATCCTAATTACTGCATTAATTTGTTTTATCACGCTTCTGACTTTTTGGGTTTTATTAACCTTCTGCAGTCTATTTCTTTTGTTGATCTTGATATATCTGTCCATGTCTATTAAATCAAGCAACTCTTCTCTTAGCTCATTTTCTTCCAAACTGAGGGCACATCTCTTGCTTTCCACTTCCTGCAGGCATTCTATAGAAGGTTCTATAACATCTTCCTGTGGCACATTCTCTTCAATTTCATCCTGTGGCATCCATTGCTCTATCATAAGGGAACTCACTGGCCTATCACTCCTTAATATTGACTGCATCAGAGTTTCCACAGTTTCCTGTTCCTTCCCTTGCTGTCTAGCTTCAAGTGAATATTTATACTGGTTTCCTGTGGAAGGCTCCAAATTATCTTCACATGGCACCTGACCAATTGCTTCCTATTCCACTGGTTTCCCCTTAATTTGGATATCCATTACTCTATCCTGTTGTGGTAGTTTCTGAATAAAATTTTCTACACTGAATCCTTCACTTTGCAGGTACTCGAAAACCTCAATTTCTGTTTCTTTAACTTCTCCATTACTAATCTGCTTTTCTACTTTTCCTCTTTGTCTTCTTATTTTTTGTATTGTAAAGTTTTCCATATCCAGATTCCTTTACCTGCATTTCCCTTTAAATATCCTTGGTGCTGCTCTTTTTGTATTGGTTAGTTTTGCTTTCACTTTTGCATAAACATTACACCATATTAAATCTCTTTTTCTTTCCCATATCCATATTTCTTCTTCAGATGTTTCCTGATCTTTCTGTTTCTCCCTTCTGTAACCTGTGTTAGACCTTCTGCATCAAATCCTTCACTTCGCAGGCATTCTATAACTTCAACTTCTATTTTTTTTTTACTTCTACTTTACTGATCTTCCTTTCTACATTCCATCTTTGTCGTATTATTTTTTTATTGTGAAATTTTCCATATCCAGATGGCTTTGCCTGTATTTCTCTTGAAATATCTTTGGGGCTGCCTTCTTTACATTGATTTTGGCTTTCTCCTTTGCATAAATACTGCACCATATCAAATCTCTCTTTCTTTCCCATGTCCATATTTCTTTTTTATACTTTTCAAGTATCTCTTGGTTTTGTTGTTTATATTTTTGCACTTCCTCTGATGCTTCTTTTTCCAAGCAGATCAAGGTTTCTTGATCTGTATACTGTTTTTTCACAAATCTGTTGTATTATATCTTGTGTCTGGAAATTCTGGGCTTTTTGCAGAATAGTAACAATACATAATTTCTTTCTTATCCTCAATAGTCGACTTTATCGTCTTTATGGCTCTTCTTTGGCCTGTGAGTTTTTGTGGACTGCTACTTCCTTCTACAATGGGGGGGGGGCATCCTCCCCCATGAGCCTGGCCTGGCTCCATTGTAGGAATGTTTCCATATTTTGAGGATTCTACACTGTCATCTTTTCCTGGCACCAGTGCACCTACCAGGATTGGGCAATTTTTTTATCCTGAATCTTGTGCACCCAGCTATCTTTTTTAGTTTTTAACCTACTTCTGTCCATGATATATGCTATATAAATACAGTCTATATATCAGTGTCGCCTTAGTGAGATTTTTGTGAAAACAGGGCCCACCTCGTGAAGGTACTCACCAAGACTTGAGGATGAATTGAATTTCAGCACTACTACTCTCCTTTGCTTGCTGACTTTTCATCTCTCCATTCAAACCTTTCAGTGAGAGATCTCCTATGTAGCCTGGGATTCCAAGAGAACCTGTGTAGAAAGAGCTTTTTCTTCTCCAGAGAAATAGATCTATATTTAGATCTATTCCAGGGTTTTTACTCCAGTTCCCTCTGGTGTTGCACATACAGCCAATATGGGCCAGGGGTTCCACCCTTTCCACTGATATTCAAGGTAATTCTGTAGATTCAGAAGGGATCCCCCAAGATCATTGTGGTGACTCTGTTCTGATCCAGAGAACAGTGTTTCTCCCTTCTTTTGGCATTGGACAGGGACAATTACCACAAGTTTCTCACAGACTAGATCTAGTCACACAAGAACTGGGACAAAAGAGGTAATTGGGAACATTTTTTGGGGAGTGTAATGAGTTGTCAGATGTTAAAAATTCCCTTCAGACTACTCTATCAGAAATGATTGTTTTCACCTGTGTCAGGTGGCATTCGAAAGACATGCGTAAATGGGTCTGCCTTCATTGACAGGTAGATGTTGAGCTGGCACCTCAGCGTTCATGAAAATCTACTGTCAATCATTAGTGGACTGGAGTTCCACTGCGGTGACCCCTAACCGGGAAAAGCCAATCACCCGTGTTACAAAATTGCAATTGCCTGATCATAGTAAGTCCTTGATGAGTTAATTCTGGTGACTGCAAAAAAAAAAAAAAGTAATTACTAGAAAATGGAAATCAAAATCTAAACCAACTGTACTTGAAGTAATGAATATAGTATTAGAGATGAAACAACTGTAAGTGGGAAAGTTAGAAAAGGGTAAGAGCAAATTACTAAGAAAAAATCTGAATTATGGGAATAATACATGCAGAATAATGTTTTGGAGTAGGAATGAGGTTTAAGGGAAGGCAGGAATTCAATGAGTTTTGTAATATTTGACAATGACTGGATAGATTATAAGTGAAGTATAATGTTTACCACTGAAAGTATGTCAATATGGTTTCTTTTCATTTATATAAATGCATGATTGTCTACATCATAAGTGACAATTGTTTCTTGTTTAAAAAAAAAAAAGAGCAGGAATATTTTATACATCCCAACCCCTAAACAGCTTTAAATGACTGCCTGGATGATAGGCTCTTAATACCTTTTATCACCTGTTTACTAAGGACATACAGAGATACTAATGGAAAAAAAGCAAGAAAACCTGCTACTAGAAAATCATATATTAACCAGTGGGAAATGCTTTCTAGTTGGTGCCATGACATGAGAAGAGCTCATTGAGTAGTGTTTCTCTTATTTTATAATATGCGTGTGAGTTGCTTTCCTATCTCCTGTTTTGCTCTACTATCAAGGTTTATTTGTTTGCTATTTCAACATGGATCCCCCTCTTTCAAGGCATACCAATGTCAAAATGTTTTTGAAAGGGGTTTTGCATGAGAGACCTCCAATAAAACTAGTGGCACCTCCTTGGGACATTCTTTTTGTGTTAGAGAAGCTAATACTTTCTCAATTTAAAGCAACTAATCTGGCTGACTTGAGGTTCTTAATATGGCAAACAGTTTTACTGCTTGCTCTGACCTCTGCAAGAGTATCTGAATTGTAAGCTGTTATGATGGGTTAGCCTTATTTCATTTTCCACTGGACACAGTTTCCTTGAGAACTAATCCTTCTTTTACAGCTAAAGTGGTGTCCATATTTACTTAAAGCCAAACTCTCTAGCTCCCTTTGTTCTTCCCTCAACCCCAAACTGAGGAAGAAAAGATATTTAATGCCTTGGATGTACACAAAGAGCTCAAATATTATTTTGACATTACAAAATCCTTCAGAACTTCTGATCAGTTATTATTTCTTGTGAAGGTAAAGAGAAGGGAGAACTTATGTCTAAGCAGACAATTTCCAAATGGATATCTCAGGTTTTGTTATTCTCACTGCAACAAATCTATTTCAGGCAGGGACGAGCCATATTCTGCCAAAACCTTGACTCCATCAATAACTTTTGGAAAGAGCTGAATTCTATAAGTATTCTGGAAGCAGCAACTTGGTCTTCTGTACATACTTTACAAAGCACTACAAGCCAGTTTTTATCTCCAGGTCTAGGTCAAGTTTTGCTAAGACCATTCTCCAGGGGCTCCTGGACCCTTCAGTTGTTCTAAGCTGTGGTAATCTACAAATACAGCTTAGGCTACTGCAGTACTGATCAATATGAAGAACGTAGTACAGACGTGTAAATAAATTTACCATAACAGTAAATATTATAATGGCCACTGCTGCAGTAGCCACACCCTCCCTCCACCCCCTTTGTTTTTTGGTTTGTTTTTTATGCCAGTGTGTGAGCATTTGTTTTTTTTGTCATTATTCCTAACAATGTCTTCTCCGTACTCACCCTTCCTCTCTCAGTTGGCATGAAAACAGTGAATGCCTTGGTGCCCAAACCTGTCTTTTTATCCAGCTTAGCTCAAGCTAACTGTTTGTGTGGAAGGTGCCATGAAACTTTGCAGGATATAACACATTTATTTTTATTTTATTTATTTATCATTTGTTGACCGGGAAAGTCTGACTAGGTTCCACAGAGCCTGTTTTCAGCGGAGGCCCGGGGAGAAATGCTCCAGATACATGTCTTTGGAATGTGGGAGGAAACTGGAGTACCCGGAGGAAACCCACGCGAACACAGGGAGAACATGCAAACTCCACACAGAAGGCACCCCAGCCGAGAATCGAACCGGAGAACCTCTTGCTGTGAGGTGACAATGTTAACCACTGCACCACTGTGCCGCCCAAATATGTATAGCCACATATAGCTTTGGCTACTGCAGCAGTGATAATTTGAACATCTACTGTTGTAGTAAGTTTACTAACACAACTGTACTTTTCTATGACAGAAAATGCTAACATGCAAATCTGCATTTTATTTCAATATTTTCTACAGCTGAAGTACAAGTTGGACTGAAAACTCATAATGCAGATGTAAGTAGCAAAGTCTGTGACAGTGTGTGTGTGTGTGTGTGTGTGTGTGTGTGTGTGTGTGTGTGTGTGTGTGTGTGTGTGTGTGTGTGCGTATGTGTGTGTTCTTTTAATCAAACTCAGAAACCAGCATTTATTGTCCTGGAACATAACAGAGAAAGTAGAAGCATGGACTCAGGTTTTAGTCTATTTCTAAGTATAGCGCTGACAGCTCACTGTATACTTCTTATTCTGAATTTGGAAATGGCCAACCTGTGTTCACTATATCTACTTTCACAAGATAAAGTGTACACTAGGCTGTCTGGACTATGGCCAGAAACAGACTGAAACCATAGAGTCTATGCTATATAGTAACTGCAGTTTCTGTTCACCACAATGTAGATTAAGTGTTGCAATGCCCATATACCACACAGGATCCAGTGGTTAACGTTGCCTGTTAAAACCTCCATCCTGCTTTCATTTACACCTTCATTTTTTTAGCAAACAGGCAGTCTTTGTGGATAATATACTCAAAGGCCATGTATTCAGGTGAAAGTATATGCCTCATTCACACTTGGAATGAGGAGATGAGAGAGGCAGTAGTTTCATTTATTATTTTAATAGGAAATGTATGTGGAATTATTCTTAATGCAACCACAGTTGGCCATATATATAGCTATTCAACATATATATCAAGCATGTGCACCTTTTATCACAGTTAGTAGAAAAAAGTAAAAATACCCTTTTCAGGTCACTACATGCCCCTCTGGACCTCTGCCACCCCCCAACCTTCAGCATCTTCTGTTTCTTATCAAGTGATACTGGCTGAAGCAGATGTTTATGGCTTTGAAATGTCTGTAGCATTCTGTAGGTGAGAAAGTTTTGATGCAATCATCTGAAGATGTCAGATTCTTTCTTCCTGACTTCAGAATGTGAAGTAGCATTCACAGTATCAAGAAGGTCAGGCAAGGATGCAGCTGAAACTGATTGTAGGCCTATACTGTGCATCCCTAATCACTGGCTTTCACAAGATTAATGAGGCAATATTTATAGGTTCATATGTTCACAGGTAAGTACTAGGCTAACTGCCCAAGGGCATTTATAAGCCTAGCCAGAATGTGTTGGCTTTCGCCACCCCCTTAGATTAGTTCCCTGTGCCTCTGTCCAGCAGAGCCATTAGTTCCCTCTGCCACTGTCCAGAAGAGCCACTGCAGTGATCCCCGGGATAAAATTTCTGTTTCCCATCCACCCGTCAAGGTTTCTCTTGAAGAGTGTTAGTGAGGGGCTCTGCCTGATGTATATTGGAATCCTGTTCCAAAGCATGGGGGGTCTCTGGGACAGGAATCTATCCCTCCAGCATGTCCGATATATCGTTGTGGTGAGGTTTATATCTCAAGAGCGTGTGGCTCTCCTGGATTTGTTTTTTTTAGGTGGAGCATGTCCATCAATTCTGGGTTGGACATGGCTTTGTATGTCAGGCAGAGATCACCTCTGAGTAAGCGGTATGCAACCGTATACAGCTGGAGTTCCTTGAGTTGGGCTGCATAGGGCATCTGTTTGAGGCCATTAATCCTCTTGGTGAGGTACTTTTGTGGTCTTTCCAGCTGTTGCAAGTGTCTTGTAAGGTACATCCTAAATGGGGCATTGTATTCTATGATGGGTCTAATGAGTGATGAGTAGAGAGGCACAATAACCTCTTTTGTTCTAGATGCAAACCCTTTTGTGATTAGGTGGGCCACATAGAAAGATTTCCTAACCACCATGGCAATATGATTATCAAAGGGGAGATTACTATCTACTTGGGTCCCCAGATCCCTTATTACATTTTCTGTATTTAGGGGACTACCACCTATGTGGTAGTTTGCGGGTACTTTATTTTTTCCAAAGGGGATGACTATGCACTTTTTGGCCTTTAGCTTGAGGTCATGATTTTGACACCAGGTATCCGTCTCAGTGAGACCCTTCTGGAGGGTGTCTGTATCAGCCGGAGTATCAATTATGACCCCTAGTTTACAGTCGTCTGTGAACTTGGTCAGCCATAGTCCTCCTATGCTTGCCTGTACCTCTGAGAAGTATATACCAAACAGGAGTGGTCCTAGGACTGAGCCCTGGGGGATGCCACTTGTAACCGGTTTAGAGTCGGACATAGAGCCTGCAACTCTCACCATGTGAGTTCTATCCATGAGCCAGTTGGTAACCCATCTCATGATGTAGAGATTTATGTTCAAGCTGGTGAGCTTGTCTATAATATTAGAATGGGGAATGGTGTCAAAAGCCTTTGCGAGGTCTAGGTAGGCTGTGTGGACCCCTTTCCCTCGTCTAATGCCTTGGTAACTGTCTCAAAGAAGTCCACTAGGTTTAGGAGGCATGATCTGCCCTTAACAAAGCCAAACTTGGTAGGGTCCAAGGTTTGGAGGTTCCCAATGTCTTTGTTAATGAATTCCATGATGATGTGCTCCATAGCCTTGCAGACCAGGCTAGTCGGGCTTATAGGGCGATAGTTCCCGGGGTCCGTTGTGGATCCACCTTTGTGGAGTGGGATAACTGTTGCTGTGTGCCACTCTGTGGGTAAGTAGCCGGTAGGGAGGCTGAGTTTGAACAGTGTGTTTAGGTGAGGGGTTAGTTCATTTTGGGGCTCTTGTAAGACACAGACTGGGACACCGTCCAGACCCATTGAAGCTGTGTTTTTGGCTTTGGATAGGCCTGTTTTAACCTGTGTGTCGGTGATTGATGGGGACCTACATTCTTCTGGTATGGTTATGGGCCCTTTATGGGGTGAGAGGGGGGTGACGTTTGCACTAAACCTGTCTGCCAGAATGTTGGCAATATCAGTCGGTTCGGTGTATTTTGTGCCATTCTGCACTAACTTAGAGCAGATCTGAGAGTTTCCACTTAGGTTCTTGACATAGCTAAAGAATGCTTTGTGGTTATCTTTGGAGTCATTGGCAATTTTTCTTTCGAAACTACCCTTGGATGATTTAATGAGGGATCATAGTTTCTTGCTGATACTGATCAGGGATGTATGGGATGTCTTTCCTTCTTGGGATTTTACTCTTTTCTGTACTAGTTTTCTCCTTCTGTTGTATAGCTTGTTTATGGCAGGGGCCCACCAGACTGGTTTCCTTTTCTTGGAGGAGTGAGTCTTGGTTTTACTTGGGATAGCATGATCCATGCATTACTGCAGATGCTCATAGAGTGCCTTTGTAAAGGTTTCAGCAGCTTGGACAGCATTGTCCTTTAGCATGGGGGCTGTGAACCTTTCCACCTCGATCTTAAGTAATGTGAAGTTTACTTTTGAAAAGTTTTTCACGGTGGTTTCCTTGATTGGGGGTGGGGGCGGAATGTGGATATCCAGAGTGATTAGTCTATGGTCTGATCTAACCAGCAAGGGGTTGACCTCCGGTGTGGAACACCGGTCGTCCATGTTGGTGATGACCAGGTTCAATATGTTGTTCCCTCTGGTGGGGGGTGTTGACCAGTTGATCCAGGGCATTCGAGTTTATAAATTCTAGAAAGCGTTGGGCAAGGGAGTTAGTACTTGAGTAGTTCTCCCAGTTTATGTTTGGGTAAATGAAGTCACCCAGTATTAGGGTGTTTGGTAGGACCTTCATATTTCCCAGTGTCTCCAGAAATGCAGAATAGGGGTCCTGGGTCATGGTGGGTGATCTGTAACAAGCTACAATTTGGATTGCAGTTTTGTCCATTGTTAATTGCACATGGATGATCTCTGATGCATTGTGCTGTGCCACTAACCTGGAGGTATTGGTATCCTTGATGAATATGAATACACCCCCGCCTTTTGTGTTTCGGTCCATGTTCTGTGGCCGAAAGGTATGGAATGAGTTATAGCCTAGTAGTGCTGGGGTGCTCTCAGGAGCCTTAAACCAGGTTTCTCTTACTGCACAGATGTCGATGTTCTCCATACTGAGGAGTGCCTCGAGTGCATGCATTTTGTGGTTTAGACTTCTGGCATTGAGTAGCATTACCCTCAGTTTTTGGTTACTTGTGCTATTTATGGTGGTGGGTTTGTCTTTTGAGCCTTGCCTAAAAAGGCACTATGGGGGCAGCAAGAGCCTTGGCCAGTATTCGAAAGACTAAGTGTGAGAGGTGCTAGCCATCTCTTGTGAAGCAACATGGCTTGTCGAGCATGTCATCCCAGGCGGACAGATACTGGATCCCCTTTGAATGACACCAGAAACTTAGCCAATTGTTGAAATTGATCATTTTTTCTTTATACAGTGACATAATTCTTGGTGAGGGCAGGATGCTACTCAGGGTCATACTGGCCTGGGCTACTTGATCAGAGAGCTCTTCCATGTCTCTTTTCATGTTGTCCAGGGAGGTACGTCTGAGGTCATTCACACCAACATGGACAATGACAGAGTCGTATTTGTACTTGTTCTGGAGTGACCTGAGTGCTTATGTGGCGGATCCTGGTGTCAGACAGGCAGCTAACTGTAACCTTCTCCTTGTCCAGACTAGTTAGTGGGACATCAGTGTGCCTGACTATAGAGTTGCCTATTACTAGTGTGTTGGGTATGTTATTTTGCCTTAAGGGCTGTGATTGTGTGGCACACTGATTATGTAAAGTATGTGTTTCACTGTTGGTGATGGGGTGTGGAGGTTGCTTGGATGTCTGCTTTGGAAGTCTCTGTTGCTTTTGCAGATTTTTATTTAGAGCCCCCGAGTATGTTTTCATGTATTTATGTGTGTTACTTGCCTGTGTTGGTTTGTTAGGTCTATGTGAGACTGGTGGTGTGTTGCAAGTATTTCCCTTCTCCTCTTGACTGTCAGTTCCATTCTTGGGTTGAGAGAGCTTTGCCTCCAGTTTGGCTGTATAATTGCATCTCTCGCATATATTAGTGTTTAGTGGTAGGAGGAGAGGGTTGTCTGTGTACATGAGGCAGTTGTAACATTGCCTCAAAATGCCCAGATTCACCAGTTGGACTGGAGAGTACACCGGAAACTGCCCTTTGGACATGCCTGAATAGGTAGAGTCAGCTGTTTTTCTGATTTGGCTGGTAACAGCTCAGTGGCTGATAATATTAAAATCTGGAATTAGTCCAAAACCCCCTGCAGTCATTGTGATTTAACTATAGGTGACAAGATTGTCAAATCTAGAAAAAGAAACTGTGTTCACATAAGTAAAACGTGAACTTGGAACATGTGATATATATTTAGCATGTGTCTAGTCATGAAAAGTAGTATCACAGGACTTTGACATATGTCATTAAATGTGTTAATCAATTACAGCCACTGTGGTATGTCATTAAATGTGTTAATCAGTTACAAGCACTATGGTTATATAAAAGGTTTGAGTTGTTTCCTGTGAAAATTGCTTTGTAAATAAAGACAAAAGTAAGTCATGCAGTTTCTGTGGTCATTCTGAGTTGTATTGTTGAGATGTAAAACTTGGTAGCTGGGATAATGCCATTGTCATAGATTTTCTTTGCTGATGGCCAGCACCCAGAGAAGCTTTCACAAAGAGGAGTCACTTGAAAGGTAGACAGAAAATGAAGAAAAGTCCGGTCTTATTCTCCAGGAAATCACTGGGAGTAGAGCTTCCATTCTGCCAAATTTCTTGTTCTTAATGTGACAGAAATAGTTATTTTTTTTCTTTTGCCTGTGTTTGACATGGAAAGGGTGTCCTCTGGTTGATTAAGCAGTATGGCTCACTGATATAAAGGACTGTTGTTTAGATACTAATATACATTTCAACATTCAGTTAGAAGTTCTTTTCTGCATCTTTGTTGGGTGGAAAAGAAGAGACATTTATGTATGTCATTGTATTACTGTTAAAATCAAAGCAGCTTACATTTTTCATAACAGTATTTATTTAACTGGTGTGCAAAAAGTTCAGGGAGGACTTTGATCCACTGTTCTATTCACAGTTTTAAATATTTAATTAGGTAACTGTTGTTCACTTTAACAAAAAATAATAGCAAAACATAAAAATAAATGCACATAGCTTACACATAATACATGTGCAAGAAGCATTTCAGAAAAGGAGACATGGATATAGTTTTATTTGCCTGTTACCATAGTGAACAATTGTGCCGAACTGAACCCAGATGCAAACCAATGAGCTGCAAATCTCAGTAATACTCAACATTACTTTCAGTTCCGCCAACTAGGAGTACCAGACCGAACAAGTCACAAGATTCTATAAATAATAAACTGAACTCACATATATTCCAAGATCATCTATCAGCTAGATCATATTTTGATGGTCAGTGCCAATATCCTTGCAAAAAATGTAGTGCCTTCTTCATCCCTGGATTTTCACTCAAAGCCTTGAAATATTTTAGCCCCTTACTCCTCTAATCACCTCTAAAGATCATTTATTGAAAGTACTAACCAAGACCAGAAATACTTCCTCCATGGGACCTGACAATGCATGGGGTTACTTTATAGTGTTAAACATACCCTTGTAGACAAACTCACCCAGAGCCACAGATGACTCATCTAGCAGCCAGTGCTGTTCCCTGATGAGTGCCCCTCAACTCTAAGCTGAGGACCAAAAAAAGAAAAAAGGTCCACCCCCAACATGGCTGGCACTCCTCACCTCAGGAGCAAGCCACTTTCCTATCCTAGAGTTGAGAAGCAAACAAAAAAGGTCCCACTTCAGGACTAATCTTTCAGCTTACTACAACTTTTACCACATATGCTTCAGTCTTGACCACAAAAGCAGTACCACTATTCATATACCACACACACTTCAGTCCTAACCACAAAAGCAGTACCACCATTACCACTATTCATATACCACACATGCTTCAGTCCTGATCACAAAAGCAGCACCACTGTTACCACCACGTATTTGCAATGCTAGCACAGAAATGAATGCCGGTACTCCAGTACCAATCAAGCATCATCTCCCAATTGCAGTTCATAGCACCTTGTGCCCATTGTGACTGCTCCATTCACCCCACCCTAGCTGTTCCTCTGCATTCCTCAAACTGCTTAATCTAAGTTTTGCTACTGGTTAAGTCTGTAATGAGTGGGGTACTACAGTAGTAATGCCCCTCCATAAGAGTGGTCTTACATACTGGTCCGGCTACTTAGAGACCATTTAGACTTACAGACCTCATTTGTAAAGCCATGGAACACACCAAACCTTACTTCATAAACTGTGATATCAAGAGTTTTATTACATTGGACCCCCAGCAGTCAGGCTTTGTGAAGTGTAGATCCTGTGTATTTAATCCTGGAAACCTCTACAAAGGGGTTACTAAGGCTAGAAATGGTGGCTATGCAGGGCATATAGTGTATCTAGACCTGGTCAAGGCTTTTGTCACTATTAACCATGTTCGCATCATACAAAAGGTAAATACTTTACCATACGTGTTAAGATGGATAGAAACCTGGCTGAAAGACAAGCTTCTGGAATAAGCTTTCCCTGTATGTTAAGCAGTGTGACCCACTATCTTTCTTTACACATAAACTAGATAACTGGATGGGTATCCACAAATTTACTCTGGGATTGATTAGTAAGGCCCTCTTGCAAAAAGGAGTTACAGCCTGAGGAACAGTACTGGTAAGGCATCATTGGTCATAAGATTAAGTGGCCAGAATATATATGAATCTGTAAATCTAAATCTAGAGATCTGTTATATGCCTGGAAATGATCTGACATATGCAACTATACAATAATGGTTCATTGTTATTCAAAAATGAGCATGCTGATTCAACACTAAATTCCGTGTGCCTGCTGTAAATTGAGCATACCCAACAGAAAAAAGTCTGGTCACTTAACCATTGCCCTACTTTCTATTAAGATATGCTAAAAAAAAGACCTTCAACTATTTTAAGATTGACAGAGCAAAACATGAAGAAAAAATCTGGACTCTGCAAAAATTTCCACAGTTAAAAGGTACAGTTCTACTAACATCAAAGATTCCAGCGCTTTTCAATTTGCTTCTCGACTGTTCATACTTTAACAAAATGCCTTTCACTTTCCTCTATATTTGCCTTGTCCCTCATTATTCTGGTAATGCTGCCACACTTTCCAAACTTATAAATAATTAAAAAAATAAGATGGCAAACTGACATTGGTATGCTATCTTCAATGACAGCTCCCTAGCACTGTACTAATGTACGGAGCAAGCATGCAGACATACGTACTAGTACAAAAGTAAATCAGGAAGCCAGCAAAAGAGCACTAAGGTTCGATTATATAAAGGAATTATTTCAGAAAGGTAAATAGTTTCGTGTTTAAATAATGGCATTTTATAATAGCAATAACCCACTTGTGGATGTGGGTATTACAAGTTTTACCCTCAGCTGGCTTCGCTTAATAAGAAGGCTGGTTAAACAACACCACCGGTGCCTAAATCCTGCGATACCAACACCCAGTCATGGGTTATTGCTAAAGTATGATGTGGTTTAATACAGAGAGATTTTAATACCTCAGCTAGTAATGACTGTTCCATGTACAGCAATCATTAACCATAACTTCTGATAAGGATTTAAAGATGGAAACATTTTGATGCTATCAACTGTCTAACTTTCTAAGACCAATAGAAGTAAAAGGTACAATTACCAATTCAACATCACAAATGCAGATATATTAAGCATTAAATCAGCTATGCAACCTGAGCATCAGACACAAAGTTTATGTATTCCTGAATCCAAAAGATAGAAAACAAGGATATGGCACAGTTGTTGTCACTTGCACAGGGTGTTGTACGTATTGGGGAGGGGGGCAGGAAGCCTAGGCTGACACAAAAGGTTGGTGAGTGTGTGTGAGGAAGAAAGAGAAGTAGGCAGACATTCAGATCTGATGAAGTTGCATTGTCGACGAAAACGTGGTTGTATATGTGGCGTTAATAAAGCTTTTGGATTTCTTTGTGGAGCCTTGCTGCTTTGGAATTTATTCCTGGAGTTCCTGGTGCTTTTTTCGAGTACATTGTACCTTATTGTGAAGTTTGGCCATCGTACTACCTGGTGGTTGTTCCTGGTCTGCGTGCTTGCTTCATTTTTGGTGGTTTAGTTCTTCAGCTCCTTTTGGTTCAGGCATTCAGATAAAGTAACAAATGGCCAGTGAGACAAAATGAGTTTTAAGCTTCATGGCTGAACCATGTAACTGTTCTGTGTGTCTGTATGGGTCTTCCAAGTGAAATTGGTGGGTGAGTGTCTGCATGAACAGAGCTAAGCTCTGTGCTAGCTCTCCATCTTGGTTTTTTGGACAGGTGTGAGCCATGCATTGTAGAGGTGGCAGTTCATTGTTGCCATACTCGACCATGAGAATTGGCTCTACCAGAAGATGTACTGGCATGTCCATGCACATGGACAGGTGCACTGCTGCTACCTGAACATGACTGATGTCTGCAGGATGAGCTCCCCTCACAAGGACACCAAGGACCACAACCCTATGGCCTGCCACATCTGGGTGTGGACAGCCCAATCACTGATGGAGCAGTGGAAGTACTGCAACTTTGGAAGCGTGACCAGGCACAGGCACATCAGCTAACAGCAGATGATGTGGCTGAACAAAGCCCACGAGGATGCCGTCCACCTCCAAGCAGACATTCCTTCACAGACACTGCCCATTCCAATATGTCATTCATTTGATCCATTGAATTGGCAACATAGGTTCATAGGTAGGTACTAGGCTATTGGCCCTAGCACCTATATAAGCCTAGCCAAATGGTACACTGGCTATTGCCACCCAAGAAAATTATTTTCCTGTGCCCCTGTCAAGCAGAGCCACAGAAGTGATCCCTGGGGTGAATTTCCTATCTCCCATCCAATCATTAAGATTTTTCTTGAAGAGTGCTAATGAGGAGCTTTGTTTGATATAGATAGGTAGTTTGTTCCAGAGTATGGGAAGTCTCTGAGACAGGAATCTATCCCTCCAGCATGTTCTGTTTATTGTGGTGACAAGGTTTAGGTCCCTAGAGCATGTAGCTCGGAAGGATTGGGATTTCTTTAAGTGGAGCATGTCCAACACCTCTGGGTTTGACATAGCTTTGCATGTTAGGCAGAGATTGCCTCTGAGTAGGCGATATGTGACAGAGTAAAGCTGGAGTTTTTTTTAGATGGTCTGCATAGGGCATCTGTTTGAGGCCGGTAATCCTCTTTGTGAGATATTTCTGTGGCCTTTCCAGTTGTTGTAGATGTCTTCTGAGGTACACACCAAAAGGGGCATTGTACTCTATAGCATGGTGGAGGCAGTCACACATGTCAGTCTGTGCTACATTTACTACCCTAAGCATTTCTCCCAGGGGACCTATGAGAATGTACCTGTGCCTCCATGACAGCGCTAAACATATGCTGAGGGCATTGGAAGAGACACCTAGATCAGGTGGAAGATGGACAGCAAGCCTCCTCTGAGCACCCCTAACAACTCTCTTGTGTGTAACCTCACCCACACTTTGGCTGTGGCCAGAGTCAACAGGCACGGAAGGCAAAGTAATAACACTTCCCTGATCGATTGTCTCACCCTCCACCTGTCCAATATCTAGGGGGAGCTCACTGGAATGGGTAGGCGTAGGCCTACTGGCTGTGTCTGATGGAATTTTAGGGGATGGCTGTATGTCAACCTCAGTTTCAGATTCAACATCTGCATACCACTGACTGTGCCTTTATTTGGCCATCATCATCATCAGAGTCTGCTGATCCTCTGATATCAGCTGGTAGAAGTCCCACACTTCCATTGCCAGGATCACCTGTGATAATAAGCAACAAACAGAGGAAAAAATTAATACCTACACTACTTTAGTCCAATATATGCTAACAAAATAAAAGCGGTGCCACTATTAGACAGTCCTAACATCAACATCACACACTAACATATTTCTTTGAACTGCTCATCAGTACCGACAAAAATATTTGGCTTACCATGTGCAGATGATAGTATGCTCCCTATGAGAGATGATCCTGGAAGAAGACAGGCAAAAGGTAAGGCCAACATTATCACAATTAACAGTAACACAGGATGTAAAACAATGTTCCCTTTATATGTCCATTAAATATACTTTCAACAAGAACTTGAATAGCAAGCCCATCCTAAACCCCAAAAGTAATCAATCAGAATGTGTTAGTAACTGTAGCATTCTTGATCTCCCCAACCAATTTCTTGTTAAACAGAACAAATGTATTGATATAAATATTTTACTACACAACATTATTTAACAGTTGAGATACAAAAGCCTATCTGGACGCTCCTCCTGGTACATACCTGCTGTCCCTGAAACAGTAACACCAATGTCAAGGAAATGCTGTTCTGCACTTTCCTGGGAGCTCTCTGGATCCCTGACCATTTACAGGAACTCTTCATTTGGTGTTAGTGGAGGCTGTCTAGCAGGCCCCCCTGTATCCATTCAATCACAGGCTACTGCAGCTGCTCTCCTCCGTGCAGATGAGATCATGTCAGTAGCCCTTTGGCACACCTGATCATATGTCCTGTTGTGTCCACCTACTGAATTCACATCTGCAGCAATCTGCTGCCAAATTTGCATTCTGCCTGACATATCTCCATGTCCCCGCTAAAGCAGAAAGGCATCATAGCCCCTAAAAGCTTTCACAATGACCTGATTTTTCAGGGTACTGAAGGGTGGGTTTTGGAGATTGGGATACCCGGATGCCATAGTCCTAAGTTTCCTAAAACACAACAGAAGGATAATACACATAAGTATCACATAACTACAAAACAACTGTTCCCAGATAAAACTGAAAAGGTACAATTTCTATATTACCAACTGGAGAAACATAAAACAGTCTAGAAATTTGAAATATGAACAAAGGCTGGATGCCAAAAAGGGACAGTAACAATAGCAACATATCCTTGTTTGTGCCATAACAAAAATACAGCTTTGCTCCCCAACCCCAAAAGAACTGGCAAATGACACATTTTGCTAACACCTGCAGAAAACCAATAATTGAAAACAGACACATTCAATTAATTCTGTTGAGATGGTCCTGGGTTCTAGTACAGGCTGTGCAATCTGATTTTACTGTTGTGACAGTGCAGTTAATAGCATTGTACAGAAAAATCAACAAGAATCATTTCAACATTCTTGTGGCAACAGGTGTAAGTGTAGGACTGCAATATACATGGTTCTGGGTTCTAATACAGAATATTTCAGGCATTTTTACTGCTGTTCCACTTCCCATTATATTCACCCTCACTTACAGCACTTTAGATAGCGGAGGTGATATGACTTATATGTATGGGGAATAATGCACCCTTATTGTGCTTTTAGATGTATGACTGAAGATATACTGTCTACTATAGTTATATAAGTATACTTTTGTTGTCTGGGCTTGCATGGCCTTCACAATTACATAACACACATACACAAATGGATGCATATACAAGAACCTTGTCAAGTCACTCCCATACATGTGTAACACCTCAAACTGTCAGCTGTATTTATGTATGATTCTTGAGTATGTCTGAACAGCACTTCTTCTGTGGCAAAGATGGAGAATCAATGCTGTAGAAGAAACTGTTTGTTCTTTATGCCTAGTTTTGAATCCCAGACTATAAAAGTCAATTTTATCAGTGTATAATGCCAAAAAAAAGTGTCATGCCATGACATTTATGTCCCAAGTGTCTGCAAACGTATCTCACCTAACAGTTACCTCACAGTTTTCAATATATATTTCCAAGCTACAGCAGCAGACACCCCTCATACTAAGGTCAAGTGTCAGATTAACCTGCCTATTTCTAGTATTTATGTCATCTCTGCTTGGCACTGCTGCTCTCCATTTAACATTGTGGAAATGCAGTTGGCATTGTTGCTCAGTTTGTGCACTGGCAGAAAATGCGATAATTGGAATTGGTGGGAAAGCATCATTTTCCATTGCTCTAGGCTGGGTATTAGACATGGCTGGAGATAGTGGGCTGCCAAGTTTAGGGTGGAGAGGTGGGATGTCCAGGAGTCCAGGATATTTAGTGGACTCCTGGTAATGTGCCACAGCCAAAGGCTTCTGCAGGGGGAGTATTCTGGCTCCCAGTACAAGTCTGAGGCATGGAGTAGTTTAGTTCAGGTTGTATCCAGTGTTACTGGCATCTTGCACACTGGAAAACAGTGTATGCATCATTTTAATGACCTACATAGGTGAAAAAGGGATACCCTCAACCATTGGTTGAATGAATTTGAGACTGCAAACATCCCACAGCTGTGTAAATATGATAATAAGAGAGAATATGTGTAATACTTAGAAAGCTAAATGTAGGCAAGACTGGGATGCATAATGCACTTCTGTTTTTTTTTCTGTACTTTCCCCAGCTAACACCGAGATAGAGTTCAACAGACGGGCTCATATTGCTAGACTGGAGACACTGAGGGAAGCAAGTGGTATGTATGCAGCACAAGAGAAGTATTTTTGTAGCTTTAAAAGTTAAAGATAGATTTTTGGGTTTTTATACAGTTGTAGCATATTGAGCACACATATCCTAACTGTAACAGCAAGTATGCATGCATTAGACTGTAGCACAAACCAACTTTAGGAGTTAAAAATAAGACTGTAGTCACAGGTTCTGGGCTCAAATACAATGAGTAGCAGATATACAGTACTGGATTTCTTTAATAAATATTTACATTAAATTAAACTGTTTACAAGCAGCATAAATGCCCTGCTGTTAACTGTAAAATATGCATATGTGCAATATATGCACATTTCAAAGATTACTTTCAGCAATTTGCAGTTATAGTGTGTATTTGTTAGAACGTATACTTAAATGTAATATTTCATATAAAATAGTTGTATACTACTGTTAATGCATTGTAAGTCACATCACATATGATGGTACTGATTTTATCTCTTTTTTTCTCTCACCTTAATACTTATCTATTTTTTTTTTTATGTGTCGTCAAATTGTCTCCATGTCATCCATCTGTACCAAACCACTAAATGCTACACAGCACAGAGAGGTAGGCCAGGACCCCTGAATTTGCCTGACAATGATCCACCGGCTCCAGTGCTAATGCACAGCATGTCTGGGATCCAACCTGGCAGCACTGCCTCTGCTGCCCCTGCACTACCTGTGCCCTTAGGTAGTACTGCCTTGGAAGCTGGTGGAATGGTACCATCTGGAAGCAGTGGCAGATGTGATTTCATCACCCACCAGAATATGCAGGGTTAGTGCGTAGGATCATGCACCACACCATTGGTGTACACCTATGCCTGATGGAGAGGCTGCTTTCCCTTATGGTCCATAGAAGGAGAAGAAGTCAAGCACTCCAACCACCAGCGGAGTAAGGAGACAGTGATAACAGTCCATTGTGTGAGGATTTGATTCTCACTGTCTCCATGTTTGATGCAAGCCTGTGGTTTCCCCTCCCTCACCCCAATCGTGGTGTCCCCAACCTTTTGTGTCCTCACCATCCCTGTCTCTTGTCTTGTTTGTCTTGTTTGCTTGCATTTACTTCCTCACCTACCCAACGTACCCAGAAATACCTATGTCCCTTATCCAGCATTCCTCTCTTAGTGAATTAAAAAAAATGAGAACTGTCCCACAAAAAAATACCGTCCCATATATAGTTCTCCATTTCACACACGTCTTCTTAACACACATGATTTGGTGTGCACACATGATAAGGTACTAAGCACGCAATCAATCGTGAGGGACTTGGGCACCCAGGTTGATAGCAAACTGACTTTTGGCCAGCATATTGCCTAGGCTGTATGGAAAGCTTTCTCCATGACCCACCTCATTAGTAAGGGTATCTCATCCATGGACAAGGTGGTCATAACATCCCTGTATTCTTCCCTTATAAGACCCATTATTGAGTATGATGCCCCCTTCGGCATGTACCTCACCAAGCACAGGAAGCAGATGGAGAGACCACAGAGGTTTCTCACCTGGGGAATCCAGGGCCTCAAACATCTACCCTACACAGATAGGCTAAAAGCCCTGTCCCTCTACTCAGACATCTACAAACTCCTCAAATGTGACTTCTGTCTAGCATACAAAGCAATCTCAGATCCCGCCCTGATGGGACTGCTGCATATTCACAAGTCAAGCTGCACTCGAGTAATCTGCACACGCGACCTCAACCTGGTCTGTGACATCAATAGGACTCATTGGTGGGACATATTTTTATCCCAGAGACTCCCCCTTTTGTGGAATAGACTCCCTCTCCACGTAAAGCAGAGTACCTCATTATACCTTTTTATGTGAAACCTTGATAACTGGATGGGGAACAGAAAATATACCTCTGGGTTCCACCTGTGTCTCTGCTGGACAGTGGCATAGGGTGCTTACTTGTTTGAACATGAGCTAAATTTTTGGCTGGGCTTGTAAGGGCCTCAGTATGAATAGCCTAGTAACTTCCTATGAGCCTATGATCCAATTGGCTATACAACATGATTAGATTGTTGTAACCCTCTCTCTGGAGGTGGCAGTTCAAATTCAGCTAATATTCTGAATATATCATTTTTTATTGTTGAAGAAATGGAGAGCTATATCCTCAAGTACTAACTCTCAAAATTTTAACAATGTGGCTCACATTTGTGCACTGCTTAACTGCATGGAAACCGTGAAAAATTAATGGAAATGTGTATCTTGCATAAGCAATCACTTTGCCAAGCATCAAGCAAATGGGCTGTGCTATCCCAAGGCAAATTTATCATGCATCAGTGCAGTTTACTGTCCATTTTACTCTTTATATCATGAAACTACATGTGGAAACTTAACAAACTGAACAATATGTCACATAATTACAATGCAGCCATTTGTTGCCTTCCCCATGCACTGCAACCCTTGTGTCTCCAGTACTTTTTCACAAATATATCAACCACACTATATACATTAATATGAAATGTTGTGTGATATGTAATGCACATCAATCTGGTAACATACAGAGCTAAAACTGTCTTCACAGTTGAACATGCTTACACATCCATCAACTGACCCTGGGAACTATTGACCCATAAGCCTAACCAGCCTTATCTGCAAGGCTATGGAAGGATTCATCATGGAACTTTTCCACAGGGACATAGGTGAACTTCAACACTCTTGCCCCAACCTATATAGGTTTTGTCAAGTGTAGATCTTGCTTATTAAACCTAGTGTAATGCCCCCAAAGACCTGGATGAGGGAAAACAGGACATTCCACCTGTTTTGATTTAGCCAAGCCCTTTGACACAATCTCCCAGTCAGGTATCATAGAGAAACTCTCCCATCTGGGGATTAACCCATACATTACTAGATGGGTAGCCAACTGACTCACCGACAGAATGCACAGTGTCAAAGTTAGGAGTCCACCTCCACCAGTAAACCAGTTACCAGTGGAGTACCACAGGGATCTATGCTGGGCCCTCTACTGTTTGGAAACTATTTCTCTGAAGTCCAGGTGAAGGTAGATGGCCTGTGGCTTACCAGCTTTGCAGATGACTGTCAAATGGGTGCAATCATTTAGAATCCCTAAATGATGTTAACATATTACAGAAAGACCTGACAAAGACAAATGATCGGTGCTAAACTCATGGACTGAAACATAATGCAAGAAAATGCCTCATTGTCCTGTTTGGCAAAAACGTACCCCTACAAATTATGTTATATCTAGCACCTCTCTAAGCTCTAAGTCAGTAGTGCGTGACTTGACAACACAGGTTGATAGCAATCTAAACGTCAATCATTATGTGTCCATAGTGGTAAGACGAACATTCTAGATTGCACTGCCCACCTCATTGCTAAGGACATTGCATCCAAGACCAGGGAAGTCATAGCTCTGCTGTACTCGACCCTTATCAGACCACTGATTGAGTATAATACTCCCTTCTCTATGTACCTCACCAGACACCTGCAGCAAATGGAGAGACCACAGAGGTTTCTGACCAAGAGAATCCAGGGTCTCCTTAACATGACATATATGGAAAGACTGAAAGCCTGTCACTGTACTCAGTATCATACAGGCTGCTGAGAGGTAACCATTACTTGGCCTACAGAGCAGTCTGGGACCCCACTCAAATGTAAATGCTGGACATCCACAAATCAACTGGGACAAGAATAACTTGCTCCAGGGATCTTGGCCTAGCCTGTGACATAAACAGAACATGCTGGAGAGACAGATATATCTCCCAGCAATTGATGCTCTTCTGTATTATGTTCCCACTGCATGTGAAGCAGTGCTCCTTAATGATCCTATTCAAATGCAAATTGACAACTGGATGGTTGATTATAAATTCACCCCAGGGGTGGCTCTTATGTCCCTTATGGACAGGGCCAGCAAGTGTTGATCACAAAAAATCACTCTGCTAACAATGAACATCTAACTATGCTCAATAAGGCTACTTGGGTTTTTACATGGCTAGGCTTGTAAAGACCCTAGGACCATTAGCCTAGTAACCTCCTAGGAACTTAATGAAGCTATGAACCTATGCAGACCTCCCATCATCTTCTCTTCTACATCCATTGCTGATGTCATGCACTATAAGTTGTCCTGCAGCCTTGAAATATCAGACTTGTGGTGTAGCGCTTATATAAAATACTGGGTTCTGTAGTCCGTGTACTTAGGTAGGGGTTCTGTTCTCACTGCAGTCAATTGTGTGTGTGTGTGTGTGTGTGTGTGTGTGTGTGTGTGTGTGTGTGTGTGTGTGTGTGTGTACGTGTGTGTGCATGTGTGTGCATGTGTGTGTGTGTGTGTGTGTGTGTGTGTGTGTGTGTGTGTGTGTGTGTGTGTGTGTGTGTGTGTCTATAGAAGAGCAGAAGTGTGTATCCTACAGATGCCTCTTCTCCAATGCCATGGATTTACAGCATTTTGATACTTGCACATGTCTACACATCCATTTCATGCAGACCTCCCAACATTTTCTCTCCAATATGCACTGCTGATGCCATACATTATAAATTGACCTGCAGTCTTGTAAAAGTCAGACTTGTGCCATGGCACTTGTGTAAAGTACTAAGTTCTATAGTCTGTGTACTTAAGTAGGGATTCTGTTTGCAGTGCAGTTAACTGTGTGTGTGTGTGTGTGTGTGTGTGTGTGTGTGTGTGTGTGTGTGTGTGTGTGTGTGTGTGTGTGTGTGTGTGCATGTCTGTTTCTAACCAGAAGAGCAGGAGTGTGTATCCAACAGTTACCACTCCAATCCCATGGACTGACAGTATTATGATACTTGCACATGCCTACACATCCATTTCACGCAGGCCTCCCAACATCTTCTCTCCAACATGCCCTGCTGATGTCATACTTTATAAGTTGACCTGCAGTCTTGTAAAAGTCAGACTTCTGCCATGGCACTTGCATAAAGTAATGAGTTCTGTAGTCTGTGTACTTAGATAGGTAGGTGGTTCAGTTCTCACTGCAGTCAAGTGTGTGTGTGTGTGTGTGTGTGTGTGTGTGTGTGTGTGTGTGTGTGTGTGTGTGTGTGTGTGTGTGTGTGTGTTTGCATTTGCTTGACATTACACAAGGCCTTTTACATCAGCATGTAGGGCACTGTTATTTCCATACTCTCCTCACCAGACACTACTGAGTTCATCAGCTATATCTGATTTGTGAGTGTGCACTATTCCCACTAGGGCAGGGTCAGAAACTGTCCTGGAAGCCAGGCAGAAGTCACCTCATCCTATACAATACAGATTACAGTGACATGGATTTCAATCTGTCCACATACGACATGGCATGGTTTGTAGTCACTGTGTTTACTTTGTGAGTAACCCCTGTGGTCTACTTATTTGTTGCATGTGTCTGGTGAGATACATGTATTAGAGAGCATTATACTCTATATTAGTGTTTTGATGAGGTTCAAGTACAGTGTGTAATATAATCCTGAGATCGGAATACGATGGAGTGACTTATGATGTGCACAACATAGGCTTTCAATACCAGCATTGACACGTGATGGTTAAAGTTCAGATTACTATGTACGTGTGTTCCCAGTGCATGCATCACTGAGTTTAAGCAACATGGGACTGTTGTCAATGCTGTAATTAGCAGGGAATTCCACTTTGTAGAAGGACAAACTAAAACCACATTTTTGCATTTATTTGTAGACCGTGTGTCTTTGTCACCAATCATTTGTCTGTGTTAGTCCCACATATAGTATGTTACCATCATAGATGGACTCAGTGATTGCACCCAGTGTGTAAGAATCAGCAAATATGGTAAGGCAAAAGCCATATTCTTTAGCCTGAACTGTTGAGAAATAGATTCTAAACAGTAAAGGGCCAAGCACACATCCCTGGGGTATGCCAGTGGTGACAGCTCTTCTGGTATAGGTTGATTCACCAATTTTCACAATATGTGTTCTGTCAGTGAGACAATTGGTTACCCACCTAGTGATGTAAGGTTTCATCCTCAGTTGGTAGAGTTTCTCAACTATACTTGCATGGGGCATTGTGTTCAAGCCCTATGCCAGTTGAGGATAGCCAGTATGCACTTTTTTACCTTCAACCAGGCCTATCACACAGAATCAATGGCCAGTGACGACATTACAGGTTGCCTATCATGTGACTCATCACATACACCTTCCTGACATAGTTGAATAAACACCTCAACACATCCTCTACACAGACTATGTTCCTGTAGAAGGGTGTACATCAACATGCGTCTGTCTGAGTTTGGGGGGGGGACAGCACCCAATGGATGCATGTATATGTACATCCTGACCCTCTTTATCTGTGAGCTAGACTGACATGTCATCATGGACCTTTTCTAAATGGACACTAGTAATATCCCAGCTGTTTGCAACAGACCTGTGTGAGTTGTTAATGCTACAGCATGTCTGTTACATCTGTTATATGTCCTCAAAGAGATCTTTGAGGGCATGCATGATGACAACACTATCATCCATTTGAACTTGACAAGCCCAAGGTATTTGACACAAGTCCACAATGAAGTATTCACTCAACACTGTCAGATGTGGCCATATAAACCTATATCACCAAGTGCGTAGACTACTGTATAACATAAGTGGCATCTAAATATGTTTAAATGTGTGAAGTGACCTATAACTCAGGTTCAGTGATCATGTCTGTACAGGGCTGTCTGCTAGGCCCTTTCTTTTCCATTCCATTACTTAAATGCAGACATCACAGATGACATACGCATCCTGTGTCAAAACAGTTGTCTGATGGACTATAGATTATGGACAATTATTGACTCCAGTTGTGATATTAGTATAATACAGACAGTATCAACATACACCAAAGATTGATGCCACAGCCATGACAAGACCTGCAATGACAGGGAAACATGGGATTTTGTTATGTCAGGAAAACAAGCACACAACCCAAGTATAATGTGGACATCACATCCTATAATCAGACCAGTAGGTATGTGACCTGTGTCCTGGCATAGACGGTCAGTAGAATGTCCACCAGTATGTGGTCACAGTGCTGACTATTCCCTTATATGTAACACAACCACTGAGTTTGACTCTATATCACATGCTATAACACCTCCATAGTTCACAGCCTTCATCACACTAACTAACTACAATGCACCCTTCTTCATGTACCTCCCTACAAATCTTCCAGTGGTGCATAACTGAAGTGTAGCACCTTTGTTACAGTGAGCTATTGCACGTCTTATTGCCCATACCTAGGTATTCTTTTTGTGGTATAAACATTACGGTCTGATGGTGTGGAACCCCCATCAAGTTGTTACACCAGATGCATGTCTGCTACCTGTTCCAGTGATTCACACAGTACATACATAGCTGTTTGACAACATTAATGGCATGGGTAACATTCATGACAGTGTTGATTGTGCCAGATATACATATATATAGATATATATATATATATATATATATATATATATATATAGATATATATCTATATATATATATATATATATATATATATATATATATATATATATATATACGGGTCTACCTTAGAAGATCGACAGACCATTTGATCGACATTCATTTGGTCGACAGCTCATTTGGTCGACAACCAGTATTCATGGCAAAACCCTGAGGATTTTCCCCCCTCCCCAATGTTGTGTGACCCTGGAGTTGATATATATAGTTAGGGGTGGTGTGAGAGGCACAGCCCCCCCACACATTGGGGGGTGTGGGGGGTGAAGCCCCCCCCATCTATTTTTGTTTAAAACATGACAAATTCAACAAAAACTACACATTTTAAACCCACAACCCCCCTAACTATATATATCAACTCCAGGGTCACACAACATTGGAGAGGGGGGCAATTCCCTTTTAAGTGCCTTGAATACTGGTTGTTGACCAAATGAGCTGTCGACCAAATGAATGTTGCTCAAATGGTCTGCCGATCTTCTAAGGTAGACCCATACACACACACACGCACACACGCAAACATACACACACACACACACACACACACACACACACACACACGCACATACACATGTATATATATATATATATATATATATATATATATATATATATATATATATATATATATATGCCATGCACATCAGTGAACTAGTCTGTATTGAGCATAATGTCACATACAGGTATAACAGTGCCACATACAGGTATAATAGTGTCCCTGCTAACACCTCCAGCAGATGTAATGGTGCCAGGAAGGTGTGCATGATTACCCTCATACAGTGCAGATATATCATAATAGTTATATGTGTGTTTTTGCAGAATCATCTCTGATCACTCTAAATCACATATGTTATGTCAGAGACATGGGATTACTGGTTTCTGATATTATTCTGATATATATTCTGATAATATTCTGATATTGTCCATGATTGTGCATGCTTCTTTTAATGTTATCCATAAGCCTTTACTGTGTCCCACTTGCTGGAGAACTCTGTTAAGATTACAGTCATATTCAGGCAAATCAGTTTGCACAGCTTCACAATATGCACCCTACCCCAACTGTATATAGCATCCCTGATAGATGTCTTCTGCATTGTTCATGTAAGGATGCTTATCTCACACAGACATCTTCCCTGCTGTTAGGTCACCTTGTGTGATAGTCACATAATGCACATTTTCACTATGCAGTCAATACCGTACCATACTGATATGTGATTGGTGTTACTGCTACAACTCTCTTCCATTGACATGCCCTCATCTACTATACATTAGGTTGTTTCACCTGTCCTGTTTCCCTGTATTCATTCCTGTAATTCATCTGTGTGCCCCTATTCAATACACACATTTCCCCTGAGTGTTTATTTTACATGGCATTCCATGTATTTTTGCAGATCATTTACACGGCTTTAGTAGAGAATGCCTGGAATGGGATTCACATCCCATTCCAGGCATTTTTATACTGAAGCTGTGTAAATTATTTGTAATGATTAACATACCTTTCAAAAGTCCATATTTTCACAGGATGTCCACATTTTTGTCTTATATATCTTTTGGTGTGTTCCTTATCAAATTTGTGGTTTTTGACATATCACTGGAATGATCTCAGTACTGATGTGACTCAATAATTACATATATTTGAGTTTCAGACATAAAATCCTTCAGAAAATATATCTTAACACAAACCCCTTGTTATTCTAGCAGATTTCTAAAGACTAAATCTGTCAAATCTGTTCCTATTTCTGTTTCATTGTCCCCCCATTATGTTGGGCTTTGTCCAGATGTCTTGCACTAAGAAATTGAGAGCTTTGAAAACTATTATCTGTTACGCCCTGGTGATCATTGTGGCATTCAGTGTGAAACTGCAGACCTTCTGTGCTCCGACTTAAACAGGATTGCTAAGCATGTTGGCTTACAAGGTTCTCTGGCCGGCAACACTGTTGCCAGTCACAAAACCATGCATTTTTACATTTAAATGCAGTACGTGGCATGAATATGCAGTGAGCACTGCTGCTCACCACACATCATCACACACACATGTAAACTCCATGTAAGCTTTGCATGAAGCCTACACAGAGTTTACTGAATCCCAGGGCATATGTGGGCACATTGCAGTTTGCATCCAGGTCTCATCTAGATTTCTAATGGCAATGGCATGATATTAAACAGACAATTTTATAGGGAGAAATAATGTATTCAGTGCTTTAATAAATGATAGAATAAACTGAGGAATATACAGAGTATTATTTTATTTTTAAAAAAGTGAATGGGTTGGATCACAAGCCCAGCTTTTTGATATGACCTTGTTACAGAGGATGCAGCAGTCAGCACATTACAGCAAATAAGATATTCACAGGACAATAACAAAACTGTAGAAGATTAAATGAAACACCAGGCTAACTACAGACAAAATAACCATTGTTGCCACAGAAACAGATAGCCAGAAGAAAATTAAATTACATTGTATTCAATATGTTTGGAGTTAAGTAAGTATGAGGTCTTCCAACACCATAATAATCGGGTACAACAAAGTAGCACGGGGGGGGGGGGTTGTGTATGCATATGTGTTTGTGTGTGTGTAGGTGCAGATGTGTGTGTGAGTCTGTATAATTACATCAGTAGGTGCACATTTGCTTTTTTTCAAGGATCAGATGTTTTTTCCAAGAGAAAATATATAAATGCAACTAGCTTGAAACTTGTTTTAAGAACTCATATACTAGTGACATTGAGCTAGTAATTCTCATATGTTGACAGCAGTGCTATATTTTCTTCACTTGATGTGACTAACAGGCTGATTTTTTTGTTAACCTTTTAAACCCACTAAGCACAAAAGCCTTGCAGTCAGAGGTGACCTGGTGTAAGAGTCACAATGCAGGCAAGCTGAGAGCATGGGTATCAAACTACAGGATCAGACTACGGGACAAAACTCATTAGCAGCTCTTCCCTTATCCACTGTACTATACTTTGTATTGCATCATTAAGAAAGAGAATGGAAAAAGCATATTTCTCAAATGTTTGATACAAATGTGTCTGCTTTGCTTCACTTACGAGTCATATTTAATATTGGTGAATGATTATCCATTGGGTTACAGGAGCAAAGATGTGGGAAAGAGGTAGTAGTAGGAAATAATACTAGAAGATACTTTAAATATCAACAAAACATAACAAATAGTCAGAAAAGAAAAAATATTCAGGACTTCTGGTTGGGATGGGAAGTAGATGAGACGTCTTCCAACATCTTCACTCAAACGTTTACAAAATTTGTGATAAACTGTAATTAGGCGACAATCTTTTCTAACTATCAAGTGTACTGTGCAAAGCAGTGGTGGTTTTAAGGTTTCATGTCAGAAAGGCAAATATCATAAGAGGAAAAGTAACCAGTCCCAGTGGCTGAACTTTCCAAATGGTGCTGCCATGAATTGCCCTGTTGGTACAGACATGGTAGAAGAGGAAAATCAGGAGAGCATGTGATCAGAACAAAATATCAATTAATTACAATAGACCATGGTAAAAATCAGTAGGCCATTGTGTGACATTGTGGACTTATCAACAATCAAAGCCAAAGAAATACAAGATTCTTTATCAGAACATTTGGACCACGTACATGAGTTGGTGGTGGAAGTAAGACACTAAACATAAAGTAATAAACAATGAACGTTTGATGGAGTCCTGCAACGTTAAGTGTCAGGACCTGGAACACAAGACAGGAAGATAAAATTTGCATTTCACAAGCCTGCCTGAGAAAGCAGAAAGAAATTACAGTATGGGCTTTATGAAAAGCATGTCAGCTCTACAGACAGACATTTTTATACAGGACCAAAATTTGGAAAGGGAGCATAATTTACTTTTGCCAATAACATTGAGAAGATCTAGCCCTACACCAATTCTGGTATGATTTTTATCAACCATGTTAAAATAAAGGGTGAGAATATGCTTATGGAGACCAGAAAAGATGGCAATCCTGGAGAACCAAGAGTGCTTTCTGACATTGTCTATAGTGCCGTCACAAAGAAACAAAGGGCTGCTTTCTCGCTATACTTTAGATTTTGCTGCCAGTTAAATCCTAAGTTTCATGTGGCTATCCAGCAATATTGAAAGTCCTCTTGTAGGGAGGTGCAGTCATGTTTGTAAACCTGGTAGAAGCTTTAAAATGGCTACAATAGTTGCTACAAACAGTAAGATCAAACTGTCCAGGGGCAAAGACCATAGATTCCAACAACCTCACATATCTTCTCAAGATGAGAAAAGGAAAAGCTCAGAATAAAAAAAACAAGAAAGAGAAGTGGTTGCGCCAACAGTTCTGCATCCCCTTAGTGAAGACACTTTTTTCAGAAGTCCCAAATTCTTGGTTTGCGTTAGAGGCAGTACTTGTTTTGTAGACACTGGAAAATAGCTAATACAATGTGATACTGAGAATTCATTGTTATAGCAAAGGACTTTTAATATTCTTTATTTGCTTAAATAAATGTATTGCTTCCATTCTTCTTCACCTTCATCCCCTCCTTTCTTTCCTCCACTTTTACTGGGTGTGCATGTGGGAACCCGTATGATTACATGTTATGCTTAATCAGATCTATTAACTGGCCTTAACAATTAATTCTGATGCTTGACTGATGTCTCCTGTCTATTGGATAACTGATGTCACACTGCATGTGAGAAAAGAATTACTCTTGTAATTGATAACAGTGGAAGGGTAGCAATGGTCTGTGTGTTTTTGAACTTTCACTGAGAAGGATTGGATTTGGTGATGAAGTTAACAGACTGAGGACCTGATAAATTATTGTTATGACAAAGTACTTTTTTTCCCCTGTATGTGTGTTGGGTGGCACAAAGGAGTACATGCTATGCTTATACAGATCAACTAACCAGACTGGACAATTCATGGCAGTGCTTAATTGATAACACCTGTCCTTCACATAATGGGAAACCTGCCATACACAGCTTATCTGCGAAAAAAGGCAAGACATATTTTTATAAATGTTGATAATGAAAGGGTAGTAATTAGTTGTTTGTTTCTGAATTATCATCTGGAAAGATTAACCCCTTTCTCCAGTTAAAGTACAGCAGAGTTCAGGGGAAGTGTGCAATAAATTCTTTGGTGTAGGGGTGGTCCCTGTCTGTCTGTTTGGGATAAAGCAAGTCTGTTATTGCCCCCCACCCAACCCAAATACAGATAATTTCTCTTCCACTTGAGCTCAAGGATTTGAGACTTGTACATATTTAGGTATGTGTATTCTCTGTGTTTTGTGAGTAGATGACTGTTTTAAGCTTTAGTCAACAGCATGTTATATATCAATTAGCTAGTCAGGATTCTTTAAAAGCTAAGGTATAATATTAGACTGTCTTTAAGTGGCCCACCAGCAGGCAGGGACCTGAGACATCACACATTAGTGTACATTTTCAAGGCAGCACAGCAGACAATATTTTCCTGCTATACAGATGAATTACATTTCCCTGTAAGAAAAATAAAGCATTTTGTTATACTCAAAGATTAGTTTCAGCATTAGTAGTGTTGCGGAAAATCCATCTTGGCAATCCAGAACATGAAAAACCTAATCAGTTTGGCTGCCAAGACATTCTCTATATGAGCTGTGTGAAAGGTAAACATAGGGGAGTAGTCATATTATGAAAGGTAAGCATAGGGGAGTGGCCATTCTTTCTGGCATGTAAAGGTTGGTTGGGGAGCCTGTGTTTGGTGCTGATTTGTAATGATATTTCTCAATAACTGCAAAACTCGTGGCAGCAAAGATGTTTCAGAACTGCTTAACATTTAGGGAAGGCTGCACCTTAATAGGGGAGACGAGAGCACCATCATGGAGATTAGTGATGTGAATTTGTATCCCAGGCAAAGAGCTGTGATGGGAAATGATGTAGATTCTTTATCAGATACTTTTAGAGAATAGGTTTTTCTAACATGATGAGCTTGGCTGAAATGCCCCAGCATAGATATACATGGAGATAAATCTTTCTCTCATATTGGTAAGATGTATATAACTGCAGAGCACACGTTCTTAACTAGTGAGCCACAAACAGGGGTTATCTCTTTCTTGGTATGTACCCCAATATCACATGAATTATCTGTATCACAACTTCCTATTATTAAATAATCAGGGTAGATGTTTTGTTTATTCAAAGGACTTATTTATTTAAGTTCCTTTAATGATTGGCTGCATCATTACATAAGAGACAAGCAGACCGAGGAGTGATTGGAGCATATGAATTTGCATCTCTTTAAACAGAAGCTGTTAAATATAATTTAATTGCATGTGGGGGGGTGGCTGGCCAAATTAGTGAAACTGTATTCTAAGAAAGACATATAAAGCAGTGGCCTAGGAACCCAAGATCCAATGAAAAGGTCCAGGAAATGTAGTTTTTGATGTTATCCTTAAACCTGGATAGTTTAATAGAGTCAAAACTATGTATCTGGCCGGAGCCCTCAATCTTAAAACCTTTTCATATTCATCAGTGGGAATAAAAACATTAGCAGATAGGTTGAGACAGCTAACTGCAGACAGTCTAATTTTGCAGATAGTTCATTTCTTTACAATGAGAAGGAAAAATTTCCCAGCTAAGGTGTTACAAGTGATTAAAAATAATACTAAAACTTATACCAATCTGAGAGGGGTACTAACATGGTCAGTGGGAGAATGGAAAGGTATTTTTGTTAAAGCTCAAGAAATTCAGTCTTTTATACATAATAGGGATGTAGACCTTTTTTGATTTATCATTTGAAACTGAGGGACTGATGATGAAGTTTCTCAAACTGTGTAACAAAAAGAAGGACGTTTATCCATGGAACAATTATTTGTTTTCTAGTAATAACTTAAATTAAAAAAATGTTATATTTAGAACTGATAAACTGAAAGAAGAGGATGTTAAAAATGCATACATGGTTTCTGTGAACCTGTTCATAACATTATGAATGAAAGAAACTAACAGAAAGAAGGGTGGAGTTCGGAAGCTAACACAGTGAAACGCTTGCCAAGTGTTATTTTTGTGGCTGGTCATAAAGAGAATTTAAGATATGCTGTCCAGCCTAAATCATGTTTCTTTTGTGAGGACTTTCTCATTTAATTAATGATGCAATGTAACCAATGTGGGGAGATATGACATACAGCAAGAAGGTGTGTGCCTGAATACAGGTTGCATAAAACAGGAACATTTTTGAATGTATTGCCAGGAGCAAACAGTAAATAATGAAAAAGGAGAAAGAGAAAAAAAACACACATGAGGAAGGACAACAAGAGGTTGGGGAGAGTGTGGATTACTTGAAGAAGAAAAAATAGGTAAGAGAAAAGAGAGGTGAAAGATTACATTCAGGAAGTGAGGTCAGGAGAAGGGATTGACATTAATAATTCTTTGAAGTTCTAGCCAGTGAAAATTTTAATTAGCTAGGCTTAAAATGGCCCTCAAGGACAGTTAGCCTAGTACTTACCTATGAACCTATGAAACAGATAAATTGTGGGGTGAAAATATAATATAGAATATAGGAAATGGAAGTTATTCTCGAGTGGCTGTACTGTGTAAAACAGTATAAATATTAGATGTAATATTGATAAGGATGGGAAGGTTAACTGTTGTATGTGTGTGGTTGTGAGAACATGTTTATAGAATTATAGCATTATATGCATATATAGCTAGCAACACACAAGTGTAGCATCCCCTAATGCTGTACCGCTGGGTCTGCAAATGAAAATTAATTCAATCACCTGGAGTGGGAATTCAACCCACAATTTTCTGTTCTTCCAGCACCAGTGGGAATTGTGCCACCTGTTGAATCACTGATACTAAAAATGAGCTGCTGGCAAAGTGAACTGTATCTATCTACCTATCTACTACACACACACACACACACACACGCACACACACACACACACACACACACACACACACACACACACACACACACACACACACACACACACACACACACATACACACACACACACACACACACACACACACACAAACACACACGCACACACACATTCCTCTAATGACAACAATATTGAGAAAAGTCAAATACACAAAGCTACTAGGGGTGGCAAGTAGTGAAAACTTACAGTTGGATTATCACATCTAATATGTTACATAGAAGCCCATAGGAATCTTGGCCTGCTATATATACAAAGCTAAACACAATGTCATTAACCAAAGCAGAATGTCATTAACCAAAGCAGAATAGCCACTAAACTGCTCTTCTGTTGCACAGACTATTGAATTCGTCCTCATTATTCACAAATTTACAGTTTAGGCAGCTGTCCAAACTAGAACAAAACTATAAAAGAAAGCTATAACAAAATCACCAAATATGCTACTGACTTAAACACCAAAATGAATCACTGTATTGCTCTCCAAAAATAAATAGGTTAGAACTCCCTAATTTGCTTACCTATAAACAACAAACACACCCCGGGATTCATGAAGCTTGCGCCAGGCACAGGCATAGCGTAGGCGGTATAATGCCAAATATGGCCGCCGAGCGATTCATGTACGATCCAATTCCACGTACACTACTGGCGTACGCCAGATCTGCGCAGCCCTCAGCTTAGGTATGCTAATCACCCCATGTGCAGTGCCGCACCATGCAAATGAAGGTACATAGCGATTCATGAAGTGGTGCAGACGTAGCGTAAGCCCACAGAAATATAAACCAAAAAACATGGTTTACATTTTTCCAGACAAAACATCGGAGCTGGACCAGACTCATTTATTACAAGGTTAACATATGCCAATGGCTAAATATACAGCCAATGGCATAAGAAAAGATGCACAACACCTAAAAAACATTTAATGTCTTGTCCACAGTAATGCAAAGTACAACCGCAGGGCATGTGTGCGCAAACGGGAACACAAAGAAAATATATACAAATGTCATAAAGTCGCAATGTAATACAAATCATGATTTCACCATAATACTCAATGGTATGCATGGTACACCACAACCAAGCTGCAAGGGTTGCTAAGGGTCTGTGACAGTGTTCGGCGCAGTAACTAGGAATTAGTAGTCAATGCCATGCAAATGATGCAGGTAATAGTGAATCGTAAACGTCCCGCCGGACTAAGGATGTACCATACTGCGCAGCGCTACAACACCGAGGAGTGGTTTAGAGGTATATACGACATCAGCAGTGGGGTGTGCCACAGTAGCTGTAACCACATTGGAGCAATGCAAATCCAGCCTGGCTGTTGCTAAGCAAAGCTGCAGGACAGGGGTGGGGAGGTAGGTATAACATTGTTTAGCTGAGAGCACATATGGTGCCCGAAAGTGCATGTGTACGGGGATGAAAATGTGCCCGAAACCCGGTAAGCGGACACATGCGCCGCGCACCATAGCTGAAACAGGAAGGTCAGGGGAAGAAAATAAGGAAATGCCGCAGTAGGGTAATTGGAGTACAACTGAGCAATTAACTCCTATTAACTCACAGTGGGCAGTCGGTGGCAGCTGTCAAGTCTGCTCACAGAAACCTGCAAAACAGGATAGGGGAGGTGTCGGATTGCAAAGAAAAGAGAACTGTCATAGCAGAGCAAAGCAAACCTGCAGTAGATCGGCCATAGAACACATTACACAAGATAAGCCAGGTTTAGGAAAGTACAAATGAAATCAGGCTGCTGGATGCATGCCAGAAAATGGGAGGTGAAACGTTAAGAAATGTAAAGGGAAGGGCAAGAGGTAATCCACGGCAGCCAAATGTAATTCAACACCAAAGGCATCACAATAGTAGTTCCTGTCGTAAAAAATCATACGATACCCTGTAGCTACGATCGTGCATACACACCCTATGACATCATCAGTGTTCACAGCACAATAGTATAACATGTGAAAGCACCTCACACACACCTGTGTATTCCCAAACACTGCACCATAGGTGTAAACAGACAGGGAACATTTACAATGTACATGTTGGGAGCTGCCATAGCTATGATTCATCATCATGTGTTAGTGACTGCAGGTGTTGTGGAGGATGATGCTGACAACCACCGCAGGCCCTGGAGGAGGAGAAGAGTGTTCAGACCAAGGGTAACCTACCAGGGGCTACATGATCTGGAGATAGTAGAGCATTACAGGGTGGACAGGGACATCTTACAGCAAATAGTTGAGCTGTGCTGGCCATGCCTGAGATCCAGAAACGACAGAGGGGAACCCATCCCAGTTGAGATGAAGGTATGTGTAAGCTTGCGAATACTAGCCACAGGTACCTTTCAAAGGTCAACTGGAGCTATAATGGGGATCTCACAGGCATCAGCATCCAGGGTACTACACCAGTTCCTGGATGCCATGTTACCACATGCCAATGAGCATATATACTTCCCCCGAACTCAGGAGGAGTTGGCCAGCAATATGTGTCTCTTCCACCATGTGGCACACTACCCAGAGGTACTGGGTGCGATAGACTGCACGCACATACATATCAAGTCACCACCCAGTGAGCATGGTAGGTGCTACATAAACTGCAAGGGATACCACTCCATCAACTGCCAGGTTGTGTGCAATGCCCAGGGCATTAACATGGATGTGTGTGCTGGCAGCCCTGCAAGCTGCCATGACTCTCACATCTGGCATGCCTCACAGCTGTATCAGGTATTTGTCAGGGGGGACATCCCACATGGCCACCTTGTGGGGGATGCTGGCTATGCACTGGAGCTGTGGATGATGACTCCTATCAGAAATACACACACACCCATGCAAGAACGCCATAATGAGGCACACGCACAAACCAGAATCATCATAGAGCATGTGTTCGGGATGCTGAAATCACAGTTCCATTGCTTGGACATATCTGGTGGAGCCTTGCAGTATTCTCCAGGCATGTGTGCCCACATCTTCATAGTATGTGCCATGCTACATAATATGATCCTGTGGAAACAGCTGCAGCAGGGACATAATGGTGAAGGCCCTCACAGCCCACCACAATTGCCAAGGCCATCACAGGCACAGAGGGATTCAGACCACAAATACAGTGTGCCAGCCCCAGTAGGCAGACAGAGGCATGCCCAATATGCCTACGCCTTGACAAAGAGGGAACGTATAGCATATACTCTGACTGGAGGCTGAGCTCTCTCATCTCAAAACTGGTGTAACCAGTCAGGAGGAGAAGGTAACCTCACACAACACAATTCCAGTATCACATAGTCCCACCACATCAGCGAACCAAACACATAAATACACAAAAGCATACTCGGAGGCTCTAAATAAAAATCTACCTAAGCAACAGAGACCTCCAAAGCAGACATCCAAGAAAACGCTACCTCAAAACAAAACACACACAACACATAACCCACAAAGTCAGTGTGCCAAGCAGCCACAGCCCTTAAGGCTGAATAACACACCTGATACTCTTGTTATAGGTGACTCTATTGTCAGACACACTGACGTCCCACTCACCAGGCTGAATAAAGAGAAGGTCACAGTGGGATGCCTGTCAGGTGCTAGGATCCGACACATAACGCAAGCACTCAGGTCACTCCAAAGCAAATACAAATATGTCTCAGTCATTGTACATGCTGGTGTGAATGACCTGAGACGTACCTCCCTGGACTACATGAAAAGAGACATAGAGGAGCTCTCTGATCATGTAGCCCAGGCTGGTATGACCCTGACCTTGAGCAGCATCTTACCCTCACCTAGAATGATGCCACAGTACAAAGACAAAATGATCGATTTTAACAATTGGCTAAAATGTTGGTGTCATTCAAAGGGGATCAAGTGTCTGTCAGCCTGGGATGACATGCTCGACAAGCCACATTGCTTCACTAGGGACGGCTTGCACCTGTCACCACTGGGCTTTTGGATATTGGCAAAGGCTCTTGCCACCCCCATAGTGCCTTTTTTAGGCAAGGCTCATAAGTCAAACCCACCCCCATAGACAGCACAAGGAACAAGAAACTAAGGGTAATGCTGCTAAGCCAGAAGTCTTAACCTCAAGATGCACTTTCGAAGCTCTCCTCAGTATGGAGAACATCGATATCTGTGCAGTGACAGAAACCTGGTTCAAGGCTCCAGAGAGCACCCAGCACTACCAGGCTATACCTCATATCATGCTTTTTGGCCCCAAAACCGGACCGAACCACAAAGGAGGGGAGTTTCCATATTTATCAAGGATATCCACACCTCCAGGTTAGTGGTGTTGCAATGTCGGAGACCATCCATGTGCAACTAACAGTGGGCAAGACTGCTTTTCAGTTTATAGCATCCTACAGACCACCCTCTCAAAGTCAGGAATCCCACTGCTTTCCTGAAAACATTGGAGAACATGAAGATCTCTCCAAACACCATTATATTGGGCGACTTCAACTACCCAAACATTGACTGGGAGCACTACTCAAGCCCCAGCACCTTAGCCCAAAGATTCCTGGAAATTATAAACTCAAATGCTATGGAACAACTAGTCACCACTCCCACAAGAGGGGACAACATACTAGACTTGATCATTACCAACATGGGGACTCTATGCTCCACACCAGAAGTATATCCCTCATTGGTAAGATCAGACCATAAATTAATTTCACTGGATGTCCACATCCCGACCCCAACCCCAGCCCAGAACACCACAGTGAAAAACTTCTCAAAAGCGAAATTCTCATTTCTCAAAACCAAAGTGGAATACTTCAAGGCCCCAGGGCCAGTGAAAACTACGGCACAAACTGCAGAATCCTATATAAATGCATTCTACGGACATCTCCAGGAATGCATGGATCATGCTATCCCAAACAAAACCAAGACCCAATCATCCAAAGGCAGGCGTCCAGTCTGGTGGACCCCTGCCATAAATAAACTGTACAACAGAAGGAGGACGCTACTACATGATAGAGCAAAATCCCTAATAGGGAAGGCATCTCTGATCAGTACTAGCAAAAAATTACAATCCCTCATAAAATCTTCCAAGGCCAGCTTCGAGAGAAAAATTGCACAGGACAACAAAGACAATCATAAGGCTTTTTTCAGTTATGTTAGAAACCTGGGATGCAACTCCCAGACTTGTTCTGAGTCGATTCTAAATGACAAAAAATACACTGAACCCACAGACATCGCCAATATCCTGGCAGACAGGTTCAGTGCAAACTTCTCCACCCCCTCCCCCCCAAAAGAGCAAGTATCTATCCCGGCAGAGGGCTGTCTCCCAAACATCTCAGATGCTCAGGTGAGGGCTGCCCTCTCCAAAGCAAAAAACACTGTTTCCATGGGACCAGATGGAGTCCCAGGTTGCGTCCTACATGAACTCCAAGAGGAACTAGTCCCTCAAATAAAACAGCTATACAATCTCATCCTCACTACAGGATATGTGCCCACAGAATGGCATACAGCAACAGTGGTCCCACTCCACAAAGGTGGAGCCTCTACGGACCCTGGAAACTATCGCCCCATAAGCCTGACTAGCTTAGTCTGCAAGGCTATGGAGAGGATCATCATGGAGCTCATAAACAAAGACATTGGGGACCTACAGACACTAGATCCTACCCAGTTCGGCTTTGTCAAGGGCATATCCTGCCTTTTGAACCTGGTTGACTTCTTTGAAACAGTCACCAAAGCCATAGATGAAAGGAAGGTAGTCCACACAGCCTATCTGGACCTTGCAAAGGCATTTGACACAATACCCCACTCGGGCATCATAGATAAGCTATCCAGCTTAAATATAAACCCCTATGTCACAAGATGGGTAAACTGGCTCAAAGACAGAACCCACAGAGTGAGAGTTGCTGGAGCCATGTCAGACTCGAAACCGTCACGTGGCGTCCCACAGGGTTCTGTCCTGGGAGCACTCTTGTTCGGTATATACTTTTCCGAGGTACAGGCAAACGTGGGAGGACTATGGCTCACCAAGTTCGCAGACAACTGCAAACTGGGCGCCATAATCAACTCTCCAGCTGACACAAACATCCTTCAAAAAGGTCTCACAGAGACAGATAACTGGTGCCAGCGCCATGGTTTAAAACTAAATGCCAAAAAATGTATAGTCATATCCTTTGGCAAAAACAATGTGCCCACAAATTACCACATAGGCGGAAACCCATTAAGTACAGAGTAAGTTATTAGGGACCTGGGGACCCAAGTTGATAGCAATCTCTCCTTTGAAAACCACATTGCCAAAGTGGTTAGAAAGAACTTCTACATAGCCCACCTCATCACGAAGGGTTTCACATCTAGATCAAGAGAGGTAATCGTGCCCCTTTATTCATCCCTCATCAGGCCCATCATAGAATACAATGGCCCTTTTGGGATGTACCTTACCCGACACCTGCAGCAATTAGAAAGACCCCAAAAGTATCTCACCAAGAGGATCAAGGGTCTCAAACAGATGCCATATGCTGCTCGGTTAAAAAAACTCCAGCTCTATTCAGTTGCATACCGCCTACTTCGAGGCAATCTATGCCTGACATACAAAGCTATGTCAAATCCAGAATTAATGGACATGCTCCACCTCAGTAAATCTAAATCCCTTAGAGCCACATGCTCGAGGGACTTGAACCTCAGCACAGAAATAAATAGAACTTGCTGGAGGGACAGGTTCATAACCCAGAGGCTACCTTCGCTCTGGAATAGAATTCCAGTTCATGTGAGGCAGAGCACCTCACTGAATCTCTTCAAGAGGAATCTCGATAAGTGGATGGGGGATCGTAGGTTTGTCCCAGGGATTACTCCCATGTCACTATTAGACAAAGGCACAGTAAACTAAACCTTAAAAATGGCACAGTATACTCAAATCAAGGGGTGGCGTAAGCCATATAGAATCGGGCTAGGCTTATAATTGCCCCAGGGCAGATAGCCTAGTATGAACCTATGAACCTATGTAGGCCCCTATGGACTGACACACCTCTCCACCTGCACATACAGTAAAATGGATGGCACACACACATGATCACCGTAAATTGTAATGTATAGGTGGCCTACAGTGTGAATCCTACATAGGCAGCCCTCAACCATTGCACCCACAACAGCTATTGGAACAAGGAATGTCAACACCTGAACAGTACACGCACCTATCAGCATATGTTAATACTGTATTTATAGGTTCCTAGGTACATCGGTAGGTACATGCCTGGTTGTCAGAGGCCATTCATCAATCAAGGCAAACAGTGTCTGATGTCGCCACCACATCGAATAACCAACTGACCCTCAGTGGAGCAGAGCCAACTGCGGGATCCATGTGTGTAATCACTGTTCCCCACCACTCTGCATGGATTCCCTGGTGTGCTAATGAGGGGCTCCATACAATGTAATCATGGATGCAGTGGCAAAGCATGGGGTGTACCCATGACAGGTATCTGTCACCCAGCATGCTCCACCTATGGTTGTGTGAAGGTGTAGCACATTATAGTGTGTGGCTCACGGTGACATACATTCCCAATGCTGGAGCACATCCATTAAACATCACTTGGACATACCATTAATAGGTCTCATCCATATGTAAACTAACTGAGTTACCCATTTGATTGCAGTATGGAGTAACAGCCATAGTACAGTCGACATACAAAACGCCATAACACATGTACAAATCCCAGATGCCCAAGTGGTAAATGCACTAACTGTCGTGCATGTTCCCAGTACCACATCCTGCAAGGGACATTACGTAATCCCAAAGGCACGAATAATGGATGGTGGATGCAGGTCATCAGATCAGGTTTAGCACATGTTAGCGGGAATATGTGTTGCCCAGTGGTGGTAAGCATCGTTTAAACATGACTATACTGATATGTGCGAAACAGGGCTAAGATTCTCTGAATATCGTGCAGATCACGGTCAGTGATGTCCAGAACAGGTGAAACTAGCATTATTCACCCCTGTACTAATAGTGCCTGCTCTGAAGGGTAAACCGACCACTGCCAGGAGTAGAACACGCAATCATGTACACAATCACCTAACACTAAGTTACCCAAGATGTACCAACGGCAAGTGTGTAATGTGACAGGTTCAAACACAAATGTGCAGAGTCCAGGAAACAGTATACACCGACATGTACACAATGAAAGGTGTATTCTCCCTCTCACTCTCTCTCATATAATATATATATATATATATATATATATATATATATATATATATATATATATATATCTATATATATATATATATATATATATACATATATATATATATATATATATATATATACATATATATATATATATATATATATATATATAGATACATAATAGAGATAGAAAGGGAGATAGAGAGATATATGTTGATATGTATGGATTCACCTATATCTGCAAATATATAGATAGGTCAACGACATGTAGACAATCATGGAGGTAGAAATAAATAGGATACTGCCAACTATGGAATGTGTCACATACTGACACGCATAATCATGAGGCTTACAGACTGAAATAACACAGTACCGGAACACTGGAACCGCGTGTAATATTATCACGATATTAAGGGACATTTAGTTATCGCTGCCGGTGTTGCGGTCCACGTAGGTACTGTGTTCAACTGTGTTTGTGATTGCTGTAGTCTGTGTATGTGTGTGTTGACGGTGCCATGTGTGTTTCCGTGGGACTGTAATGTGTGTGTGTGTGTTTGCATCGTGTGTCTGTTAGTGCTAACTCAGAGGTAGATCAGTACGGTAGGTGTGATCATAGCTGGCCTTAGGCATACGGTACCACCTGTCCCACTTTAAGAGGGACAGCCCCTCCCTGGGCAGTTGTGTCCTGACAAAAAATATTAAAAAGGGCAAATGTCCGAGATTGTAGGACATAATTATGTTCCATATATTATGTAATAGTTGCATTAAATAGTTATGCCTGTATCTACAAAACGTAAACATTACATGAAACATGATAAGTAGCTAAAGTGCTAAATGAATAAGTATGTATTCAGGATAAAAGTATGTTCTATCCTGTGTACTGACCATGGGTATGTTTTGGCCTATAAACACCGATGTGTGTCCTGCAAATGTCCCACTATGGCCATTTGAAAAGGTGGCAACCCATGCCAAAGAGGCTCAGTCACCAACACAACTGCAATGAGTGCAAATATCTGTGACAGAAATATACGAAACAGCTGTCATTTAGTAACATTCCTTTACATATTGCTGTATTTCCGGAGGTATGGAAGTATCAACCTCACCACATACTATATAGAAACCAATTAACAATGGCTCAATGTATAAGCCCGTAACAACCATAGTTCAGTCTACTAAGTGATAGGTCTTCAATTAGGGAAGAAGCCCACACACATATATGGAATATGTAGAAATGCAGTCCCCACAAACCTGTATATGCTATGTACACCCACCTACATCTCCCCCACACCCGAAACAATTGCAATACAGACTGTAATAACATCACAAACATCTACTCACTCAATTACATCTGCAGAAGCATTAACATACCTTGTGAGAGACACATTTGTAAAGGCGCCATGTGAAATCGTAGCTGTTATATAATGGAACAGACGGCGATGTTACAGGATTTGTTTGCAATAGTCCCTTATCAGATGGTTGAGATGACAGGTACACTCACATGTAGAACCACATACTCTAGCCGTCACACTCAATCCATGGGGGACATGAATTCAAAATATCCGTGCCCTACAAACAGCAGTTGCAATTCCTCACAACAAAACACATACAGGCCATCTCGCCAAAGGTAGGGAAAAAGGGCAATGCCCAAGTGGCGAATTAAATTATACCCTACTGTTGCCGCTTAATTGGTGAATGGAGTAGCTGCACAGCTGATGTGCATATATTAATTTACTCAGGAACGCCAATTGGCGGCAGGAAACCACATGTTACAGGTATCGACTTATATAAGGATGACTTGCCATACATTCAAACCATATGCTCATACCATAGAATCGTTTAAACAGTAAAGGGTAAGAGAGATATTTATGAAGATTCTGAATGCTAACAAGGTATGTAGAACACTCAGTATGTTAGTGTACGTAGAGCCTGTTTTGTATTCATTAAAAGTGTATGCAATGCATAAAGTGGGAAAAGGTATTCTGTAGTGATGTCTTGTTGAGCATAGTAACGCTTGTAGAAATTGTGTGTCCTGCTATGGGCCACAAGGTAAACATTTATTTATTTATTTGTTTATTTATTTAAATTTGTTGACCGGGAGTGTCCGACTGGACGTAGGTCCATTTTCAGCGGAGGCCCGGGGAGAAAAGCTCCACAGTAAAATAAACAGACAGTAGTTACACTGGATTACATAGCGATTAACAATTTAACATAGCAATTACTTACAACATATTTACAGATGAAGAACGAAGTACATCAGTAGACAACTAGAATATTTATCTGTGAAGTACATAACAGACATTAACAAATGTTACAATGAGAAGATCCTGCTGTATAATAAGTACTAGGCTTATGAGCATCTGAGCTTGCTATAATCAAGGTAGTTAGTGGAGTGGAAAGAAAGGTAGTGGTTGGATGGGATGGATGATATTAGAGTGGGAGTTGCAGGGGCATAGCCAGCATGTTTTTAGGTGTGCTTTTAGTAAAGTTTTGAAGTGGGTGCATGATGGTACGGAGGTAATTGTGGGTGGGAGTGAGTTCCATAATTTGGCTATGGCGCAAGAGAATAGTGCTTCACCAGCAGAGTTATTGGCTTTAGTGATCTGCAAGTGATTTTTGTTGCTGGATCTTAGTGGTCTGGTGGTTCGATAGGGTTGGAGTATGTCCAACAAGTATGTGCCATAGCAGGGGATAGTATATGTTGATATACTGTCACAATAGGCATGTGTATGGGCATATAACGACAATAACATGCCTAAAGTGGTCCTGCTGTGCAAGTATGCTTTGCATTATGGGATAATGTGTAAAATATGTGTAATGTACAGTATTGTAGGTAGATATGTCAGATATTCTACACAGCACAACTGTTATATCATGCAAACAAAAGGTATTGTCTATTGGCATGTACGATACACAATAACATGATACATATGGCTTGTAGTCACGGGACACTGTAACAGCATGATAGCTAATCAAAATGCAAGAGGTACTCAATTAACCATGCACAAAGGACATGTAATAGCTTCACAGGTACATAGTGAGGTACTATGCTGTCTGGCAAGTATATGTGTAAGCCCAACTACAGTGCTTACACCGGCGGCACCTCTCTAGGGTAGTGTCCTGTCTGTGAACAGCAGAGCCATGTGTTACCTGCACCACTGTACAGTACAGCCACTGCAGTGATCCCTGGTGTGTCAGTGTGACCGCGTACAGAGTCACCTATGACCGGTGTGTTGTGTATGTTATAACACCCTATTGGCTGTAGTTGATGGGCACACATGAGTCTGTGGGCTATAAGTAATTGTTGTTGTGTTTGGTAATGGGGGCTGCCTCTGGTGCCTACACAGAGTATGGAGAGGTTCTGCAAATGTCGTACTCATACTATGCGTGGCCTGTGGTGGTGGAGATCTAGTGAGACTATGTGAGGAGTGGGGTGTGTTGCAAATGTTAAATGTCCACACATGAATATCAGGTCCAGTCTGGGTTGGTGAGAGCATTACCCCCAGCATGGCTACATATGTGCATCTCCCATAGGCTGTAGTGTCATATGTTGGGAGGTGAGCATTGACTGTGTACATGAGACAATTGCTCTATTGCCACATGTTTGCCATATTCATCATATAGACAGGCAATAGCACTGGTACGTGACACTTGGACATGCCTGTATATTCAAACATGTCTCACAAGATATGTGAGTTACATGTGTACAACAGCTGTTGTACTGTAAGCAAGCTGGAAATGTAAGGACAGACAGTGTACTTGTAAGACATGAGTTGGAATTGGTACTATAGTAATTAGTAGCTCATGAAGTGCTCACATGTTCTGAACAAGTGCTGAGCATGAATATGCAATACAGATAGGGTGTTGGTTAATATCAACCCACTGCAACCCACAAGTGGAGATGACAGTCACAATTGGAGGCACTGCACTATTACCCTGCTGAGTATGATCTGCAAGTCTATGAACCTTTATCAATGTAGATGTTAGCAGTACAGAAGTAGATGACAGTACGGATGATTTCACACTGCATAGCATACCTGTGACAGGTCATAGGACATCATCACCCATACCGTGTTCTAGCTACACTGAGTATACTAGATGTACCTTTGTATGTCACAGGAGTGTTCTACCTGTGACCTGTTGACAGAAGCAACACTACAAAGGTGTCTGAGTGATATGTGCATATCATACCAGTGGCAGCTACCGTAAAACAGGGTTAATGTTGTGTACTCCCCCCTCATTGTAGCCCATACCACACAGACAAATGGGAGGCATCTGTGTACGTAATGATGTGAATGTCCATGACCTAGGAGCAATAGCTGTCTCAGTGTTGTGGACAACATACAGAATGGGCTTTGTGCGTGAGGTGTGTGACATATGTGCACAATCTGACAGCTGCTAATAGCATTGTCATCACTAGGTGAATAACCCTGTACCCATTAACTACCACCTAGGCAGCGGTCAACATTATGGACACTGTGTAAGGGATGGTGCTGTGCAGTTCACCTCCCTGAGTTGGTGACATCTCCAGGCCTATTAGGTAGTCATACGAGGCACCCATGTCATGACAGGGTGCCATCCATGAGCATGGAGATCATTGGACAGGCATACACAGCAATCAGGTGACCAATATCGGATCACATATCACCTTTAAGGGGTATTGGCCATGCGTGGATGGGAGATACCAGCCTTCACAATCCTCACCTCCACTATGCAGCATGCTGGCTACCTTGCATAAAGACATGTGCTACACTGTGATGTTGGACATGCTACACATACATATCCTGATCTGAAAGACATACGTCATGGACAGCCACCGTTCTACTACAAGGATCACCACATGCTGGACAGATCCTTGTGCCATACATGTTACATACTCCTGCCATACCATGCAACCCTGTCCATCAAAGCTGCACATGTCATCTGTCATACATGGTGTGATGACCGCATGGTAGATGTATTATTAACTGTCTTGGTCTGTAATGTGGCACTGATGCACCTCGCAGTGGCAAAATGGCTGTTGGATACAGCTAGAAAACCTTGCTCGTACATGCCATAGTTGATAACCATCCCTGCGAATGACGTCCGGCTAGCCATTGTCCCAGGTCTATCACATGTGCAACACAGGCGATATGTGGCAGGATGTTGAACTGCTGTACAGTGCCATGTAGATGTATATGGCAAAACACATGCATGTAAAGGTTTCTGTGTGTATGTGTGCATTTTCACTACTCATGTCCATTAAGGCAGTGTATGTGTTGATATGTGACATATACACAGCATTAAGGTCAACAGCATTACTGTGAACACATCCAGTCATGTGCTGATAGGTAAGAACACCAGTACAGGCAAACAGACATGCCCACATCAAGACAGCATTCACATGGAGTATGAACAATGTAATGAGGTGACACACATATATGGTGATGATATCCAATGCATAATGGGTGTTACATGTGTGTGACACAAACATGGCAGTCGTGTCAGTGTCATGACAATTTGCAAAGATAACTGTTCAGATGTACTAGATTTAATACAAATGTATGTGCAGCTGTATCTCTGTACAGCTCTGTGATACTGTGACCTGTCTCCATCATTATGTCTTCCAGGTAATGCCTCGTTCACGCCTGCTAGCGTATAGCCACCTGGAGGATGATGCCCTCATCCCGTACCTCCATGAGAACTATGAGGTGTTGTTCAGCCATGTGCCACAGCTTGCCCAGCAGCATGATGACCTGTGGTAGGACCCTCGCAGGAGGGTTAATGATATGGGTGGCCATAACTGCACCTATCAGCAGGTGCGCTGTCACTGCACGGACCTGATACGACATGCGAAATAGCATGCCAATGCAATTGCCAGGGAACAAGGTGGAACAGGTGGTGGGCCACCAACCCAGCCCCCACTCACACATACCGAGGAGCTACTGGCCAGCCTGGGGACACCCTCAGAAGAGCATCCAAAAACACTAGCTGCCATCGTGCAGGTGGGTGTCTCCCAACCAATGAGCCTGGAGTTGCCTGGTAAGTCACTACTGCACATATGACTATTATATCCCATTTAGTTGCATGTGTCACTGTACAATATGTAATGTAACATCATATCCAAGGTATGTTTACACACATGCCGCATACTACAATATGCTACCCTGTGTATGCACACATGTGCATACTATATGCTATTGTACAGGCGAATGTGTTAATATGCACAGTGCACCCTGTGGCTGTCATACAGTCATGGATAATGTTCAAACTGCTGTGTCACCCCTATACAGGTACCTCTGGCGTGCTGCACAGACATCAGTCCATTGCGGGTGAGACAGTTATCAGTATCAGGCATGTTAATGCATATATCTATACGCCATGTGGCCAGTTAACACATGTACACATAATGTATGGTCCAGTCACGATATACAGGTCACATCTGTCATCATTCACACTGGCTACCCATGTGCAATATATACAAACTAAATGAAACACTGACATGAAACCACAGTATCTGTCATCGCTAGATGTGTGGACAGCTGTGCATACAATGGTGGAGGTGTTCAATGTAGGCATATGTACTATACATTGGAACAACACATGTGTGGTATGCAAACAGTACCACACAGTGAGCTGGGATATGGGCAGCCCACAGGAGTCACCATTGTGTAATATGCCCCTGCAATGGGTGCACACATTGTGATGTGCCATCTGACATGTCCCATAAATGTAGTGTTCCAGCTGCAATATTGTCTCACTATCCTATAATACATACCCCACATAGCAAACATACAACCCATTGTCTGCATAGCCCTGTGGACAGTGACATATCTGACATCTATGGGTGTATGTTATATGGGACAACACAGACATGTGAGATAGATGGCCATCACAAACATTTGGCCAACACATGTTCACACATGACCATGGAGGATGGCCAGAGACATGTAGCCACACAGTAGTTGTGATGTGTATACACCCTGTTGCACATTTTCCACACATAGTCCAACTATAGCCTTAGTTGACTGATTATATAGTTGATGTGGAACACTGGACATCCTAAACACCTGTGCACAGCTAGTGGAGGTGTCACTTAATTCGACCATATAAGATATGTTGAACATCACGACTGTGTCATAGCATGACAGTAGTCACCTGTACAGCTTCCACAGACATTAACACTACATCAGGCCACAGATACCGTACATTTCCCTTGCTGCTGTAGGACATCCCTGTCAGCTGTGCACCTCATGTGTGTGGTACATTAATGTCATGTGGGACATGGTGTATTGACAAGCCTGCCATGTGTGGACATGGTTGCCAGGCAGCTAAGACTTTGTAGTAGTTGTGCAGGGGTGTCATCCATAGGTCTTCCAGTGACCTGTCACATGACACAGCATGGTTTGGTGTGTATACACCTCAGCAACATGGGTCACAATCCACAGTTATGTAATGTGTATACACGCAGTTATGGCTATGCATTGTGTGTGTATTACACACTGTATAGCACTATAGACACCTCATGATGCCATGCAATGGCACAGTGTCTGTACTTCACACTGTATAGCAATGTAGACGCCTCACACTACCCTTCAATGCTCATACACATTTGCTAAAAGTGCATTCTATCTGTAGGGCATACAGACAACACTGCAATGTGATACCCATTACAACGCTGTACATGTGTCAGGACACCATTGTGTCAGACATGTATGCATGTCAATGCACACATCAGCAGATTACATGCAAGGTCACTTCAGCCATGTGTGCTGTTAACCTGTGCTGGTCCACATGGTGTATCACAGGGATGAATGCTTACTACCATGATTGTGTGAACTGCATGGCTACTGATATGACACCTGCTTGCTGTTGTGTGCAACCCAGGGAGGTATGCTAACTACCACTATTAATGTCTGAGCTGCATGCCATCTGCTGTATCACATGCATGCTGCATGCCGTCTGCTACTGATATGACACCTGCTTGCTGTTGTGTGCAAACCAGGGAGATATGCTAACTACCACTATTAATGTCTGAGCTGCATGCCGTCTGCTGTATCACATGCATGCTGCATGCCGTCTGCTACTGATATGACACCTGCTTGCTGTTGTGTGCAACCCATGGAGGTATGCTAACTACCACTATTAATGTCTGAGCTGCATGCCATCTGCTGTATTACATGCATGCTGCATGCCATCTGTCAAATCACATGCATGGTGTGTCTGTGTGTCTGTGTGTCTATTGTAATGTAGAGTCTTTCTTTGCATTCACAGGTAATGTAGGTGCATTACCCTCATGCGGTCCATCTGATGTTAGTGTCCCCACAGATACTAGCAGTGATGAACATATGCATGAGGTACAGGCAGGGTTGTCAGGGGCTGAATCTGTGCCAATGGTTGCCATCCCAGCTATGTCCCCTCTTCCCTTGCACAGTTCTCATGCCAACACATACCCCATCACCAGTGGCCATAGAGGAAGGACAGTCAGCGTGTGTTAGCTCGGAACAGGAATGTGTGGTGGCTACAGAAGGTGTGTCTCCACACCATGGTGTCAGTATAATGACTGTAGATGTGCCACACAGGCATGTGGCCAGTGCCGCTCATAGGAGGACCTCTGGCAGACATGCACCTGCAGGACAGAGCACAGAAGCTGGTGTCACCAGAAGCATGTTCCAGACTAAAATGGCGGCACAGGCACTTGCTGAATGACAGAACAGTGAAGGGCAGAGGCTTCAGAGGGCTGCTATCCGTACTCTAAATGACAACATCCAGGAAATGGCAAATGCTCAACAGCAGATTGCTGATGTTCTGGACAGGTGATTGGGTGACATGGTTGGAATCCTTGACCATGGCATGGCAATCCGCGAGTGTGAGCTGTCTGTGCTGGAACATCTGGTAGGAGTGGGGCATAGGCCACATGGATGTAGGCCAACTACACCACCTAGTGCAGGTCAACGTGAACGAGCCACCTCACACGCCCGCTCCCATAGTGCTGGTAGCAGTAGAAGTGCAGCTGGTGCTGCCTTGTCCACACCAGGACACAGTAGGCCACTTGGATGTGGCCCTGGATGTTCCCAGCAGGGACACAGTTCCAGTGGACAAGTGTCAATGGACAGTAGACAATCTGTACCTCCGCCTGGTAGTGCCCGTGCAACCCCTGACAGGCACAGGTCAGGTGGCCATGGCCGGACACAGTGAGCTGTACATCCTGGTCTGTACAATCTGGAGCTGTCAATAATACCCCTGTGTAGGCCTGACAAAAGGCAGAACTGTGTGCACACATACACGCACACAGCAGAAACATCTGTAGGGCACCACAACACCCAAATGCATATCGACCACACATGTCCAATCAGATCACTGGACCTTACCCACACACATGATGTCATCCACTGGTGCAGCCTATGCCCCTGGCAAACATTATCACCCTGTGCATATGATGATGCCTGTGCCGCATCCCTGTCATCCACATCATTGGTGCAGGGACATGCTCATATGGTCTGATGCACAGGGTGAACAGAATAGTGAGATAAGTGTATATGACATTAGTTGTGTACTGTTGACATGCACTAGACATACCATGTAGTAAGGTTTATAATGCATTGTTATATGTTCACAGTATGTATCTTGGTAACAATGGTAGCAGCATGTTGGCAATTATGCCCTGCTTCCCCCCTTAAGGTCCAATTGCATGTGCCATTACGTTACAGTGTTTGCAGTTGGAGTTCATTGTTGTATGTTCACAGTATGTGTCTTGGTAACAACAGTAATAGCATGTTGGTAATGATGCCCTGCTTCCCTCCTGAAGGTCTACTTGCATGTGCCAATAAGTAGCGGTGTTTGCAGTTTCACATGTGTAAATGTGGAGTACTCACAGGCATGTATGGCAATATCAGCATGCTATACGTAGCCTCAACCTCACTGTTAGAAAGGCTACCATTCCACAGATGTCCACACATCTACTGATCCAGAAGCATTTAGGCTGTTTAATAGGCTACAGTAGCCAGAGAAGTGACATCCATACCAGTTCACATCACAGGTATGTTGACATGGTGCAGGGGGTTTACACAGTGGTCTGGCCAATGATAACGTTAGAGGCCACTTGATAGCATGAGACCTCACTGTGTAGCAGTAATACCCTGTCACATTACAGGATGAGAACACACACAGACATACACAGAAACACACAGTAACATGCCCACACTCACAGGGTCAACAACACTATAACACACACTTGATAGTGTTGAGGTGAGGACCCCTGCCTGTGGGGTAATCACCCTTACAGTACTGTGCACCCACACGATGTGACACAGAGAATGAACATGTCCAGGTAGCCAGTAAGGCTGAGACCAATGGCATCAACAGGATAGTAGACTGCATCACCATGAGGGGTTAGGGATCCTGTCTGTTCTGTATGGTAGCATACACCCTCACTCCATGCACCAGACAGCCATACATACATACACACACACACACACACACACACACACACACACACACACACACACACACACTGTGGAGTCCACAAATGTCATTCACATACAGATAACTGACATGTGTGTGATACACACACCACCCCTGCCTACGTCATGCTTTCCACACTGCAGTATGTACAGATCTCTACAACAGTGTACAGGGGTGTGTAACAATTGGGATGTATTCCTCACCATATGTGGCATATATGGTCACACAAGCAAACACACATGGCAGTACTGTGAATGATACACCTGCTATATGATGATACATCTGACAGACATGCAGCAGTATTGGCCGCATTATGTGTACCAACGCTACCTTTGGCAATTGTGCTGCTATATGCACATGGGAGGATGTAAGTGTTACAGGTGTCAGGTGACTTACAGTCAATAACACCCTGACCGCTGTGTAGGTTGTATGTCTTCACTGTCAAGTAACAGTAACATAGCATACTGTTTGCACATGTAATTGTAGGATGGCTTGTGACACACCTGTGAGCCGTCTTCTGCAAACATCCATCTGCAAAGGTGGATCACCACTTTATGTACACACATCCATCCATACCTGATGTACATCCTACCGTACTGTCAGTATTTCACCATATACAGGTGTCAATGATAGGGCTGCATTGCAACTGCATGTTGTAGTTAGGCACAGATGAATTACATACATCAGCTACTGCACATGCATGGTAGCTGCATGCACACCACTACATGTACATGTGTGTTGGTCCTACATGCCTGTCATGTAGCCATGTTTGTATGCATTGCAATTGGTGGACATGTGTGATGACATACATAACACATGGACTGTTGTATGATATGATGGTTGTCATGGGTAACTAGTACAGAGGGAATGTTACCTCAGTCAACATTGCTACCTTATGTACTGTTAGCATTTAACAGCCATGGACCTTCCTTCCATGTGCATGCGTGTGATTGCTGTAGCCAGTTGTCTGCACGAAGGACAGCAAAAGCTATGCTATGTACATATGTGGTGTGTGTGTGTGTGTGTGTGTGTGTGTGTGTGTGTGTGGTCCATGTACATATCCACTGCGATTACATGTATGTCATATCCAAACATGTGTGTTCTTTGGTGTAGAGCAACAGTCATCTGTTACAGCTGTGTAAGACTCAGGGCCCCTGTTATGTGTAGAGCCGACCTGGTTATGAACAGTGGTATCATTGCATTGCATAACACATGATGGAACCCTGTCAGTACATGTGTAGTCTGCACAGTTGCTGTAGACCTATGTACAGTCTACTGGTCATGAGTCACATGGTGTTGTGGTAATGTATGGATGCGTGTTGCTGGTCCAAGGACATGGTGATGTCTGAGGGCTACATAGTAGAATGTGGCATTTACCTCTGTGATCTGCACCTGAGACATCTGTGATGGCTCTTGAGTGTGTACTGGTCAGTACATGTGAGTGGCCTTCATGTACATAGGGACAGTAACACCATACTGTGCCCTTCCGTGTTTAGAATCCATGTGCATGCAAGACAGCCCTTTGCTACTACTAAGTGTGTGTGCATGCCCAGTATGCCATTGTGTAGATGGACACACAGTACATTCCAAACTGTGCCCTTCCATGTTTAGAATCCATGTGCATGCAGGACCGCCCTTCACTACTACTAAGTGTGTGAGCATGCCCAGTATGCCGTTGTGTAGATGGACACACAGTACATTCCAAACTGTGCCCTTCCATGTTTAGAATCCGTGTGCATGTAAGACAGCCCTTTGCTTCTACTAAGTGTGTGAGCATGCCCAGTACGCCATTGTGTAGATGGACACACAGTACATTCCAAACTGTGCCCTTCCGTGTTTAGAATCCGTGTGCATGTAAGACAGCCCTTCACTTCTACTAAGTGTGTGAGCATGCCCAGTATGCCGTTGTGTAGATGGACACACAGTACATTCCAAACAGACGTGTGATACTAAGTGTGTCAGCATGCCCGGTGACACCTTGTGTCGGTTATGTGCCGCTGTGTATGGGCATGGCCATTGACATCCTGTAGAGTGATGGTGGTCATCCAGGCAAAAGATGTCCATACCCCAACGTCAGGATGGAGTCCTACATTGAACACACTGGTTGACTGTCTTGAAGGGTGTACTGTCTGTGGCACGTCTCGCATCTATGTAGTGTTGTAATAGTGCTCCATAGATAGGCAGTTGTCCCGCTCACACCACTGCCGTGTGTTTGTCTACGTCTACCTTGGGACAGTAATATGCTTTTAGACTGCTCACTCTCTATACATTCCCTATCGGCATCTTTGCCTTTGCTGATGATGTCATCCACCTAGAAGTATGCCTCTGGGAGTGCTTTGTTCCAGTAATCTCGGTAGTGCGTTCTGTAACTGAGTAATGCTGTAGTGTGATAAGGTAGTTAGGTGTATGTTCGACTCCCAGCCCTGTCAAGTGTGTGTGTGTGTGTGTGTGTGTGTGTGTGTGTGTGTGTGTGTGTGTGTGTGTGTGTGTGTGTGTTTCCAGCTGCCTGGGGACAGAGTAATGCTTTTAAATGGCTCACTCCCCATACATTCCCTATTGGCGTCTTTGCCTTTACGGATGATGTCATCCACCTAGAAGTATGCCTCTGGGAGTGCTGTGTTCCAGTAATCTTGGTAGCGCATTCTGTAACTGCGTAATGCTGTAGTATGATAAGGTAATTAAGTGTATGTTCGACTCCCAGCCCTTCCAAGTGTGTGTATGTGTGTGTGTGTGTGTGTGTGTGTGTGTTTCCAAATGCCTGGGGACAGAGTAATGCTTTTAGAAGGCTCACTCCCCATACATTCCCTATCACCGTCTTTGTCTTTGAGGATGATGTCATCCACCTAGATGTATGCCTGTGGGAGTGCAGTGATGCTGGAACTCGGTAGCGCGTTCTGTTACTGCATAATGCTGTAGTGTGGTAGACTAGACAGGTAGGTGCTCGATTCCAAGGCATGGCAGGTGTGTGTGTTTGGCAGTTATACCGTTTGTGTTGGTATCTGTGGGTGGCTAGCTGCGGGATGTGTTCAGTGTGTTTTGTTACTGACCTATATAGTGTCCACAGCCCGCATATTCTGCCAAGACACTGGGTTGTCAACACATACATTCGCCAGTAGGTCTGGTGAGTAACTGTCAGCAGCCCTACTCTTACCCTTGATACGGTCTGACCCGTGTGATGCAACAAAACACACATGCCTTGATAGTGACAACACTACATGATGCAGGTGGCACATGTAGTTTCCTTTTCATTCCTGTCTAATGCATTGCTGTCATGTAGTCCGCTGTTGTGATATAAATGCCATATCTACATATGTGCGTACATGTATATGTGTGTATGTATGTATATATATATATATATATATATATATATATATATATATATATATATATATATATATATGTATACAAATAATATATATGATATATGTAGATATAGAGGTGGACATAGATGTGAACATAATTGTCTGGGGACATCAGCACTATTGAATGTTTGTGCCGGATGATCTGTACGTGATAACCTGGGATCTATGTATATCTGCCATGGCGCAGCGGTAATGCACATCATCTGTAGTGTGCAGGGTCATGGGTTGTAGTCGTGTAGACACCGGTTATTTTGTTGCTGGGAAGACCATGGGACATCAAATATGGTGATAGTAAGGCACCTGTTGCCAGTTGTGTATGGATCTGAGCGACACTGAACAGTGGTTATTAATTTGGAGGTTCGGTATGGGTCATATAACTATTCATTAGAAGACTATACTATGCAGATGAGGTTGACAACAGTGTATCCCATTTATCACCAGGGTGTGATGCTGGGCCCTGGAGTGTATGTGTGTAGTCAGCCGGGTGCAGGTCTCGAATATAGTTGACAGCATGGGAAGGGAGTCAGACATACTGTAAGTACATTGCAGAACTGTGCCTCGGGAGTGCTCCTGCCTTAGCACGCCTAAGCTAGGGGTGTGTCTATACCTGCCTGGTGACATTGGGAGGGATGACAGCAGTGGTGGGGTAGTCAGGGTGTACAGGCTGCACAAACAGGTGTTGATCAGCACAATCAGCAGATGACATGGCCAGCCCGCACCTGAACAGTACGGTAATGTGAGCAAGCAGCATACACACAGGTTTCATCCACACTCTACACCACTGGTGTATACCTGTGGGGACATTTCATGACACAGTCCAACCAAATGAGATGGGCTGCAGCAGGCTACATATACCAACATGTGCAGGAGACTGGGGCAGTGAGGATGTGTATGCTTCTGAACAACCCTTACTGGGGTGACATAAGACTTTATAGACCCAGGGTGACTTACCAGGGGCTACATGTGCTGGGGATGGTGGAGCACTATGGGGTGGACAGAGACCTCCTACAGCAGCTTGTTGACCTGTGCCTGCCACACCTGACACATCAAACAGGCCAAGGGAAGCACATCACAGTGGATACCATGGTATGTGTTGGCCTAGGTGTACTAGCCACAGGTACCTCACACAGCACAACTGGGGATATCATGGGTATCTCACAGGCATCTGCATCCAGAGTATTGCACCAGTTCACAGACGCCATGTCAACACATGCTAGTGAGCACGTACATGTCCTCAACACACGTGATTAGTAGACCAGCAATATACATCAGTTCAACCACATGGATGATTACCCTGGGGTACTGGGTGCTATAGCCTGCACACACATACACATCGAAGCACCACACGGTGAGCGGGGTAGGGCCTACAGTCACTGCAGGGTCATACCCTCCAACAGCTAGGCCATATGCAATGGCCAGGGCATGAGATTGAATGTGTGTGCTGTCTGCCCTGGAAGCTATGATGATTCTGATATATGGCTTCTGACACAGCTGTACCACACCAATGCCAATATGGACATCCCCTACAGTCTCCTAGTGGGTGATGCTGGGTAAACACTGGTGTCGTGGCTGATGCCACCCATCAGCAATGCACACACACCTGAACACTCACACCATACTGAGGTGGATACACAGGCAAGACATATACTTGTGCATGTGTTTGGGATGCTCAGTTCACGGTTCTGGTATCCGGACACATCCAGTGGAGCTCTGCAGTATTCACTCGCTACATGCATATAAGTTGTTATGGTATTTGCTATGCTACACAATCTTATCCTGCAGTAACAGTTGCAGCAGGAACAGCATGGGGCAGGGCCACACAGCCCAACACCACTGCCAAGGCCTGTACAGGCACAGGGTGACTTGGTGAAGGAACTACCTGAGCAGGGCACAGTCGGCGAAAGCCCGTGCACAGTATGACCTGCCCTTGGCAAAGAGGCAACACAAGGCATATGCACTGACACAGTAAGTACCCACAGATTTCCCCTCTCTGATCGCACACAGTACAATGGATGCCAAACATGACACTACCTGTGCTCGGCCATGTATAGGAGATGCACTGTGTGCATCCGACATAGGCAGCCCTCCAGCACCGTCCTCAAGTCCAGAATGCACCCAGGGTATGTCTATTGACCTAACAATTGGCAGTTGTATTAGAATGTGTATTTACCCATTGCTATGGTATGTATGTGAGCATACAAGTGACTGTGGTGGCCAAATGTTAGGGCAGCAGACAGTACACATCCATAGTGTCCTCTGTAGCACATACGGGGGTAACAATGGTAGCCTGTAGTACACAGGGTGTCCTAACCCACTGCAGACTATCAGCTGGACAGATGTGGACCAATACAGACAAATGATATACGATGGTCTATGGATATGCCCAATGAATGACCCCAACCCCCTAAGACACACACAGACTACAGCAGGCCAGGCAGTTTGATGTAGGTTGTGTAAGCTAGGACGTCCAACACCACGGTGCTGGTATTTAAAGCTGGGAATTGACGTACACTGGTATCCCTCCAACCAACAATTTAGGTAGGTCCACACACTGACATGGAGTACCTGGCATACCAGTACAGTAGTGGCAGATGTGTACAACTGTTGGCTGTGCCCCCCGTCAAACCTACACATGTGAGAGTCATGTGCGCCACCCACGGTGCTGTGTAGGACTGTGGTTGTGGTTGGATGTCCCCCCACGCTATGCAGACATGTAGCAACTGTCAATGCCACATGACCATTAGCTACCCTGCAGACACAGCATGACAACTGTCTGTGTAGAACGGAGGGGTCAGCAACACAGTACTAACTATCTGGACATGTGACACATGCGATACAGTTGACCATACTTGGCATGCTCACACACATGATGGTATGATGGTAATGTCGGTCGACAACATGCGTAACAGTCATACTGGGCATGCTCACACACTGAAACACAGGACGGCTAGGCATGCATACACCAGTGGTCCGGACATATCTGCCAGTACATTGCTATACTGTTGGATGACTGCACTGTATGTGTGTGTGTGTGTGGTCTATTGTCTGTACATATGCCATGGTCTATTGTTAATTCACATAAGCTATGTGCACAGGGTACTGCTACCAACACGTGAATAGGGCGGTTCTTTATTTGTGGACAGACCGAAGCCTTTGGATACGGACTGGGTAAGGCACATTCCAGCAGGTGGGAGCAGTTGTGCGTGGGTTTGCACAGTGTTAAGCACTGCTGACCTCTGGTCACAGCACCTTATACATGTTTAGACTCCACATTTCTTTGACAGTGCACTACTGGCATACTGGTAGACAAACACGCTTACAGCCACTCGCTCACCGACATTTCCGCTTACATTTGTCACTCACACTGGGTGTGTGTGATCCCTTGTGATGCGTATTACATTGGACTACATGACTACAGTATCGGGTATGTGTAACCATTTTACGACGGCAGGCGTTTGACTGTACGGACTCAGCAGCATGTCCAGTGAC
>NC_056744.1:1363655225-1363660225 GCF_019279795.1 Protopterus annectens | reverse complement strand
CTGGTGTTACGAAAATGTGCTGTGGGTTTTACATGCAAGGGATACATAGTTTGCAATCCTGAAACTGCCTAGGGTGACACTACCTACTACATATGTGTAGTGGTCACTATGTGTAGATGTGGCTGCACCAAACTAGTAGGCCAAGTATGGCTGGATTTGGTGGATGTTCAGGTATGGGGGCGGGGTTGTGTGTTGTGGAGGGGATGCTGGGTAGTCCATTATGCATCCAGGTGTGTTGTATTTGATATGGCCAGTTCCATAGGACCAATCTGTGGGTATGTGCCAGTGACATGTCTGTACATTTGTATCGCACATTTTTGTTTGTGGGATTGTGTTCTACGGTATGGCCTGTCTGGTTGTATTGCAGATGTGTATACATGTTTTTGTGTTTCTTTCTGCTTCACCCCTGCTCCCTCATACACCTCCGGTTCACCTATTCTGCATACGACATAGTGTCGCCTTTGAGGATTATACCATTACCCATCCCCTCCATACACACACATATTCCTGACACTCCATCCATCACTGCTTTGGTTGCTGGCCCATGACACGGTCAAGGTAACACATTGCATACCCTACATATGTCCGGTACCTGTATGGTTGTGTGGACTACCCTGCCATGTTTGACTTTCCACATGCTATACCTCATGCACATATGTACACACCCATACTTAACTTTCATGACATGGTTGGTATACCCGGGTAATACCCGTTCAAATGTGACACATCCTAACAAGTTCGGCTTAGACCGCTGATGTGTGGATTTTGGCCAACTGTTCTAATCATTGGTAGGATGCCACCTTTTCCTATGTCCAGGATGGGATATATTCCGGACACATATCCGAATGTACTGGACAACACGTACCCACAGTCAACGCTACGGATAATACTGTTCCTTTCAGCCTACATGTTGCCTTATTGTTGTAGCAGTTTATATGCTCTTTCTGTTTTGTTTACATGCTTATTCTATTTCCTGTCACATTTGGTATGTGAAATACAGACATACCTGTTGTATGTGACTATTACATGCATTGTGAGATATAATTTGGTCATACGGTCGCTAGATATTTACATTTACCATGTTTTTTTGTTATGGACACATCTGCCCAGCTGTGTACCCTCCCTCACAATATGGGTCAGCTGGTGACCCTGACCATTGGGCTGAACGTACCTTTTGACAGTGCGCTAACATATGATGTGTTTTACTTCCACTTGGTGTAACTATCTACACTGCGTTGGGCTACGGGCACATGGTTTTCAATGTCATTTGTTCGCGGGATAGGGATCCGTTATTCCCTACCATGCATTTGTGTTTGCTTCTTCATTTTGTGTTCGTAGGAACTGTCTTGCATGCTTTGCATGTGTTTCAGTATCCACGGACACTGACAGATGTGATTACTATTGCTTGCAAATTGTTATATGCAAGCATTTTATGTTGCACGTCGACAGCAGACATTTCCACGCCTCCATGCTGCACTTTGACTTGCCCTATGCACTCGTGCTCCTTTCCTATGCATGTGGCTGTGGAGGCAGCACACCTTCATTAATATGCATTTGGCGCTACTGCACCATCTTCACGCCACACGGTCAGCGCAAGCCTAAAGCCGGCCTTGCGCTGAGCTTCATGAATCCCGGGGACAGTCTTAAAAGTGCTGTAGCAACCATCATGGACTTAAGTCATTGCCAACCTAATTCAATAGTATAACCTGCTAGACATCTAAAGTCCAATGATCAGCTGTCATCCCTAATACACAAAGCTTATCATTACTGTGGTAAAGCCATTTTTGCCATAACTACATCTAAACATTGTAATTATATCCCTGCTTTCACAGTTTCAAAATAAACCTAAAATGTTACCTTAATAGCCATTGAGTTTGCCCTCTTATAATTCAATTGTCAGTACTCATTGCTGCCATATACCTACTTAACTCCCTCAGTGATGTGGGACTATGTGAGGCTCTCTGCCTAGCATCTGAGCTGTAGATTGAAAATTCTAATTTAGCACTATCAGCCCTCAGTATGACTATACTCCCTCTTACAAATGCACCTTTTAAAAACATAATATACTGCCTTACTCCGTCTATAATGCAATACCTTCTTTAGTTAGATCATGGCCATAAACATTAAGTGATATTCTTAATAGAAATAGGATTACATCATGACACTACCGCCATTGTATGATCACTGCCCACATGCTGCTTTCCAAACCATGTAATTCTCTCTCTCTCTCTCTCTCTCTAAATAGGTAAATATTATGTTACTGTACATTCACCTCTGATTGCTTCTACCATTATTCAGGCAATGTAACAATTTTATCTGAAGTTACCTGTATGCTTCTCAACAAGTCATTACTCATTCTGCGTAGAAATTACTGCTGAATGCCACACAAAGGTATTGAATGTTTCCTCATTCTGAGCAAAAATTACTACTAAATGCTACATTTGTGCAATGAATATTTCCTTTTTTTGTAATACATTTCTGAAGATTTTCTCCTAGACCTCCACTGAAAGGGAGGTGTCATACCTAGTTGGTGTTTCTCAGTAAACAAACACAAATAAATAAATGAACAAATCTGTTTTACAAGGTAGTCCAACAAAACTCATCTCTCAGTAAAACTATTTTACTTCTTGATTTTCCTATTTAAATAGCAGAATAGGATGCCTTGATACTAGCCTACCTGTCTTTCTGTCATCTCCTAGGCTGACTATAGAAGCTTCAGTTTTCCTGCATAGCTATCCTCTGGTTTCTTTTCAGTTTTTGTTGTAGTTCATGCCATTAGTTTCTACACCACCACTAAGGACCCTCACCATGTTGCTAGGAATATATTTCAGCATAGGGAGCTAACACTTTATTCCCAACACCCTGAGTTTATTATTATGCATCCTCTTTTGCATCTGCTGTGTCCCTTGCTATAATTTTTATCTATGTGACATAACAATTTTTAACTTATCTTGTGAGTTTGCAAAGTTTGTTATCACACTTTTATATAGGGTCTTTTCTCAAGTTCCCCTTGCTTATTATCCAGAAAGGATTAGGTATGTTTCTCGTATAGCAACTTGAATGGGGTCACTCCAGCTGAACCTTGGGGCACCTTTCTTACAGCAAACTGAAGACAGAAATGTAACTGATACCACTTCTTTTTATCCTGCTCTCTAGGCTAATTTAACACAGATTTCAGAATTCTAAAAGAGTGCCACTAGTCCATCAGTTTGAGGGTGTAGTACTGAAGTTCTTAACAGTTTTACTTTAAAACACAGACAGGCATAGTACAATACCCCTTGACATAAATGGGAATCTCTGGTCTGTGAATATTTCTTTAGGAAACCACGACCTGGAGAAAACTAGCACTAGGTCTTTAGCTATTAAAATTCTGGACAAGCTACACAGAATTTCAATGTCAAAACCTTAAGCCATAATCCCGATCCTGTCTATGGTTTGGTTCATCCTTAAGTGTCCTCCCAGAATATGGATTTGTGCCAGTATCATCACTAGTGCTCTAAAATGTGTATTAACTAACAGTAGGTGTAAAGCCATTCCTCAACTCAAAATACGACAAAAGAATAGTATAGAGTATTACCCAAAGAGCTGGCAAATTAGATGAAAATGACAAGCCCCCACTGGGATTTTACTCATGGAAGACTCAGAAAAACAGTACAGAAGATTACAGACACTATTTTACCTGTAATGGTTAATAGGGGTTGCAGCTCCCCTTGATCCAAACCATACTATTACTAGGCAGATCCAGCCCCACGGGCATGCCTTTAGGTTTGGTACCTCCCCCCTAAAGCCCCTAGATTTTTTTTCTTGACAGCTTCAGTTATGAACCAGGACAATACTGACCACCCGCCTGAAAACAGAACATAAACTCCGGCCAGCCACAGAACCCAAATGACACTCAAAAACCAGAAGTACTGAGAACAATTATAAACAGAAGAGCTCCAGGTTAGATATGGGCAAACCATATGGAACCAATCCCTATCAACCATTACAGGTAAAATAGGGACTGTAACCTTCTCAACTCAAAATATGGGTATGAGATGGGGCCAATCTACTTTTTTGTTTCTCCTTCCATTCTGGCTGTATTTTTTTCTGGCCCTGATTAAAGTATTATGCTCCCACCATGCTATCTTAATATTCCCATTCCTTATCTGTAAATTTGCTAAGTCAGAATTACTTTTGTCAGTACACTGATATGAAATGACAGGTAAAGTTTCTTCACAGGTGTTGCTTCTTCTCCTCCTCTTTCTATGCCTTCCCCTATAAAAGGTAATTCATTCTAGTAACTTTCATCTGCATTTTCTTTTCACAATTCATTTATTTTGCCACAGTAACTTGTATCTGTCTAAGCACCAGCTGTAGAACATTTTGTTTCTGACTAGGCCTTCTCTTTTGGTATTACAGGCTGAGGTTACGTCTCCCTTCTGCTTCTCTTTTTTGTCTTCTTAGAGTGTTGATTACTATGTGTGTCTCCTGTTCTGTCTCCACACAGACATACTTCATTATTTTAATGGCTGGGCTCTTCTGACAAGGTTCCATTTCATGTATTATGGGTTCTTCATTTTCAGTTTCTGCTCTGACTTATTTCACTAACTTAATAACTGGGGGGTTCTAGAAAGAATCACTAACACATTTTTTTGATTGTACACATGCTTCTTTATCCCTTCCATTCAAAGCCATACTCTAATTCCTTTTGAAGTTTCTATACCTATCCATAGCCCGTTCTCTTTATCAGGACTATGTATTTTTAATTGTCAGGTTGCTACTGCACTCTTCCATTTTCAGAATTGTATATTCTTAACATTTTATCAGGCTACTGCTCCCCCAATTTTACTAGTGGTATATTCTGGCCACAGTGTAAGGATTTGTGCTATCTTCCCTCATAATTTCCACATTGCCTTGAACTGAGGGAATTATTTGCCAACTTTGTCATGATGTAACAAATAAGGTTGCAAAGCTACAGGATGTAGTACTTTATCAACATTGTTTGAATTTTTATACGT
>NC_056744.1:1363435225-1363652725 GCF_019279795.1 Protopterus annectens | reverse complement strand
AGTAAAATATAGACAGACTGCAACATTTTGTGGATGGTTTCTTGCAAAGGTATGAACAGCTTAGAGTTTTTGATTCATTTGAAAATGTTATGTTTCCTGCTGCTGGAGAGAAAGGGGCTTATTCTATATTAAAAGAATCCAGTCAAATAGACTGCATTGAGAATAAGATAACAAAGTGCACTTAAGTCATGAAGGAAAAAATTTAAATTGCACTTTGTGAATACTAGACCAATGGTGCCTCGGTCACTTGGCCTTTCTAGTTACAATCCATAAATGTGCTGAAGCTTTAAAAAGAACTTAAAACTAGGAAATGAGTCTTATGAAAACACAATACGTAATTAAATATTTAACTAAATGGGTAGTTAAGCAACTCTTAAAAACTGTAATAAAACCAATAAGGAAATATTAGTAACTCAAAATCTGTTATAAAACATAAACAAATTCAGGCGGATTCTATATTATAACAAGTTGCAGCAAATACTTCATTTCCAAGTCATTATTCATTCCATTAGGAAATGGGGTCTTGCTTTCATGACATACCAGGTACTGTTTCTCTCAGTTAAATGTGATACATTGTTAGTAAGAATTTCCTGAGGTGTCTGATACATCATAAAAAGTTATGTACTTACCATAACGTTCCATGTGAGTTGTTCATCTCGCCTTCATTCTTTACTGATGGATTCGGAGCTGATACGGCCAATTGCAAAGCTCGAGGTCTTCAAATAGCTTGAGGCCAAGTCCCTATCCCATGATGCACCTGGAATTACCTCAGATTTTGTTTGCTGCGTATAATAATACCATATGTCATTCTTTCACTCCCAAGAGAAAGGTATAGAAGGATTGAGTAACCAGGATGGATCCAGCATCTCGGACATCTAACAGTCCAAGAGGGGGTACGAAGGAGGGACGTAAGAATGAAGGTGAGATGAACAACTCACATGGAATGTTATGGTAGTACATAACATCTTTATGTGAAGTTGTTCAATCTCGCCATTCATTCTTTACTGATGAGTAGCGTCCCAAGCACCATCAAACTCGAGTGGCTCACTGGAGTATATTTCTCAGGACCGTGGATGCAAAGGAGGCCCTGTCCCTGGAGGCCTTGTCAACTTTTTAATGAGTGATAAAGGTATGAGGTTTTGACCAAGTGGCTGCTGCACAAATGTTATCAATGGGAATTCTGGCAGAAAAAGCAGATGATGTAGAAACTGCTCTGGCTGAGTGAGCTTTAATCTTATGTTGCAAAGGCATATTAGCAGCTGAATAGGCAAAGGTGATACAATCATATAACCATTTAGACAGAGTTGTTTTAGCCACTGGTCTAGCCTTCCTGGAGTCCAAAAATGAAACAAAAAGCTGGTCTGATTTTCTGAAATTTTTTGTTCTATCCAAATAAAATCTGAGCTGTCTGTGAACATCACGTTTATGCAGCATATACTCTAAATTGTTCGAATGGCTGGGGAAGAAGACTGGCAAATCAATAATTTGGTTGAGATTGGTTTCAGTACAAACTTTGGGCAAAAATGAGGGGTGTGTTCTAAGTAAGACTCTGTCAGCATGGAATATCAAATAGGGAGGCTTGATGGATAAAGCCTGAAGCTCTGACATTCTGCGGGCAGACGTAATAGCTACCAGAAAGATGGTCTTCCATGACAAAAATATGAGGTCACAAGAGGAATCTGGTTCAAATGGTGGAAGAATTATCCAGGAAAGCATAAAATTTAGATTCCATGGAGAATAGGGGGATTTCATAGGTGGTCTAATATGAAAAGTCCCTTTGAGAAAAGTTTTGGATAACTTGTGAGACATGATATTCAACCCTTCAAATCCAAGATGAAAATTAGAAATGGCACCCAATTGAACATGAACTGTTGCTCCTGCAGCTCCTTTGTTAAAAATCATAGTCAAGAACTTTAAAATGGAGGTCATAGGAGACTGGTAAGGATCAATATTATTTTTAGAGGCCTATATAGATATGTTTTTCCATTTGCTAAGATATAGCTTCCTATTAGAAGATTTATGAGAAGATAAAAGGATCTGTTTTGTCTCATTGGAGAGATTATGGAACCTGACTATGATGGGAATTGGAGTAGCCAAGCTGTCAGCTTCAGGGACTGCAGAGAGGTATGAAGATTCCCCAATGAGTGTGTCAGAAGGTCTGGAACTGGGTCCAGAATCCAAGAGTCCTCCAAAAGATGAAGTCAAAGGAAGGGGAACCAAATCTGACAAGGCCAATGAGGGGCTATTAGAATGATGGCTCTTCCCAGGGTTTTTGCTTTCTGTAGAACCTTGGGTATCAACGGGATTGGTGGAAATGCATAGAGGAGACCCAGAGACCAATCATGTATGAGTGCGTCCCTTGGGGTTTCTCCCGGAGGGGGAATCAGGGCAAAGTATCTTCTGTATTTCGTTGACATGTGACTGGCAAAAAGGTCACAGCAAGGCTGGCCCCACCTGCAGAATATCCTGTCCGCTATTTCTTTCTTGAGGGACCACTCATGGGGCAACAAGATTGCCCTGCTCAGCTTGTCTGCTATCATGTTGGATTTCCCCGGGATGTGCATTGCCAACAGAAAGTGCTGGGTGGAAACAGCTCACTGACAAACTCTGACAGCCTCACGACAAAGGGGCTAAGACCTGGTTCCTCCTTGTTTGTTCAAATACCAGACCACCGACATGTTGTCTGTCTGAATCGCAATCGTACCCAGAGGAAGAGAGTCCTGAAAGTACTGAAACACCAAAAGTACTGCTCTCTCCAGGACATTGATATGCAGATGTGTCTCTTGATTGGTCCATGTGCCTTGGGCAGTCTTTCCCTGAAAATACCCCCACACACACCCTATCAGGGAAGCATCCATGGTCACTGTGGCCGCTGGAAGGGGTAGCACAAAAGGGCATCCTATCATGACATGAAGTGAGGTCAACCACCACTGAAGGTCCTTTTTGCAAGAATTTGTGATCATTATAGTGTGAGTCATGGGGAGCTCTTGGTAAGACCATTGAGTGAAGAGCAGCCATTCTAGTATCTGCATGTGCATACAAGCTAGCGGAATAGCCAAAATTGCTGCTGCCATCATGCCTAATAATTTCAGAACTTCTGATGCTGGTGCTCTGTCGTTTGATATCAGAACGCTGACATGCTGATGAAGAAGAAAGACTCTTTCTATTGGAAGCCTTAGTGTGGTGGTGGTGGTGGTGTCCAACTCTGCCCGATAAAAACAATATGCTGCGATGGGGACAAGGCAGATTTTTCTGAGTTGATTGCAATGCCCAGTTGATTGAGTGACAGAGCGGTCCACCTGGCTTGAATGAGTTGAAGCCTGGTGGTGGCAGAAAGGAGCCAATTATCTAGGTATGGAAACACCTGGAATCCTAGACACCTCAGGTGAGCCGTGACCACTTCCATGCATTTGGTGAACACTCTGGAGGCTGTAGTGAGACCAAAGGGCAGAGCTCAAAACTGGTAATGATTGGCTCTCAGCTGGAAGCGCAGATGATCCCTGGATGGCCTGGCCATTTTTATGTAGTAGTACGTATCCTTGAGATCTATCGAGCACATCCAATTTTCTTTCCCTAAGAAGGGGAGCATAGACTGAAGCATGACCATCTGGAACTTCTCTTTTTTTACATATTTGTTCAGTCTGCTGAGGTCCAATATGGGTCTCCAGTCCCCCGTCTTCTTTGGAACCAAAAAGAATCTTGAGTAAGTTCTGGATCCTGTCTGGTCTGCTGGAACTGGTTGGATGACTCTTTTTGATAGCAATGTTTGGACCTCTATTTTTGCCTGTTCCCTGTAACTGGGTGGAATGTCTGGGATTTTTCTTATGAGTGGAGGGGATGTGGTAGGATGAAGTATCCTCTGGAAATGATACTTTGTACCCAGCTGTCTTTTGTTATTTTGAGCCAGGCATCTGGATACAAAGATAACCAACCCCTGACTACCTCCAGAGCAGGACAGTTGGGCCTCCCTTCAGGAGCGCTGATAGGGCCTCCCAGAGAAGTGATCTCTGTCACCCTGGTGTTGCAGACCCCCTCTGCTGTGAGGGCAGCATCTTCCATTATTGCCCCCTCCTCTGCCTCTGGAGAGGGGTTCACCACGTGTGTCCTGAAAGGCTCCTTGGGCTTTTTGGAACCACATTTTTCCTCCCATTTGACCTTTAGGGTAGGGTCGGGTAGAGCTGGAAAAATGGACCCCGATGGCAGACAGAGTCTTTCCATCCTGTTCACACCTAGTTAAGGTTTCCTTCACTTTAGGCCCAAAAAGGGACATGCCATCAAAGGGAGTATTCACGAAGAATGACTTGAAGGGCTCCACGAAGGAACACAAGCGCATCCAGGAGTGTCTCCTAAGAGCAACTCTTGTACCTGCTGCCCTACTCATTCCATCAGCTGCATAAGAGATGAGGCAAATGGATGAGTTTACTATAGAATTGAGGGTAGCAAGCTGGGTAGCAACTTTGTCAGAAGCCCCTGCAGCTACTGTACCCTGAATAGTATTTCCTAGCTTCTTAAGGAGATCTCTTTGTAACCTGGTAAAATGGGTTAAATAGTTGAGCGAATGAAGAGCAAAAGTTGCTGAACTAAACCTGCATTTCCCATATCTATCCATAATCCTGGAGTCTCTGCTAGGAGGATGGATAGATGAGGAAGTCTCAGACATTTCCTTGTTGGTGGCTGCCACCACCACCATGGCATCAACTGGAACACCTTTTGTTAGAAAAGATTTGTCAAGGGGGGCATAGATAAATTTATTAGGCCTCCTAGGGACAGGCTCCATAGTATCCGGAGACTCCCATTACCTTCGTGAGACCAGCTGCATCAGCTCATCGAAGGGTGGAGACACCCAAGAGGTGGAGGGCTGAGACCCAAAAGCCTTCAGGAGAACTGACACATCTTCAGTAGAGCTGTTGGACTGCCAGTCACCCCTCTGCCTAAGAATTTCAAGTATCTAAGCGAATGAGATATCCTCAGAGGGGGACCATGGGGACCCTTTGGACTCATCTAAGTTAGTATCTAATGTTAGAGACTCCTGTGGAGAGTCTAGATGTTTCCTCTTACACAGTCTCTTCCTGGGAACCTCATCATTGTGAGCTTCTGGTGAGGTCTTGAAAGAGCAGGAGCCACCCAATAAGGCTTCCTGAGGCTCTGGTTCTCTATGCTTGGTCAGGATGTGCGAGGCACAGGCAGTTTAGGGGAGGAGGAAGACAGACCTGAGGTTGAGGATGTCTTATGAGACATGACTCTCCTCTTGGCATTGAAAGCACCTCTGCTCCAATGCGAGGGAACCAACATATCCAAAGAAACCATCGACACCCCCTGGCACTGGGACAGTGGGCTCCAACCCTGAGGTAGAAGCCAAGCTCATCCAAGTCGAAGCCCCGAGAGACAGAGTCAGAACCGACAAGTCAGTCCGACTATCCTCCCTGGACCCAACCAGAAAGTGTTGGCTCCTAGAGTCCTCGATCAGCACCAAGGACGTCAGAATGCACAGAGCCAAAGACACTGGAGCAGGTGTCAGCTCCGAGGGTTCCACTAACATCAGGTCTGACTCCTTCGGCTCTGAAGGATCAGCATGGCTCGGAGGAGGAATAGTTTGAGCTGGTGCAAGGGTCTTCGGCTCCAAAGTCATTTGGGTTGAATCCAAAAACATTTTTGCCAAGGCCAGTGCCAGTAACAGCTTCTGCACCACACGATCCACATCCAGATGTGACAGGCTGATAGAGGACTGAGAGAAGAGCACCAAAGGTGGTACCAACTGAAGTAATGGACTCTTAGGAGCTTCGGACTCCGGTTCCAATACTGGGGACCGGCTCCGAAAAGAAAATACTGTCAGTTCTGATGGCAGTGGAGCCAAAGTCAAGAATTTTTTAGATTTCTTAGAGTCCGAAGTCTTAGAAGACTTTGAGGGCTAGCTGGATCCATCTTGTTCACTCAAAGATTCTTGAAACGAAGGCTTCAACAACCCTCTATCGATAAGTTTTCTCTTCCTTTCCTGAAGAACCCTTGAGGAAAAGGAATGACAAATAGCACAGCTGTCTTGCAAATGCAGTGCTCCTAGACAGTAACACAATTCATGTGGCTGTCTGTGGCAGACATCGTTTGGCCACACTTTGGGCACTTTTTGAATCCAGACTTAGGGTGCTTTTCTTGGTCAGCCATAGTAATCTCAGGAAAATTACTGTCACCACAAAAATACCACAACTGTAATTATTCACCCAAGCCTTAAATAAAAGCAGGCTAAAATCACACACACACACACACACACACACACACACACACACACACACACACACACACACACACACACACACACACACACACACAAACACACACACACACACACACACACAGTAATACTAGTATAAATGAGAAAGTACATAAAGAAGATAGCTGATGAGAGACAACAACCTTATCTAAAATTGTTTAAGGAATAATACGTGAAGATGCTGTAAACTACAACTTCAACAGTAATAAACAACTAAGCCTTATCTAAAAAATTCTTAAGGCTAAACAGACCACACAGCAAATGACTTTAACTAAGTAATAAGTAGAATTTGTGACAAAAGGTCACTGAATAAACACACTGTAATATTTAGAAAAGACTGTTAAACTAGGCCTAAAACAAGAGGCCAACTAGAATTTTTAAAGCACACTAGATGGAAAGGGATATAAAGAAGGTAAATACACCAAAATACTATAAGAGCTTTATAAACTATTCTAAACTACCTTAAAATGGGTCTATATTAGAACACCGAATGTTCAAAATTTTTAATGTTCTAATACAACCCATTTTCATATCGAAGAAACAGAAAAACAATTTTTTTCCTAGGGAAAGAATTTGGTTGTCTGTTTCTGTTGTTTCAGTATTTTCAGCGTTGTGGTGGAAAGTTACGGGTCGGGTTCAGGTAAGTGTGCGATTGTGTGGACGTCAGAGTTAGGGTGAGTTAGGTAAGTTAGGGTTAGGGCGCGGGTCAGGTAAGTGTGCGATTGTGTGGACGAGAGGGTTAGGGCGGGGTAGGTGAGTTAGGGTTAGGGCACGGGTGAGGTGACTGTGCGATAGTGACAGACCTTAGGGTTAGAGTTTGGGTTAAGGTAAGTGGATAGTTAGTGGTGTATGTATAGCTTAGTGTAGGGTTAGGTGTAAGAGTTTAGGTGTATGTATGTGGATTGCTGTTTGTTTGGTGCGCTTGTGTTGTGTGTATGTGTTTTGGAACAGCAAATTTTTTCCCTAGGAAAAAATTTGCTGTTCTGTATGTTCGATGTTTTAAATTTTCGATTCATAGGGTTCGATATTAGAACACTTGAAATTTTGAACATTCGGTGTTCTAATATAGACCCCTTAAAACTATCTAACTAGCAAAAAGAATTTAAGTAAGTAATGAAAAAACAGTTTTACTGGCAGAACCTCTGATCTATTGCAGCAGCAAACTAGATCTGAGGTAATTCCAGGTGCATAATGGAATAGAGACTTGGCCTCAAGCTATTTGAAGACCTTGAGCTTTGCAATTGGCCATATCAGAGCCAATCCCGGCTCCAAACCCATCAGTAAAGAATGAACGGCGAGATTGGACAACTTCACATCAAATGTTATTAAATTATTTTCTTCATATCATGGAAATACTACTAGGGCCACTCTGCTCCTCCTCCACCCACCAAGCCACTACTCCTTTTACATATCCAGCATTATTAGACACAATTTTCTGCATGGACAGTAATACTACACAAGAAACTACTGAGGTCCTCCAAAATGGACAAAGGCCTAAATAACTGCTGGGATGAGGCAGAGTAAGTTAATATTAAATAAACTTCCCTATACAGCTAAAAAGTGGCTTTGCAAAGCTAGATTACTTCCAGAAAAGCAGAATCAAAGTAACACAAATACAAACTCCAAAACAGACGTCAATAAACTAATTTAAGAAAGTAGTAAAAATGCAGTATTATATAGAATGTGAGTCATGCTAAGCAGTGTGTACAGTGCAGTAGTTTTCCAAGAGATGTTCTGGAGAACATCATCTGTGATGACATTGAAGGCAGTTTATGTCAGAAAAGAGGTAGGCAGCACATGAGGGACTTTATCCCCAGATCGCACATTACAATTCCACCATATATGTCTCACACTCTGCCTAAACAAATATTTAACATGGGGATCTGGAAGGGGGTCAATAGCTGAACAGAGGTGCAGTATTCCTCAGCAGTGCTCCACAGTACATTTTTGCAGTTGCTCTGCTTCCTGTTCTTCCATATCATGACTTGCTGATGTGAAAACCCAGACAGTTGCTGATATCATAAAGAAGCATCACAGAGGAGGGCAGCATGGAACTGCATAAGAGAAATAAACAATCCTCACAGGATAATTTCATTCACAGAGGACAGGAACTACAAAAGGAGGACAGAGGGAAGTGGCACATTGCGAGACCAGGGCATGGCTGTATAGCTGGAAGGAATAACAAGTAAATCCACAAGAAAAGGGCAACAGCTGTATGGTTGAGATAGCAGGAGATAAATGTTCCCCTTTAGAGGCAATCTGCATAGCTAGAATAAGAATAAGAGAAGTTCAGGAGCAGAGAGGTACATTTAACAAGTGGCACATGTCATCATATAGGTTCATAGGTAGGTACTAGGCTATCTGCCCAAAGGCATTTATAAGCCTAGCCAGAACATGTTGGCTTTCGCCACCCCCTTAGATTAGTTCCCTGTGCCTCTGTCCAGCAGAGACACTGAAGTGATCCTCGAGGTAAACTTTCTGTTTCCCATCCACTTGTCAAGATTTCTTTTGAAGAGTGTTAGCAAGGAGCTCTGCCTGATGTAGATTGGGATCTTGTTCCAAAGCATGGGAAGTCTCTGGGAAAGGAATCTATCCCTCCAGCATGTCCTAGTTATTGTTGTGGTGAGGTTTAGATCCCTAGAGCGTGTGACTCGTGGGGATAAGGTTTTTTTTAGGTGGAGCATGTCCATCAATTCTGGGTTGGACATGGCCTTTTATGTCAGGCAGAGATCACCTCTGAGTAGGCGGTATGCAACCGAGTACAGCTGTAATTTCTTCAGTCAAGCTGCATAGGGCATCAGTTTCAGGCCAGTGATCCTCTTGGTGAGGTACTTCTGTGGTCTTTCCAGCTGTTGCAGGTGTCTTGTAAGGTACATCCCAAATGGGGCATTGTATTCTATGATGGGTCTGATGAGTGATGAGTAGAGGGGTACAATGACCTCTTTTGATCTGGATGCGAACCCTTTTTGTGATTAGGTGGGCCACATAGAAGGATTTTCCAACCACTTTGGCAATGTGATTATCGAAGTTGAGAATGCTGTCTACTTGGGTCCCCAGATCCCTTAATACATCTTCCGTATTTAGGGGACTACCACCTATGTGGTAGTTTGTGGGTACTTTGTTTTTTCCAAAGGGGATGACTATGCACTTTTTGGCATTTAGCTTGAGGCCATGATTTTGACACCAGGTATCCGTCTCAGTGAGACCCTTTTGGAGGATGTCTGTGTCAGCCAGTGAGTCATTTATAGCCCCTACTTTGCAGTCGTCTGTGAACTTGGTCAGCCATAGTCCTCCTGTGCTTGCCTGTACCTCTGAGAAGTATATGCCGAACAGGAGGGATCCTAGGACTGAGCCCTGGGGAACTCCACTTGTAAGCGATTTAGAGTCAGACCTAGCTCCTGCAACTCTCACCATGTGGGTTCCATCCATGAGGCAACTGGCAATCCATCTTGTGGCATAGGGGTTTATGTTCAGGCTGGTGAGCTTGTCTATAATACCAGAATGGGGAATGGTGTCAAAGGCCTTTGTGAGGTCTAGGTAGACTATGTGTACCACCTTTCCCTCATCTATAGCCTTGGTAACTGTCTCAAAGAAGTCCACCAGGTTCAGGAGGCATGATCTGCCTTTAACAATGCTGAACTGGGTAGGGTCCAGTGTTTGGAGGTTCCCAATGTCTCTGTTAATGAGTTCCATGATGATGCGCTCCATAGCCTTGCAGACCAAGCTAGTCAGGCTTATAGGGCGATAGTTCCCAGGGTCTGTTGTGGGTCCACCTTTGTGGAGCGGAATAACTGCTGCTGTGCGCCACTCTGTGGGTATGTAGCCTGTGGAGAGGCTGAGTTTTAACAGTGTGTTTAGGTGAGAGGTTAGTTTGTCTTTGAGCTCGTGTACGACGCAGCCTAGGACACCATCCAGTCCCACTGATGTTGCGTTTATGGCTTTGGAGTGGGCTGTTTTAACCTGAGTGTCTGTGATTTCAGGGACTCTATATTCTTCTGGTATGGTTATGGGACCTCTTGGGGGTGAGAGGGGGGTGAAGTTTGCGCTGAACCTGTCTGCCAAGATGTTGGCGATATCAGTCGGTTCAGTGTATTTTGTGCCATTCTGCACTAACTCTGAGCAGATCTGAGCATTGCCACTTAGATTCTTGACATAGCTAAAGAATGCCTTGTGGTTATCTTTGGAGTCCTTGGCAATTTTTCTTTCAAAGCTCACCTTGGATAATTTTATGAGGGATCGTAGTTTCATGCTGATACTGATCAGGGATGTCTTCCCTTCTTGGGATTTTACTCTTTTCTGTACTAGTTTCCTCCTTCTATTGTGTAGCTTGTTTATGGCAGGAGTCCACCAGACTGGTTTCCTTTTCTTGGAGGAGTGAGTCTTGGTTTTGCTTGGGATGGCATGATCCATGCATTCTTGTAGGTGCCCAGAGAATGCATTAGTAGAGATTTTTGCAGCTTGAACAGCATTATCCTTCAGCATGGGGGCTTTAAAACTTTCCACCTCAGTCTTAAGTAACGTGAAGTTTGCTTTTGAAAAGTTTTTCACAGTGGTTTTCTTGTCCAGGGGTGGGGGCGGAATGTGGATATCCAAAGTGATTTGTTTATGGTCAGATCTAATCAGTGAGGCATTGACCTCCGGTGTGGAACACCGGTCGCCCATGTTGGTGATGACCAGGTCCAATATGTTGTCACCTCTGGTGGGAGTGTTGACCAGTTGAGCCAGGGCTTTTGAGTTTATAAATTCTAGGAAACGTTGGGCAAGGGAGTTAGCACTTGAGTAGTTCTCCCAGTTAATGTTTGGATAATTGAAATCACCCAATATTAGGGCGTTTGGTAGGACCTTTATGTTTCCCAGTGTTTTCAGGAAAGTGGAATGGGGGTCCTGGGACATGATGGGTGATCTGTAGCAAGCTACAATTTGAATTGCAGTTTTGCCCATTGTTAGTTGCACGTGGATGATATCTGAAGCATCGTGCTGTGCCACTAACCTGGAGGTGTGGGTATCCTTGATGAATATGGATATGCCCTCGCCTTTTGTATTTCTGTTTGGGTTCTGTGGCCGTAATGTATGGTATGAGTTGTAGCCTGGTAGTGCTGGGGTGCTCTCTAGAGCCTTAAACCAGGTTTCTGTTACTGCACATATATCGATTTTCTTCATACTGAGGAGTGCCCCAAGTGCATGCATTTTGAGGTTCAGAATTCTGGCATTGAGTAGCACTACCCTCAGTTTTTTGTTACTTGTGCTATTTACGGTGGTAGGGTTGTCTTTTGAGCCTTGCCTAAAAAAGGCACTATGGGGGTGGCTAGAGCCTTGGCCAGTATTCGAAAGCCTAAGGGTGACAAGTGCAAGCTGTCTCTAGTGAAGCAGCGTGGCTTGTCGAGCATGTCATCCCAGGCGAACAGACACTGGATCCCCTTTGAATGACACCAGAAACTTAGCCAATTGTTCAAATTGAGATTTTTTTCTTTATACCGTGGTATAATTCTTGGTGAGGGCAGGATGCTACTCAGGTCAGGGTTATACCGGCCTGGGTTACGTGATCAGAGAGCTCTTCCATGTCTCTTTTCATGTAGTCCAGAGAGGTATGGCTCAGGTCATTCACACCAACATAGACAATGACAGAGTCATATTTGTACTTGTTCTGTAGTGACCTGAGTACTTGTGTTATGTGGCAGATCCTGGCACCCGACAGGCAGCTAACAGTAACTGTCTCCTTATTCAGCCTAGTTAGTGGGATGTCAGTGACTATAGAGTCACCTATTACTAGTATGTTGGGTATGTTATTTTGCCTTAAGGGCTGTGATTGCATAGCGCACTGGTTTTGTGAAGTATGTGTTTCATGGTTTGTGTTGGGGGGTGGAGGTTGCTTGGATGTTTGCTTTGAAGGTCTCTGTTGGTTTAGCATATTTTTATTTAGAGCCTCCGAGTATGTTTTCATGTATTTATGTGTGTTTTTTCCAGTGCTGCTTTCATGGGTTTATGTGAGACTGGTGATGTGATGCAAGTATTTCCCTTCTCTTCTTGACTGTTTGATCCAGTCTTGGGTTGAGAGAGCTTAGCCTCCAGTTTGGCTGTATAATTGCATCTCTCACATGTATTAGTGTTTGGTGGTAGGAGGAGGGGGTTGTCTGTGTACATGAGGATATTCTTAGAAGTGTTTCCTATTCACATCATGGGTAAGAATTGGCCAGTATACATTATTTAGTTTAATGAATATTTCAACAACTGTTACAAACCTCAGGTCTCTGGCTTCAACCAGAACTTTAATTACAAAGAGAGATGTATGAATTTGTCAGTTTGACCAGCTTCATAAATGAAGGACTAACCTGCTTTATTAGTAACCACTTAAACTAGCTAACAAAGCCTGACAAAAAAAAATAGTAAGAACTCGGCGTCTCACCTATAAACACCAATGCATGTAGTGATGTAAACTCAAAAACTGAAAAGTGTAAATGTGAAAATACAAAAATATTCTGCACAGGAATGAAGCAAAGGATAGTAGACTTGTGATACCTCCCAGCTCTGTATATACAAAGAACTTATAATCATTCCTTTTTTTCCATGTCGTACCTCAATAACTCCCTTATTTCTGTTCCACTGCATCTCACATCCAGACTCCTCCAGATAATCTGCTTGCCTAACAATACCACACCCACTTTTCCAGCCTTGCAAACAGAGTTCATGTCTATCAGCCCAAAGTCTATTTTTCTCTAACAGTTTTGTCTTATGTTAATATATCTGTAACCACCCTGCCATATTTGCCCTACTAAATATTTTGTTCTACTTTCCTATATTATTCATACCTCACATCTTACTTATTTTTTTTTAGCTAGTTGGTTATTTATATGTATTAATCAGGTAAGATGTCTGGTACTGAGACCCTTTTCAGCCATGACCCAGGCCATTTAGGTAAAATAATGAGGCAGATGGTTGAGCATAGTTGTGAAGACAGGTGAAGGCTGCCAGCCTAGCCAGATAGAATTTTGTAGATAATTCTGTCATTTGTAAATATTAATGTAAGCCACAGGCTTATTCTCTTAAATGTGAAAATGCTGCATTGAATATTGAACTGCAAAAATGTAAGAACAGTGCACTCTGCAGTAAGAAAGTTAAGTCAAGCATTTCATGACTGTCTTTGATGACAAAATTCAGATTCAATATGTCTGGATGAAGGAATTCTACCTATTGTTTTGAGGCCAGAGTTAATGGCTAGAATGTTCATGTATAAATGTCCTTTATTGCTCTGGTTTCTGACCAGGTGTAAAGAATGTAGATGCAGTTTCTGTTAGCCTGGGAACAGCAGAGAAGTGTGAAGAATGATGTCACATGAAGCAGCTCTGTGTTATCAATTTAAAGAGAGAGAATCAGAGAGCTCTGAACATTTTCTCTTGAGATCATCCAACTCACCACTCTGCCTGTATCTATATGTAAGTAGGATCTTAGACTTTAGTGTTTCTCTTAGAAATAGCTGGGAAATTGTAAGATTAGTCTAAGTGTTTTTCTGTGATGTCAGAACTTTTCTACAGTATTATTTTAAGTATTTCTCTGTGATCTCTGAAGTCTTGACTAGCACTGTGTAGTAAGAAGTATTGTCTTGTGTTTCTTTTATTTATTATTAAATATTTTTAAATCTTTCAACTGTGGCTTTTTTGTGCAGAGATAATTTAAGCTGTTAAGAGTACTTGCATGTCTTTGGTAAAACTGTACAAAGCCACTCCAATAGCTTTAGCTCTGGGCTACACTACCTATTTGGACAATAATATTGCACAGTAATAATTGGACACCCTTTAGCAAGGGCCTTTTTAGTAGCTGATAGGAGTAGGTGGTGGCAGATCGGTACTACCTTATAATCTGGACAGAAGGGGGCATAGCTGGAGAACCTGTGCCAGCCTTCCCCAGGAGTGTATATTTGTTTGTATATAACCCATATCTCAAAGTGTGTGTGTGTGTGTGTGTGTGTGTGTGTGTGTGTGTGTGTGTGTGTGTGTGTGTGTGTGTGTGTGTGTGTGTGTGTGTATCAGCTACTTGGGCAGGGACACAAAGAACTGGTAGGACAGAGAGGGTACCAGAGGTTTTGGCTTGCCTACTCAGCTGGAATCTTAACCCTATAACTGTGCCAGTGGGGATTCTTATTGTAGACCTGGAGAGATAGGTAGAAACCAGCCCCAAGCTGACTGTGATCTCTGTGTGTGCTCTTAAGGGAAATTGTACTTTACTCTGAGTGTATTTATTATCCTTTCCCTATATGGACACCCCTCACTGGTGTTAGTGTTGAGGATTGAGGCTCCTTGATTACTGGGCCAGTACATGGGCATCATAATAGTTATAATATGTAGTGACATACAAAAGGAAACATTTGTTAAGACAACAGAATGATTTGAACTTTGTGCAATAAAATGCCTGTTTTGGCAGCCAAGAGAAACTTCATACAGAATACTACATTTTAATCAAGAGATAATCTCCTGTGTCACAGCACATTAAAGGAAAACATCAAACATCGATAACAAACACAGCCTTTACAATGACTAACAATCATAACCTCCAAGTTCATCATATGCAGTGGATAACAAATGCAAATAACATTATTTACAATGGTTAATGTTACTTTTCAAGTAATACATATAATACCTTGATAGATTCCAAGATGGTGGTGGTAGTATCAGGAGCTATAAACAGATTTCTGGGCAGAGAAGCAGCAAAAGCTTAACAAACTGCTCTAAATGGTTAACAGAAATTGGTAGCTGAAGTGTCTGTAATATTCACAAGGGCAACAAGGAAGAGGAAAAGTGAAGTAAAAGGGAGAGCAACTGTGAAAACTCAGATGGAGACCTAAAGTAGTGTGGTAGAGCAAGTATAGGAAAAGCAGATGGTAATGGCAGCTGAAGGAAAAAAAACTTTTCAGTCACCCTAGAGAGAAAGATTAACCAAATACAATGAGATTTCCACAGAGTTCCCTGTTGGAATATATAGAGACAAATAATGAAAGCTGGCAGGAAATTGAAAATGTTAACCAGGCATTCGAAAGAAATAACCAGTATATAAACTGCTGAACAGGAGATGAAAGAAAAAAATGGCAGAGCAGCAAGTAATATAAGAATAAATGGCTCATTAATTGAAACAGAGGATGAGACACAGGTAGACAACTTAAGGTTTACAGCAGTACCAGAATAAGCTGTTGGGAAGAATGAAAAGGACTTATGAGAAAATGTCACAGCACATTGTCTGAACTTTGAATCACTGATATTAAAATACAGAGAGCACATTGTGTAAATATTATTAATTTGAGCTTGAGAAAGCCGTCAAGACCTATACTGATTAAACTCCAGGCACACCAGCTAAAACAGGACATTGTTTCTATTTTATGAAGGAAGGGAAGAATCTTAAAGGTTGGGGAGAAAAGGGTTTACATGGATAATGACTTGTCATTACAAACATGAACTAACAGAAATATTTGTCTTCCTTTCATAAGACACTGCAGAGAAATGAAGCTGTGTTTCATGTTATTTTATCCTACATTACTTTGGGTCTTCTAACCACTTGGATTAAAAACTTACAAGACCCTCAGCAGGCACAAGATGAACTAGCAAAGGGAAAATAATAATTAGAGGCAGAAGGAGTTGGTATGGGAACAAGTAATAGCTGTAAGAAAGTAAACTACAGATACTTCAAGGGAAAGACTTCCTGTGAAATCTTTTCCTGTTTTCTAAAATAAAATGATGGATAAAACAAAGGAGATAAAACAGTTAAAAAATGAGAGATCCCCTAAAAAATGCACTAGAAACACTGAGAGAGGGCATCATTAAAAAAAAATATATATATATATATATATATATATATATATATATATATATATATATAAAATGGAAAAAGGTGTGATATAACCAAAATGTGAGTTGCATTCTGAATGATTTCTTAAAACCACTGAAGACAGTAAGTTCAAAACAGAAAATTATTTGAGTAAGACAGATGTAATAATATAATTATTATTTCTCAAATTTTACTTGAAAATTGAAGTTTATATCTGACTGAAACAGAAGTGAGTTATATACTGTATGATGTCTGAAACAGTCACTATTTTCAAACTGGAAAGAATGTCATATTGCTTTTATAAATAGATAAACAAAGAATGGAAAAGGTAACTGATATAATATGAGCTAGAAAGCAAAAGGCAGTATCATACAAAGTTAGTTTTGGTAACATACAGTAGTTCTAGGAATGTGTATAAAGCTAATAAGATGGAGTATGTTGACTGAAAGTAGGCTAGATAGCAAGATTCACAAAAATAATGTACCAGAAACACTCACTGGCTGAGGGAACTTGCTTTAATGTGAGGTAATTTATCGATATTCAAGACTGGTACCATTAAAATTTAAAAGATGCACTCCGGAAGATATTTTAAAGCCAATTAATTTAGTAAATACCAGTGAGAAAACTATTTCTAATTTTCTATATTGTTTGGCTAAAGCCACATTTGTAAGTATTTAAAATGAAAGATTCTTAGTCTATAGATTGGCACATTTATAATGCATTTGAAAAGCAGTTTGCCTTTCTTGATAAGCTGTGCTTGATTGTAAGAGTATAGAGTCACTCGGCATAGATGAATCTGATGTCTTGAAAATAGCTGGAATATTTTAAATATCTAATGAAACATAAAGGAGATATGTTTATAAAGTGTGCACTATTTACAGGAATGATCAGCCTGTAGAAACATATATGGACAAATGTAGACAGCTTGACTATCTAGCAAAGGAATGATAGAGAGGCAGCGTCAGAAAAAATGCTGCTGGAAAGTGAACTAAACAGATAAGTGGTGTTGTTTATAGTAACTGCTCTACACTCCAAAGGTTTAAATCAAGGTGTAAGTCTGATTAGAGAGTACTAGCTTTACTATCACCCTGTGAAAATAAGCATACAGTTAATATGCTGTTTCTTTCTTGGGCAGGAAGGGAACTGTCTGTTTTAATATGATATTAGGCTCACTTCAGGGAATATTATATCAAAGTATATAAATTGATGGAAAAGGTTATAGAAACAGCCTAGGAAGGACCATTTTGTAAAAGATAAAACAAGGAATACATGATAAGTATAACAAAATATAAGTTTTACTATGGCACATTTGAATTAATTGGATTGCCAATAGGCTGGTTGGCAGGGGAAAACAAACAGAAGATACTGGCTTACATTTACATTAGTCCTAGCTGTCTTTAGGCACCAGCGAAACTTGTGGTCGCTGGGGGCCCCTCTTCCCTGGGGTCCCCCAACCACAGCAAGTTGTCTTATCCTGATATTTTGTAACATGTCTGTAAAAACAACGAAAGCTAGTACAGCAATCTTGTATACTTAATAAACCAAGAGGGTAATAATTCTTATTTATATCTCCCTTAAAATTCAAAGATATTTCTGGCTGTAGTAACAGTATTGTGTCAAGTAACAGGCATCAGAATTCTACTAAATATTTTGCCACTGACATAGTGCCCCTGGCTTAGTTAAACCCTGCTGTTGGACATTTTCTCCACTAAAACTAACTACATAGCCAGCTTTTTATCCCTGCAAAACCCATGGCTGCAGGGGACACACTAAATCATTTTTGATTGTGTGGGGGCCCCACAAAAGCTGCTGCTGCTGGTTGGGGAAAAATGAGGAAGAAAAACATGTATTAATTTCCTAATTATGCTCTTTAGCATGAACAGGGCTGAGTTATGACCCTGTTAGGATGAAGCTGATAGTGAGCATGAGTAAGGTAAGCACTAGAGAGATCAGCAGCCCAGAGTGACTTATCTCAGTGCAAACTTTGGATTTGAAGAACAGCTAATGGTTCTGATCATCAGGGATAGTTTCTCTTTCAGGTAGTTTTATAAATAATACCAGAACATCAGATACTATAACTCTCAATTTCTTTGCTTAAGAATTCAGTGCCATCCCAAAAATAATAGAATAAAGGCTCAGAATCTGGAATATGTTTAAATAGTACTCTAATTCACTTAAAAGGTTAGTAGGATAAAATCTTTTGCATCAACACATATTTTTGAGCAGTAAGTATAAAACTCAGATGTCTGGATTGATTAAATGTTTGCAATCCTGAATGCTTTACCAGTAAATCAGACTTTTTACGAAGGAAAAAGCAAAAGTATGAACAAAATCAGGGAAGGTCTGTGAAAGTAGGGACAGCGACAGGTATGCATTACTCCTCAATGAGATAAATCTTACCCCTTCGGCTGTTTGACAACTGCTAAACAGCAGTCACTGATCTGGTGTGGCAGTACCAGTGTTGCAGAATGTATTGCTTTTTGATGAAATAAGTACAAAACTAGTACTGCTGTGGCTTATGCATGTTTTGTGTGTGTGTGTGTGTGTGTGTGTGTGTGTGTGTGTGTGTGTGTGTGTGTGTGTGTGTGTGTGTGTGTGTGTGTGTGTGCATGTGTGTGTGTGCCTGTGTGTGTGCCTGTGTGTGTGCGTGTGTGTGTGTGTGTGTGTGTGTGTGTGTGTGTGTGTGTGTGTGTGTGTGTGTGTAAAAAATATCACTGATTTTTATCTGTGCATGCACTCAATAATGCCAGGACACAGAATTAGTCTTCTGTGTATCAGTAAAAAAATGTACCTAACAAGTAATTATATTTCAAAAGTAAGACATAACATATATCACAGAACATTCAGACACTTAGGGCCGGATTCACGAAGGCTTGCACGGAATCTAAGAGTAGAGTAAGACTCCATGCAGCCAACATGTCTGCCAAGCGATCCAGGAACAGTCGGTAGGGGCGTGCAACAGAGCTCTTTAAACGAGTCCTACACGGACAGTGCTTGGATATGCAAATTACCTCAATTGCAGGCGAAAGCTATGCAAATGAGGTAAATTTGCGATCCAGGAAACCCGAACCTGTCCGAGTAGGAGTAGTGTTATTCGCAGACATGTACTCAGTTGACAACTGAGTACGGTTCTGAAAATAGCAAAATGAAGCCGTGACAGCTCCAAAAAGAGGATGCATTCACATGAGTAAGCATGCCAATGGCCAAAAATACGGCCATTGGCAACGTTAAGTGATGCAAAATAAAAATAAAATAACTTTTTTTTTCATCCCGATCTCCGGGGTTTAAGCGTAGCGCCGCGCAAACGTGCTGCACTCCAAAAACCAGAAAATCAATAATGAAGATCCGCAAATGTCGATTTTAATGCTAATATGAATTTACAATGCAAGTGAATGGCAGGCTGAAGACAACATGGCCACCGAGTAGAGGTTGCTAAGGGGGGAAGCTCAGTCTAAGAGATGTAACCAAGCAGAAGTAGGCAATCCTATGTAAATGAGGGTTAGGATAGTGAATCACAAGTTTACATAGCAAATGAGCACAGTCAGTGGAGTGTAGGAGTAAGATAAGGGGAGTAACAGAGTAGAAGATAGGTGACATCACGAGGGGGGTATGTATGAAAGAAGTGAAGCTCATTGGAGCAGAGTGGCATGTGTCAGCTGTCATTTACACATCATTGAAAGAGGTGTGTCAACAGGTAGGCTAGGTAAAGGCAAGAAATTGAATGTGTATGCCGTGGATAACACTAAAGTTTCTTGCTGAGTGGGTATGCACGTGTGTGCGCACCTGTAAACCCGAGTAAGACAGTGTGCATGCGTGTAAGCGTGAGTGTATGCATTTAAGCCGGAGTAAGCATGTATAAGGCTGTTTAAGGAGTTGCAAGCGCGTTTTAGTCAGAGTGCGCGCATTTTAACAAGAATAAGCAAGTTTTAGGTCCATGTAAGCATGTGTGCACACGTGTGAGCTGGTGTGCGCGTGTTTGCGCTTGTGTGTGCAGCGCTGCCCCCCAAGGAAACAGAAAGGAAAAAGGAAACACAACAAATAGTAGGAAGCTACCAGGGAGTACTAGCAGAGCTAGCAGGTGAAAACAATCAGAATCAGGCAATTACACAGGCAGTACACTAGCCCAGCCCAGCCCAGCACTTAAAACTCTGCAAACAACAGTCCATTATGTTTCTCTCAAGAGACACTGCAACACTGCAGTAAGCTAATAAAAGTGAAAACTGAAAAAGCTTTACTGAGACAAAGAAATGTTAGGGGCTGCCATTGCTGTTATAAGGTGACATCTGCAACATGCTGAGGGTGGTGACAATGCGAATGCTGTTGGACAACCCACAGTGAGGAGATGGAGAAGAGTGTACAGGCCCAGGGTAACCTATCAGGGGCTACATGAGCTGGAGATAGTGGAACGCTATAGAGTGGACAGAGACCTCTTTCAGCAAATTGTTGAGCTGTGCAGGCCACGCCTCACACACAGAACCAACACAGGGGAACCCATCCCAGTGGAAACCAAGGTATGTGTTGGCCTAAGAATATTAGCAACAGGTACCTTCCAGAGACCAACTGGTGATATGATGGGGATATCAGAGGCATCAGCATCCAGGGTACTCACCAGTTCCTGGATGCCATGTCAGCACATGTCGGTGATCATGTATATTTCCCCAATTCCTGTGAGGTATTGGCCAGCAATATGCATCTCTTCCAGCAAATAGCGTAATACCCTGAGGTAGTGGGTGCAATAAACTGCACGCACATATGCATCAAAGCACCAGCCGGTAAGCGGGGTAGGGTCTACTTCAACCACAAGGGCTTCCCCTCCATCAACTGCCAGGTCATGTGTGATGCCCAGGGCATAATACTGAATTTGTGTGCTGGCTGCCCTGGAAGCTACCATGATTCCCATATCTGGCATCTGACGCAGCTGTACCAGACATTTGCCAATGGGGACATCCCACATGGTCACCTAGTGGGGGATGCTGGCTATGCACTGGAGCCGTGGCTGATGACACCCATCAGAAACGCACACACACCTAACCAGGAATGCCATAATGAGGCACAAGCACAAACATGAAATGTAATCAAGCGTGTGTTTGGGCTGCTCAAGTCATGGTTCCAGTGCCTGGACACATCTGGTGGAGCCTTGCAGTACTCACCAACTACATGTACCCAAATTGTCATGGTATGTGCTATATGCTACATAATATGATCCTGTGAAAACAGCTGCAGCAGGACCAGCATAGGCCTGGGACAATTAGCCCCCACCATTGCCAAGGTCATCACAGGCACAGCGTGACCCGGAGGAGGAACAACCTGAGCCTGCCCCAGTAGGCAGAAGGAGGCGTGCCCAGTATGCTTTGGCCTTGGCAAAGAGGCAACACATAGCACATACACTGGCTCAGTAGGAACTCTGGAAATGATACCTCTCTCTGACTCACACATATAGTAAAAGGGATGCCTAAGTTGACACTACCTGCTTTCAAACATGTATAGGGAGTGTAGTATGTGCATCCGACATAGGCAGCCCTGCAGCACCACCTGAGGCATGATTTCCATGTGTTAAGCAATATAAAGCAGTGCTAAGCAGCATTTACCACCATGTAGTATATGTAAACAAAATTGCACACACCAACTAGCACAACTGTGGTCAATGTTGAGTAATATTGGGCAACGTCCAGCAATATTGGATAATATTGAGCAATGTCAGACAAGCCTGGTCTAAGTAGGGCATAGCTGAACAAAAGCCAACATGCTCATATTTGCTCTACTGGCCCTTAAGCAGTCTGGCCTGCTCAGTATGAAAATATAAAGCAGTGATGGGTCTCAAACCCAGGATACTGTGCACTAGAGTCATAGTACTGAACCACTAAACCATGACAGTATTGCAGTGGTCAGCCTGTATGAAGAAATGTTGATAAGTCTATGCAAAGTATCTCATGGAAACCCTGCAGGCACAGCATAATCCCTGTCGAGTTATGACACAAAGGTGAGTCCTGCAGTAAGAATAGAACCTGACTTCCAACACACACAGTATAAATGTTAATATTGGTCATGTTCACACACATCAACAAATGTAGTGGACCTCAGACAGCAACATACTGAAAGGTCACACTGGGCATGCTCACACACTTGAATAAATGAGACAAATGTCAGGCAACAAAACACGGAAAGCCTGAACTGGGCATGCTCACACACTTAGGCCATGTCTGAGTACAGCAGTGGGCAACACATATCTGGCAGTTGCATGTGTTAACCCAGGAACCTCTCACTATCCAGCAATCTGCCCTGTGCACACAGTTATATGACAACAGACACATATATAATATAGTGGAACCCTGTCATAATCAAATATGTTCTGCAGATACCTAAGTTCTTCATAGAAACTGGGAAAGCAAAGACAATAAAAACCTGCAAACAGTATCAGCAATAAACATTGTGCATCTTGAACATTATCATAGGTTCAGAGGTCAATACTAGGCTATCTGCCCTAGGGCATGTACAAGCCTAGCCAAAGTGTGTTTGGCTTTCGCAACCCTGTCAGATTACTACACTGTGCCTGTGAATAGTAGGTCACACAAGATAGCCCATGTACGTTTAGTCTAGTGTGCCTCTGTCTAGCAGGGACCCAGAAGATATCCCAGGGGTAAACATACGATCACCCATCCAGTTGTCAAGATGTCTCCTGTAGGTGGTCAGTGGGTGGCTCTGCCTATGCAAAACCGGGATTACAATCCAGAGTGAGTGGAGCCTCTGGGATAAGAATCTGTCCCTCCAGCATGTCCTATTAACATTTGTGCTGAGGTATATGTCCCTGGTGTGTGTAGCTCCAAGGGAGTCGGATATCCTGAGGCGGAGCATGTCCAGTAATTCTGGGTTGGGTATTTCTGTAAACAACAGGCACACATCATATCCGAGTAGGCGGTAAATGGCTGAGTATAGCTGGAGTTACTGTATCCGAACTGTGCAGGGCATCCGTGTGAGTCCCTAGATCTGCTTGGTGAGGAACTTTTGTGGCCATTATAGTTGCTGCAGGTTTCGGGTAAGGTACATCCCAAATGTGGCATTATAACCAAGCATGGTTGTGATGAGTATAGGGGCACAATGACCTCACTCGATCTAGATGTGAAACCATATGGGATAAAGTGGGCTATATAGCAGGTCTGTCTAACCACTTTGGCAACATGATTGTCAAAGGCGACAGTACGAACAAGTCGTGTCCCCAAACCCCTAACTACTCCTACCGTATGTAATGGATTACTACCTATGTGGTAATGTGTGGGCATGTTGTTATTCCCAAAGGGGATGACTATGCAACTAATGGCATGTAGCTGTAGGCCATGGCTCAGGCACCAGTCATCCATCTCTGTGAGGCCCTGTTTGAGTATGCATGTGCCAGCTGGAGAGTTGATTATGGCACCCAGTTTGCAGTCATCTGCGAACATGGTCAGCCATATTCCTCCTGTGTTAGCCTGTACATCAGACAAATATATACTGAACAAGAGAGGTCCCAGGACTGAGCCTTGTGGGATGCCACGTGTAACTGGTTTATAGTCAGACATGGCACCTGCAATACTGACCATGTGGGTGCTATCACTGATCCAGGTAGCAATACATCGTGTGAGATATGGGTCCATATCGACGCTGGTGAGCCTATGCATAATGGCCGAGTGGGGTATTGTGTTGAAGGGTTTTGCAAGGTCCAGGTAGGCTGTGTGGACAACTGTCCCTACATCGATGGACTTGGTAACCGTTTAAAGAATACAAACAGGTTCAAGAGGCAAGATCTGCCCACAACAACACTGAAATGTGTAGGACACAGTGTCTGTAGGTTCTCGATGTCTATGTGTATGAGTCCCATGACAATACGCTCCATAGCTTTGCAGAACAGGCTAGTTAGGCTTATAGGGTGATATTGTCTGTGGTCTGTTGTGGCACCAACTCTGTGGAGTGGGACCACTTTCACTGCACGCCATTCCTTGGGTACATATCCTGTAGTAACTCTGATATTGAACAGTGACTTAATGTGAGGGTTATGTCTGTCATGAAGCTCGTGTAAGATGCAGGCCGGGACACCATCTGGTCCCATTGATGCTGTGTTGTCCGCTTTGGGGAGGGCAGCACTCACCTGTTAATTTGTGATGTCAGGGAGGTTCCACTCTGTTGGGATGGATAGTTGCTCCTTAGGGGGGATGGGGGGGAGACATCTGCACTGAACCTGTTTGTCAGGATGTTGGCAATGTCAGTGGGTTCAGGGTATGTTTAGTCAGTATGCAGTAACTCACAGCATATCAGTGAGTGTACACCCAGGTTCCTGACATAACTGAAGAAGGCCTTGTGATTGTCCTATGTGTCTGGTGCAATTGTCCGTTAGAAGCGGGCCTTAGATAAATTCATGAGTGATTGTAGCTGTCTGCTAGTACAGATCACAGATGTCTTCCCTGTCTGGGATTGTGCTCTATCATGTAGTAGCATCCTCCTTTCATTGTATAGCTTATTAATGGCCGGGGTCTACCAGACAGGTCCCCTGCCATTGGAGGAGTAAGTCTTGTTGTTATTTGGGATAGCACAATCCATGCAGTCCACTAGGTGTCCATAGAATGTGTATGTAAAGGATTCAGCAGTCTGAAACATATTTACCACTGTCCCAGGGTCTCTTAAGGATACCACCTTGCTTTGGTGAAGTGAGACATTTGCTTATGAGAAGTTCACCAAGATTACCCAGGGTGGGTGTGGGGACGGGATATGGATGTCCAGTGAGATAAATGTATGTTCTGACCTTATCAATGAGGGGTATATCGCTGGTGTGGAAGTCAGAGTCCCCATGTTGGTGATGATCAGGTCCAATATGTTTTCCCCTCTTGTGGGTGTGGTGACCGGTTGTGCCATAGCATATGAGTTTACAAATAGTAGCGACTGTTGGGCGAGGGTGTTGGGGCTTGAGTAGTATCCCCAGTCAATGTTTGGGTATTTGAAGTCACCCAATATAATGGTGTTTGGGGAGACCTTCATATTCTCCATTGTTCCCAGGAAAGCCGAGTGTGGTTCCTGAGTTTGGGAGGGTGGTCTGTAGCAGGAAACAAACTGAAAGGCAGTTTTGCACAATGTTAGTTGCATATGTATGGTCTGTGATGCTTCGTGCAGTGCTACTAACCCGGAGGTGTGTGTATCTGTGATGTATATGGATACTCCCCCTATTTGTGTTGTCCGTTCTGAGTCTTGTGGTCAGAAAGCATGAAATGAAACATAACCTGGTAGTGCTGGTGTGCATTTGTGAGCCTGAACCAGGCATCTGTTAGTGCACATATATCGCTATTCTCCATACTGAGGAGAGTCCTGAGTGGCACAATCTGAGGGTAACACATCTGGTGTTGAGCAGCATTACCCTTAGTTTCATTTACTCTGTAATGTCTATGGAGGTGGGTTTGTCTTTTGAGCCCTGCTTAAAAAAGGCACTATGGTGGTAGCAAGAGCCTTAGCCAGTATTCGAAAGTCCAAGGGTGACAGGTGCAAGCTGTCCATAATGAAGCTACGTGGCATGTCGAGCATGTCACCCCAGGCTGACAGACACTGGACCCCCTTTGAATGACACCAATATGTTAGCCAACTGTTAAACATGATACGTTTGTCTGCATACTGTGACATCATACTTGGTGAGTGTAAGATGCTACACAAGGCCAGGGTCATACTGGCCTGGCCTACATGATCAGGGAGTTCCTCTATGTATCATGTCATGTGGTCCAGGGAGGAACATCTGAGGTTTTACACACCAGCATGGACAATGATGGAGCCATTTCTATACTTGCTGTGGAGTGACCTGAGTGCATGTGTTATGTGGTGGATCCTGGCACCTGACAGACAGCTCAAAGTGACCATCCCCTTGTTCGGCCTGGTGAGTGGGACGTCAGTGTGTCTGACAATAAGTGTCACCTATTACAAGTGTATTAGGTGTGTTGCTTAGCCCGAAGGGCAGCAACTGTGTGGCACACTGACATTGTGAACTATGTGATATGTGGGTATTGTAGTGGGGTAGCAGTTGTTTGTGTGTCTGCTTTGGAGGTCTCTGCTGCTTAGGCAGAGTTTATTTAGAGCCTCCAAGTATGTTTATGTGTGATAATGTGGTTTGATTGCTGTCGCTATAGGTTTATGTGAGACTGATATGTGGTGTGTGTGGTTACCTTCACCACCTGATCGACTGTGCCAGTCATGGGTCGAGAGAGCTCAGCCTCCCTCCTGTATGTCTATATAGTTGCATCTCTCACATATATCTGAGTTTGTTGGGAGGAGGAGAGGGTTGTCTGTGTACATGAGGCAGTTGTGACATTGTGTCAAAATCACAATATTCACCAGCTGGACTGGAGAGTACACACGAAACCGACCCCTGGACATGCCAGGATATTATGATGACATACTCTGTAGACTGATCACAAAGGATCAGTAGGGTGTTAAGTGCGTAAAAGAGTATAACAGGGATTAGTGCTCAGGTTTGTCAGTGTTTTGTAAAGAGTCGCTGCGAAGAAGTCCAGACGGAATCATGACACCTCCTTCAGCTATGTCATAAATAGCAATGTACACTCATATATTTCCTGAGTCAGGGCCAACCGTACCTGACTGACAATGCCGACATCCTGTTGAAAATACAAAAATGTAAAAATACAAAAATGTAAAAAATACAAAAATGTAAATACAAAAATGTAAAAACAAAAATGTACCACGGAGTCCTTGTACCAGCAAGCAAACACAGGCGTTATCTTAACGAATTTTTATGCCGACATCCTGTCAGACAGGCCCATATATACATACCTACCTCCCACTGCCGAAAGTCACTATCATCATACCTGGAGATATCACATGTAGAATGGGTGAACAGCTCCCCCCAAAGCCAAAAGCATGGCAGCAATTGGATTACATTGTTTCCCTATATGTGTCATGAATGAACTACAGAACAAACAGACCCTGCACCTGAACAGTCTGTTGAGCCTCACCCTCTCCACAGGACCTGGAACCATTGAATGTGTTACACCAACATATGGCTCTCCCCACAAGTGTTGGTGCACAACACACCATGGGAAGTATAGTCCAGTAAGCCTATGAAGTTTGATTTGCAAGGCCATGGAGTCCATCATGGTTGAAGTCATAAACAGAGCTATTGAAAGCTGACAAACACACAACCCTACCAACTGTGGTATGTTCATGTGCAGATCATGGTTCCCAAACATGCTAGACTGTTTGCAAGGCAGCCACCCAGGACACACATCACTGAACGGAGCTACACATGTCTCACATAGACTTTGAATAGCCCTTTATCAACATCCCAGATACATGTCGTATCTACAAAACCAACAATCTGTGCATAAATATGTGTTGACATATGAAGGAATGTCAATTTGTCCACAGATAGATAACACAAGCTAAGAATTATGTGGTCCTGTTCAAGCTGTTGACACCTGCCGACCCACATGGCTCATTCCTGGGATTGCATAAAACAAAGTGTACACACATTACCATGTCCAGTCCAATGATGTCAGCATCCTACAAATATAGCAGGAGAAAAAAAACACCCAGTAAAGCATATAGCGTGCAGTGTTAATGCGTATCTCTCTAGTATCATAACATAGTTAGGTAGGGGTTTGAATCCTGTAAGTGTGTGTGTGTGTGTGTGTGTGTGTGTGTGTGTGTGTGTGTGTGTGTGTGTGTGTGTGTGTGTGTGGCTTTTACTATGACATATCAGGATTAAAACAGTACATGCATTGCACACATCAGGTATCTGTAGGTGTGAAGCCTGCATACTACATGAATAAATTGTGCCGCTGCTTCTCAGATCGTAGGTCACATATGTATGTATGTGACAAGGCTGACCACTGTAGTGATCTGTGGCCAATGTCATCTGTGCCACACACACCCATGACAGTTATTATAGAGTAGTGTGAGTGGGGGTACATGCCTGGGGTATACGTCAGACATGTTCATACACAACAATGACTGGCAATAATGGACAGTCATTATAGGTGTATAACAGCCTTGTGGATATGCATTCATGCCCCTAATGTCTTATGTGATACACCGAGGGACACCACAATATCTCTGGATATGTGGATACCAAAGGACAGATGACATAACACGTGGCTGTAGGTACACATTGGTGCCCAACATACATTTTGAGGGCTACCACCTATGTGGTACTGTCGGGATAGTATGTATAGTAAATGTGGATGACTATGCCATAGTCGGCCTAGTGCAATACAGCATGTGTCGGACAACAGGTATCTGTCTGTATGATACCCTTGTGTAGGATATGTGTCCCATCCAGAGAATGCATTGTAGGCCAATGCATGCATTTCCAGATGTGGATGGACATATCCCTAGTGTGTTTGCATGTACCTAAGAGGCCTATATGCCAAACAGGTGTGGTCCCAGGAACGGGTGGCGGTCAATACCACTGGTTACTGTTATAGTATAGTACCGGAAGGATCCCACTGTTACTGAGTTCCCTACGACTGTGTGTCAGTTTTCAGGATATCATCTAATGATTGGTTATAGTCATGCTGTTGAGGTTGTGTATACTACCAGAATGCAAAACATTGACAGATATTAACAGTATCACCCACAGCATAGTGTCAACCCATGTCATATACACATGTGCACCCATGTTAGTACATATCTGTAGTAGAATGTATACTGGCCATCGAGAGATACTATGAGATGTTAACAATGTGTAAAACAGGGTATGTCACACGTCCCATGTGTCCACTATGCACATACATGCAGACAGTGTGCACCCACCATGTTCACAGATGTACACCTGCTAATCTGTACTGCACACATCACACACATACTATCCACTCACTAACACATGCTGGCAACACTCTACACTTCAGCCAAGTGGCACATGGCCAGACGATACATACTCAGACCTAACACTGGTGTAAACAATGCTACATTGACAATCAGAGCTTTGATGCATCACACCTGCTCAGATATACCTACAAGGATATCATTACCCTTTCCTGTTGACAGCTTGCTAATATTGCTACACTGCAATAATGTCACCCTGTGCATCAGCACCATGTTAGCCTGTTCCTGCATCAATGTTACAGATGACAGGAGGAGACACAGGTGTCATCATATGCACAGGGTGTGTTGTTGGTTTGCCAGAGCCCACTGACCCATCCAATCGACATGTCTCTGTGTGCGTGTGTGTGTGTGGGACAATAGTATAGCATGGGCCAATGTTGATGTAATGTGTGTGTATATGTGTGAGCCCTAGTTGTTTGGTTAATGTGTGTGTGTCTGCATGCACACAGCTCCACCATGTGGCTGCCATATATGGGAGGTTGTGGGACAGCCACAGACTGTACCTGCCAGACTGTACAGATCACTGTCTCCGGCCATGGACACAGTACCTGTGCCTGGCAGGGGTGCTATGGACAGTATCGGGTACTAACCCTGACTGGGTACTATCATCAGAGGCAGAGGTATGTCGAGTGGACCCATGTCCCTGCTGGGACTGGCCAGAGCCACGTGCACGTGGTCTACTAGGACGGTCAATCAAAAGGCCAGCCCCAGCATTGCTGGGGCTGGTACTGCCACTATGGGAGCGGCTGTGATCTGTGGGCCGTCTGCGATGACTGCCAGCTGTTGATGTTGCTGGCATGCATCCACGTCGACATCTCACCCATCCCGCACGGTCCTGGCTCATGGAAAACACATTGTGGAGAGCATCTAATGTCTCCCCCCAACATCTATCAATGACCTCGGTGTAATTCTGGATGGCACCGGCAAGGTCACGGATGCTGTCATTGACAGCGGTGTAATGGGCCCTCTGTGCCCTTAGTCCCTGTCTGGTGTACCGTTCCATACGTGCCTGTGCCTGCATTACAGCCCGGAACATAGTTGTGGTTGTAAGACCTGTGAGGGCACGTCTGCCAGGGGCAATATGACCAGCAGTGCTTCCCCGAGAACCCCTGGACATCTGCCTATGTGGTACTGTTCCAGGAATCCGGGTATGGCTGCTGTGAGGGGATGCAAGTGCCATAGGTACCACAGTATCCTGGTTAATGCCAACTGTATGCTGTCCCTCGGCTAAGGCCATTGGTGATGAGGGATGTATTGGCAGTATGAGTGTGCGCATAGATGGGGTTGAACGCTGTGTACTGTCGATTGGCGGACCAATGACAGACCCTGTCAAACCTGCCTGTGCCACAATACATGTCTCATCGTCTCCACTATTTGTGGCAGTGACTTCAGGTTCCCTGCTGCATTCAGCCACCCCAAATGCAGCACCTGTGAGAGGAAGACAGGAAACACACTTTACAATCTGTACATGATGTTAGCACACATGCACACATGAACACATGCACACATGAACACATGCACACATGCACACATGAACACATGCACACATGCACATATGCACACATGAACACAAGCACACATGCACACATGCACACATGAACACATGAACACATGCACACATGAACACATGCACGCAAATACACTCTTCACTACAGCAGATACACACATACACACCAGCAATCCAACTCATACTCAATAGTGGGTGAAGGTGGGTGACAGTATCACAAGGCAAACAATCACCTCACATGTGTCAGCATGCAGACTATGTGTTGCTCAAGACCATGCAGTGCGAGTGTAGACGGCTCTATTTCATGACAGTATACATGGCTTTGATGCATGTGTGTAGTTGTTCGGTGATTGGCTACACCCTGGAGCACAATGTGTACATGGACACAACATTGCTGTGCAAGTATTATCAGCTCTTCAATGTCCTGTGCACCATAACTCACAGGTATACATACCATGGCTGCATGTGTTATCTGTGTGACACATAGATTTCCATGTCTGATTACAGTGTCTGTGTCCATAGCAGATAATACTGGGCACAGGTGTAGCACATGCATGCTGTGTACACACACGGGATGAGTGGTGCATGTGGACGTGAAGGAATCCAAATGCTTGACATGCCCATTGTACAGTGGTTATGGTGAGTGTGGGACATATTGCAGATATGTCAGTGCCAGCCATGACATGGCATGCTACATGACTGCAACATTATACACCACACATACCCACTGTGTGTCATGTGACCTATACACCCAATAGCATTCCAGGACATATATGTGTCACTTTGTACAGATGGTGACTGCTATGCATATTGTGTATACTGGCATATATAAGCACACACACAACATGCTATGCATATTGTGTATAGCTGCATATGTTTGCACACACACAACATTGAGGTTTAAAGCAATGACTGTTATGTGTAGTACTGTGGTCACTGTAACTGGATGGTGTGTAGTACCATGAGCCATCATCATCATGCATCATGTGGTCACTCACAGCTACTAATGTGTGGCAGACCACCGCCTAGCATGCTGTACCTGTACTGCAGTGTCGTGGCTACATTCACAATTACACAGCCACTTTGTACATGGGTATGTGCGTGCCCAATAGGGGGCATTGCCTAACATGACTGTGTTATGTGTTGAAGAGTGTTGCACAGCCCCATGATAAGCCTCTACCCCTGAGGTTTATCATGTGTGTGTGGATGACATGTGGGATACTGAAGTGTGACCTTACAGCAGGTGTGTGGTAACGCCATATGTAGCATGTTGAGGTGTACTACGTATGATAAACGTGTTATGTTGTGTACAGCTGTAGCAACTATGCCTATCCAATGTGCAGTACGGTGATGCCACAACTGTGTCTGATGCTCTGAGTATTGCATGTCATTGAGGCAGCTACTGACATTACTGAGCTGTGCAACGTCTTACAGCAAACATGCACGGCATACATTATGCATAGGTGTGTTACGTGTACATGGCCTACAGCTCACCTATGACATGCACATTTCATTACCAACATTGCAGTTATACCACACTCACCAGCATGGATCGCCTGCCCTGCTGTCACACCAGAGGGACCTACGAGAATATGAGAGAGTCCGTCAGTGGCCACAACTGTGGCATTGCTACTGTGGGTTTGCTAAACTACAGTAGAACAACAGTCGACAGTCACAGGTGTACAGATAATATTCCAAATATCAGTATTGCACAACACTAGGCAGCACAACTGCTAAACACACAGTACACATCTCATGTTGGCATAATCTAACGATACAGGCAACTGTAGTCTACAGATAGGGCATGTTACCTGCACGCTCCATGTGAACATGCTGGGTGGCTCCGGCCTCCATGACGACACATGTGTGTGGGAGTTGCTGTTGTTGTCCAGGAGCCACCACGCTTAAGAGCAGCTCCTCCACTCTGGTGAGGGGGGATGAATGGCCACCCCACCACCTGTGGCAAGCTGTTGTCTCTGGATATCAGACGCACGCCACCAGACATATCTAATTAAATCACTGCAGTGATGGCGTACCTGCTCATATGTCTGGTTATGCATGCCTATGTCATTTACCCGACGAACAAGATCTTGCACAGTGCAGTCCGCTCATGCTGGTGCTGGCTGCTTCTGGAAAACAACAGTGTGTAGTGCTGCACCAGGCTTTGCTGGATCACCTCTTCCTCCTCAGCTGTGTAAGACAGGTTACTTTGGTGGGCCATCAGGCTGAAAGAGAAATGAACAATATGTGTGAGCGAGTCCTGTGGCACACTTTACCACAGATATCACTTCACTGCCATATATACCATCTGTTTGTCTGTCAGAGGATACACACATTCAATACCACATATTGGTTCTCAGGCCACAACTGACTAACAGTGCCTGGCACACTCTATATATCAAACCACTATACAACAGTACCCGGCACACTGTTTGTGACACAATGCACAACCTCACCACAGGGGTATATATCACGCTAATGCACAAACAAAGATGTCATCCATTGCAATGAATGTAAAGTACAGTTACAGTAGTACCAGTAAACCACCCTAGTCATTGATGACATAGCCCTGCCTAACATATGTGCACAGTTGTTAATATAGGTGGCATACTGCTGTAACAGAGTATATATGTTGCTAGATACACACTTATACCCTGTAACACACATATGATTGCGGCCATGGTACAGGCATAATTACACACACATCAGACAAACATGCAACACACCACTGTATGCCAACACAGATGAGCTTTACCTGTGTACCATACAGTACTGTGTGCCACTACTTACACACCCTTATGTCCTCTGTGCAGACTACAGGAAACACACATGACAGTGTTTCCAAGCAATGTGAACACACACCATACTGTTCTGTTTAGGCCTACAGCTTCAGGTAGTACTACAGTTCATATGGGAGTCGGATTCACCAGCAGTACCACTCACTAAGCATACATGTATTGCTTTAGCCTACAATAGGACACCACAGTCATCAACAAGGAACTACGTCACATCATATGCCATAGTACTATGTCTGCCTAACAATAATATACACATCTTTTGCTGGCCTCACAGCTAGGATAGACACTACCATGTCAGATACAACTTCACACTATGCTATCACACCTTTACAGACCTTGCACACATTCAGTGTTACACTTATTCAACCTCATATAGCAGGTATTCCATTGAGTACATGTGTGAGTGCATAGTGTCATGGGTAGGTGAGATGCTGTTGGCCCTAGGGACTACAGCAGCCTAGCCATATGCTACCCTGGCCTTTGCCACACATGTACTTTGATTTCACCTGCCCCTGTCAACCAGAACCACAGAGGGGATTCCTGGGGTGTATTACCAATCTCCCAAACAATAATCAGGGGTATTTATGACAACTGCTAATGAGGAGCCTAGTTTGCTATTGCTAGGTGGTCTATTCCAGAGTATGGCATATCTCTGAGATAGGAACCTATCCCTCCAGCATGTGCTGTTTAGTGAGATGATGAGGTTTAGGGCCCTAGAGCATGTAGCCAGGAGGGATTGTGATATGTTGCCATGGTGGTTGTCACACAGCTATGGGTCTGACATACCTCTGTATGTCCGGCAGAGGTCACCTCTGTGTGGGCGGTATGCAATAAAGTCTAGCTGTGGTTTTGTGAGTCAGTCTGCATAGGGCATCTGTTTGAGGCCAGTATTACCCTTTGTGAGGTATGTCTGTGGCCTTTCCACTTGCTGTAGTTGTCATGTGAGGTACATACCACACGGGACATTGTAATGAGTATAGGGGAACACTGACCTATATATCCCTACATGACACACCTGTTGTCATGACACATACCACATAGACAGATTACAAGTCTAGTGTGGCACTGTCTTTATCAAAGGGGACGCTACTGTCTACCTGTGTCCCATGTTCCCTTATCACACCTTCAGTGTTAGGTATATTTCTACCTATGTGGTAGTTAATGGGTACAGTGTTTTGGAAAGGAGGAATGGCACTGCAGTATCGGCACTTGTCTACAGTCCATGCCTTGGTCACCACACACCTGTTGCAGTACATATGATCCCATGTCTCTCTCTCTCTCTCTCTCTATATATATATATATATATATATATATATATGTATATATACATATCCATACACATACATGTACACATCCAATGCTGTACTTATCGATGTACATATAGGCACATGTACAGTCCACCTTTCATGGTGGGGATATCACTTATGCAACAGTTGCGGGATGTACAGTTATGTGATTATATTGCACAGTGTTGTGCAGAATGCATTTTGGTGTCCTCAGCCCATGTAGCTTTAGCAGGCCTCACTGGCTGTAACACAGCAGATCTGACAAATCAGTCCCACAGTGTTTAACCACCACATGACATATATCAGCACTGCATGCTGTTTTCTATGCCTCACACTACGACCTACATAGATATATGCACATAATAACCTTCAACGACATATATGTGTCCACCCTTCACTAACAGTTGCAGTATGTCCCTTGCCCTATGCACATGTGCAGATACAGATGGATATGTACTGCTGCCACACATGGATGATTTGCAGTGTGTAGAACATCTACTACATGCCAGCACATACATATGACTTACATATCTTACCTTTGTTTTCCCTGCTCCGTCTGTTGTTACTGTTTTGTTTTTTGTTTTTTTTTTTGTTTTTTTTTTATTATTTTGGTTGTTTGTTTTGGGATTTCTCTGCCTGTTTCTGTGTCTGTTTCTGTCTCTGTTTCTGTCTCTTCTCTCTGTGTCTCTGTTTCTCTCTTGCTCTCGCTCTCTATCTCCCTGTTCCTGCAATGATATTATTGCATGTGTGGACAGCAGGTACAGCCTGCTTTTCTAGGTATCTGCACATGTGCATGTGACAGCCTCTGCACCAATTGCTACCCACCATTCAGTAATTGCATGCAGCCTGCTGTGTGGTGATTGCAGTACTCACTGTGATTGCAGCCCACTGCTATAAAATGCTAGGTTAGGTAGGTGTAGCCCTTTCAGCTTTCCAATGTGGGGCCCATGCTTGTTTGCTCTGGACACCATTGTGTCAGTCAGAAGGTTGGTATTTGTATGTTATCTGAAGCTAGGGTTGTAGCCAGTGATATGCATGTTGTACTCAAACCTGAATGTTGCTGCGTCCAGTACACACTTCTCAGTGTAGACATGTACTCACCCCTCCAAATGCTAACACAGGTTACATGGGAGTATGTACTTTCTTTCTGAATTAGACAATTAACTGCCATACAAATGTGGTTATTGCAATGTATTCCTGTGGCACATGCACTGTTTGTGTACTGCTATACTGTAATTATTAAGTTACACACTTCTGAACAGTTTGTGGTTTGTTTGTGTTGACATTAGCACAGGCTGCTCAACAGAGAACAGCAGAACAGAACAGAACAGGATTTGTGTTATGCCATTCCTAATTTCCATTTACATTCCCTCATTGTAATGCATGATATATTTATTTCAGCACCAAGTTATTTGTATATCTGCTGTGGCTTAGTGGTAATTCATGCAGTCTATTGTGTCAATGGTCTGGGGTTTGAGACTGGCAGAGGTTTTTTGTTTTGCTGCTGAGCAGAACAATGGCCCTGACATAGAGTGACTAAGGCACTTTTAAGCAGTTGTAAGCGGGTTTGCGTGATGCTTAGCGATGCTTAGCTAAGCACACACATGCGCACACTCACTTAAACCCGCTTACTACTGCTTAAAAGTGCTTAGTCCCGCTAACCTCCGTGCTAATTTCTTTTAAAGAAAAGAAAATGGGGAGATAGGAAAGTGGTGAAAAAGGAGGCACAAAAAGGGACAGACAGTAGGTAAACAAGCTCTGGATGTGCAGGACAGGTGTAGGGAAGGTCCATAGCTGCCCATTTCTTTAACAGCAACAGCTGTGCATATGCAATAAATTTGGAGTGATATTTGAAACCTTCCAACCCTGGGAGATGGGTGATGACAACAAAGTTTGTTGTACTGCCAATTATAATTATCAGTTTACATGTCCAGCAGACATGTGTGTGAAATAGGCAGCTATGTATGGGGCGTAATTTTTTTGTGGGTACAGCTTGCCCTTTTTTTTTTCAGGTGAGAGTGGAATGTGAGGTAGAGGAAGTAGGTATGTTTGGGGAGGTAGGTTGGGGAGGTTAACAGACAAGACAAACAAGACGCATACAGGGGCGGTGTATGACACATGGGGTGGGTGAACATAATTGACGGGGACGGATGTTTTGAAATCGCAAGCCCATGAGCCCGCAGATGGTAACAGTGGAACTGAGATCCCCACCCATGGGCAGTCACCACTGCACCTTCACAGCCCCTAGGGTGGCTGTGCTGGGGGCTGCGTAGGATGGGCAGGCTCACCCGTGAGATGCTCCACTCTCGCCTCGAGCTGGCGTAGGAGATCAGCGACTGAATGCTCGATCTCCCTACGCACCACATCCCGGACCCTTCGAAGGATGACAGGTGGCCCTTCTCCATCCATGCTTGCATGGGGGGGACGAGCCCCATCCCCTGCAGTGCTTCACCCAAAGGTGGCACAGGACCAATGGAGGAGGGGAGCCCGGGCTGGGCACCGGACCTGCTGGTGCCAGGTGCACTCGCCAGTTGAGGAGGGACAGGTGGGTCCGCTGGCACCGGCCTTCCCATATGTTCTGTGATTAGGTGTGTTTAATTACAACATAAACAACAGCATTCCAGATTAGTTTAACAGCATGCAGTAATATTCCCATTAACCCAACACACCAAGGTTCCAACAGTTGAACAGCAAGCATAACACATGCATATATTGAACGACAGTGGATATTCCAACAGCATGCAGGGATGATTGGTAGCAACAGGCCACCATGATTGTGGTGTCTGAACAGGGCACATGCATCAAAGTGAATGCAAATATTTATAGAACAATAGGACATATGTCCCAACAAATATTTGAGATTACACATACCCATTGAGGTGTGGAATTGCATGGTTTATGCACATACAGTAGGGTGTAGAAAGAAACCTTGATTAACATCTTATAAGTACTTTTAGTCTACACTACATTCCTAGTGACTGCAAGTGTATATCCCCTACATGTATTATTACACTTGCCAACATGCATTAGGTTGTGTAATGGGTTTGGCTAGTTCAATATATACCTGACCTATATCTGACATACTAACTGTCCATGATGCAGATGTTACTGCTACATATTTCTTGATTTCATTTATATTTCTTTATCTACATATCTGGATGTTTTCACATGACATTTTCACTTCAATTTGTACGGAACCCTGCATTTCTTGAAGCACACTCACATTTCAGGGGAACAAATTTGCATGCTACACATGTGCCAGATTTACTTATGCATGCCAGCCAGTAAGTGACTGTTGAGGACTGTATATATGCTTTACAGCAACTAGCACTTCCATCACCCACTTTAGATGGGACTGCACAACTCTGGGTTGCCAGCACTTATTAAAACAGTACTATTTGTATAATGCACAGGTACAACAACATTTCAAAGTAAGTGACACAGACACACGCCAGGTTTTATACCTTTATTAATTACATTACACACTTTTCCACAGGCTCGCTCCTTTATTTGTTATAACAGTGCATATGGAAGACATATTCAAGACATATTATACCTTTATTAATAGGTTAGACCACTCTTTTTCAGGCTTGCGCACTTATTTTATATGACAGTACCTGCAGAGATATTATTCCGGACATATTTTGCCTTTCTTAATGGGTTACTACATTCTTTTTTTTCTGTCTCTCTGAAATTTTTATATGACAGTACATGCAGAGGACTTATTTAGGGCATTTTATGGCTGTATTATTGGACTACAACACTTTCTTTCATGCTCTCTCCCCTATTTTATATAACAATACATGCAGAATAATCACTAACCTGCCTGGTGGCGCAGCCTTTGCAGCCTGTCTGCATAGGCTTGCTGATTCACAGCACGGTCACCTGCAGCTGTGAAGTAAATGAAAGGATATTGAGACATACCTATCCATTATACAGAATCAGTTATCAGTTCTTACATACTGCATTCCATGGCTACCTACTCAGTTGTAGGGCATCTTGCATCCCACGGGCCTCCTGTATCCATTGGTTCAGGCGGTCCTGCTTCCGTCTCTTCAGGTCTACATGATGGTGATGGACCTGCTCACCAGTCCGAGGAACGCCTGTGGAACTGGTGAGGTCATGAGCTAACTGGTTCCAAACCCCTGCCTTGTACTCCATCCCTTGGAACTGGCCCTGCAGGAGTCTTGACTCATGATGGTGGACAAGGAGCCAAACCATGTATTTCGACTCCTCGATGCCCCAACGTTGCACTTGGAAGCATGTACCCTCTCCAGCACCAGCCATTCTAACTGCAGATGTGAGCTACAATCAGTTATGGTGAGTATTCCTGCCTATGGGGCTTATATATGCCGCATTTCCCGCTCTTTTTTGTGATTGGCCATTTTTGAACATTTTCAGCTGACTGCAGACCTGCTTAGTAATGGTTAATCTACCATTTCTAAGTATATGTATGTTAACAGTGGCTGTTTCTCCTAAGCTGTCATGGCTTAGTGGTTCAGTACTTTAATTATGGTGCACAGAGTCCTGGGTTTGAACCTTGTCATTCATTTTATTTTAATACTGTCCAGACAGGCTAAGGGGTGTGGCTGTGTTTAAGCAACTTTGCTCTACGTTGCTCCACGTTGCCCTACGGTGCCCTGGTTGGCACGGCGCCCACGTCCACGCAAACAGATTGCACTGGTTAAAGCGCAATTTAACTATGGGCAACTCTATTACACTGGGTAAAATGCTATTTAACTCTGGGCAACTCTATTGCACTGGTTAAAGCGCAATTTAACTCTGGGCAACTCTATTGTGCTGGGTAAAGCGCTGCTTAACTGCGGGCAATTATATATCAGGATCCTTTAAAATATATATTTTCTTCACTGATACATAAGCCATTTCACTGCTTTTTACTAATATTTTAATCATATATGTCAGGTATTATTTCATATACTGATTTAAAACATAAATAAGAAGGGGAGTGGTGGGACTCGAACCGTGAATGCCTCCTCTTTGTGCGAATGCTCTACCATTACGCTATTGTTATTTGGTGTGATTTGCATAAACATTTTTCTTATGCTCTTCCATGTCTGAATTGCTAACTGCAGCTAAGCAATGGGCACACCCGCGCACACACGCGCAAATATGGGCAGCTATTTCGGGAATTTAAAGCAAATAAAATTAATGTTTTACTTTTTATAACTGTGATGGGGGTTTCCAATGTCAGGGAGTGTGGTGCTGGGTGCAAGGACATTTGAGCGGACTCACTCTTGTGTGTTTTCATTTTACTTTTCCAACCCTTGCAGGGGCGTGGACATTTAGACTGCTCAGCAGTCGGACACGCCCCCTGCTTTCCTACACAGTCCGTGTAAGACTTACGGTCGAGTCAGCGTGCCCTCATGAATATTCATGGCAAGCTGACATCATACCGTTCAACTGCAGCCTCCAAGTAAGACTTATTAAGTCTTACACGGAGGATTCGTGAATCCGGGGGTTAGATATTCTTGGAGTCTGGTGACCCCTACTCACCAGACTGTCTAAATGGATAATGGGGACTCCCTTAATCATCCTTGACTCTGTGGGGGACCCCACCAAAGCTGTTGCTGGTTGGATAAAAATGTATCAATTTTCTGAATATGCAGTTTAACCTGAATGGTGCTGAGATATGACCCTTTTAGGATAAAGCTGATAATAGCCTCTGTTTACAACCACACCCATTCTAAAACCAGCCCTGCTCAAATGTGTGTGTACAGAAAGCTGCTATGGGTTATGAGGGGCTGGAGACTGTGTAGTTATTACAGCTTTAATTTTCCTCACAATCAAACCTTAGAGATGCGCACATGAAGTCATTATAGCTTGTGTTTGAGTTGTGGGCAGTGTTTCTCACAGACCTCAGAGGTGTACAAATAAGGTTACTATAGCTTGTGTAAGAGAGGTGTACTGTCTAGGAGCAACACATTCGAATATATTGCTGAAATCATTCTCACAATCATGTATCAGGCACACATACATGTGGCTACCTTTGAGGGCTAGGGGTGAAGAACATGCTATGTATATGTATATCAGCAGTCAGTTGAAATATATGACTAAGGCAATTTAAATCTCTGCTTTCATCCTAGTCTAACACCAGAGGGATGCATAGGCAGTGACTGTCTTTTGTAGGGGGTTAGGGAGGTAGGCAGTATTCCCAGATAAGACTTAAGTATTCTCACAGCTACTGGCTTGTTAGTTTACTGTAAGCTACTATTTTGTCAGCTTTGAAAATTAAGCCTTGGACACAACTTATGTCATCCTTGAAAGAAAAAGAATAAGACTGAAATTCTTTTCTTTTTCATGATTTTTGTTTAGGCCACCATTGGAGTAAAATGTTGAGAAACTGCTCTAAAATGCATCCCAGACCATCTGTAAACCTATGGCTTCTTGGGCCCTGGCTTATTTGAGTTATTTCCTAAATGGTTATTACTGGGCTGTCTTGTTCAGGAAAGGTATGTTGAAATGATGCAAGGAAAACTAAAGCTGAACCACAACAGTGAATTTCTTTCCTTAATCGTAATTTCTGTTCAAGCTATTATTGGATGAAAAGGTTTTGTAAAAAGAAAAAAAAATCTTTAAAATGCACTTCAGAGCATATAAAAAGTTATGGCTTCTTGAAAAAGCTGAGAATAAGGCAAAATGTGAGAAAAGTAATAAAAAAGTAATGTGCATGGTATGGGGAGCCCAAAAAGGGGAGGGGGGTGAATCAGAGGAGAGGACTGGAGAGTGTGTGTGTGGAGGGGGGGTTGAAATGTCAGCCTAGTCATCATTTCACTTCATGTCCAGACCAGTACATAGAGTTGTTACAATGTATTATTGTTGCAACTAAGTGCCAGTAACTGTAACTGCCCCTTTGTTAGACAGGTCAACATAGTGGTAGTGTGGTACATAGGCCTGTTGCAATGTAAGGGCTTAAAGCTACAGGTCTGTCTGTGGATACTACTCCTAAAAGTTTGCAGCATGAAATAAAAAGTTGCATAGGATGGATGGCATTGATAGGATGATACTTATACTGGAAGTGCCTAGGGGGCCCCCAAAATGCTAACACCGGCCCTCAAAATAGTAATGGACAGATAATTATGTTACAGGAATGGCACCTGAATCATAAAGAGCATGAACGTTTTGCAAAGAAAGGTGGGGAAGGGGAGTTTCTTTACTGGAATCAAAAGAAGGGTGAAATAGCAAATGAATAAAGACCGAGGAAAAAATGAAGGACAGGCAGGGAGGATTTATAATAGTGAGAGGTTATTTTCAGGGTGTAAGAACTATATTGGATACACTATATATTGCATCAAAACAGTAGAATAATATATAAAGACTATTATAGGAGAAGTTATACCCATTCATCATGGATGTATGGTTGTAAAGAGACTCTCTGTAGGAAATAACGAATACAACTCTGGAGGGCCAGGATATTACATATTATTGGCTGAGGGCAGATAGAAAAATATATGCATGTATTTCAGCTTACTTATGTAATGTAAATAAGGCAGAGTTAAGTGGGATATATACATTTTTCACTGAAATATGGTTCCTGGTCAAGATCAGATAGACACTGCATATTGAAAGAATACTATAATACTGAACCATGAAAAAATCTGCTGATAGTGTCAGACCATACACAGGTATAAAATAAGTTTTGTAAACAAGTAAAAGTATATTGTAATAAACACAGGCATTTTCCAATATTTCTTCAAAAAAGCATTTTAATGATTAGGTAGATCAAAATTCAGCTGGGATGCCATTAGATTTGACCCTAAGGAGTAAAGAGTTTACAATGAACTGGGATTAATGTAAATTGAAATTTAGAAATATGGTCACAATGGAAACAAATGAGATATGGAATAATAGATACAGCAGGTATCTAGACACCTTTAAAATGGGAAGGGATTTACTGCAGTCAAAAAAAATAAGTTGAATACAACAGGGTGAAGAACAATTGAAAGACGCTAGAATCTCTATGTAAGAGTAGTTAGAAATATGAATGAACATAGAACAATGGCTTGCTGACAATAACCCTAAAGACAACAAAATGTTAAAATGATGATAATTAAAATCAGTAATATGAGAATTATAGGGTAGATGTGGACCCAGGAAAATGCATGAATGTAATAGTAAAAAAAATAGCTAGCCCAACAGGCTTTCCAAAAAATGCCATTTAACAAAATATATAACCAAAATCTACAGTAAACATAGTAGAGCTTTTCTTTTTTAATTGCAAAGTCTCATTGCACAAAATAAATAAATAATTTCAGAAAGTTTGTATCGTGTTATACATGGCATATGTCTAGCTACACTCCAGTCTGCTGTCCCCAGTATTGTGTTGTACATGGCTTATGTCTACCTACACTCCAGTCTGCTGTCCCCAGTATTGTGTTATACATGGCATATGTCTAGCTACACTCCAGTCTGCTGTCCCCAGTATTGTGTTATACATGGCGTATGTCTAGCTACACTCCAGTCTGCTGTCCTCAGTATGGTGTTATACATGGCGTATGTCGAGCTACACTCCAGTCTGCTGTACCCAGTTTTGTGTTATACATGGTGTATGTCTAGTTACACTCCAGTCTGCTGTCCCCAGTACTGTGTTATACATGGCATATGTCTAGCTACACTCCAGTCTGCTGTCCCCAGTATTGTGTTATACATGGCGTATGTCTAGCTACACTCCAGTCTGCTGTCCCCTGCTTGCTGTTATGCTGTTGCTCACAACCTGATCATTTACGCACAGACCCCACTCAGTCTTCATTCTTCAAAGCTACAAGCCTTACATCATTGTTTGCTTGAATGCAAAGATGTTGAATATTCACTTCCATCAGGGTCTCATACTGCCAACATTATATTGTGCCTCCCATCTCACTGTAGAAATCCAAGGCTTCTTTACTATTCTGAAAAACATGTGGATACCACTTCCAAATGACCACCAAAAATAGATTTATATATTACTTTCACTACAGTACTCTCCTGCTCCATGTTCCACATGATGAAATTTTAGCAAGACCACTGAATGTGTAACTCTCAGTGGTCAGTGGAACTTTTATTAGCTCCTGTTATGTCAATTGTAAGCTATCAACCAGTGCAACATCAAAGACAGAAGAAACCTATGGAAGACAGGGTTGCACCTCCACTCCCCCCCCACATCACTACATGTACTAACTCTCAGACTGCACAGTAGTCAGGAAAAGGACATCGAGGTCCAACACTATGCACTGTTTTAATGTACCAGGCAGTCAATCAAGGCACATAGATTATGTTGTTGTCAACCACTAGGTAATCAGTAAGTAGGAAGTATTCCATTTTAAAGAGAAGTTCACAGCCACCCTCTCCTTGTCAGCAGCTTTCTTCAGGCCATCCATATCCCAATTTTTTTGAAGCATCTACTGTGTTGCTTCATTGGAGTGACATGTAATCAAAACATGCTTTGGAATCATTGAATTAATACTCCTCTTACTCTATGGGCCATCTCTACCTGCATAGGTATATCTATTATGAATTAAAAGAAGCTGTTCTTCAATAAATTGTAAAGCATCTGGCTACTTGGCTCTCCCATTGAGCCCAAAACACCTTTGACTGTCATTGTCATAATCAATGGTCCCCTTTTTCCCATTTGTACACAGGTTAGGGGTGCCATATGAATGTTCCCCATGTCAAAGTTTTGGCTCTTAAGTGGAATTACTTCAGTTTGCAATGATCTGATCACTGCCATCTGCTCCATGATTTGTCCATTGTGGTTCTATGGCTGACGTGCTCTCACAGCCCACATCTCCTTAAGTTCTTCTCCCTCTGCTTTAACTCCCTAGAAGCCTTCCAAGAAGATCACCTTCTCTACAAGTAAGATGTACAATTTCTGGAGGAGACAGATAATCAATATTGTCCTGTATTGTACATGTTCTAATGGCAATCTCATTCTCATTTTTCATATTTCTATTCTGTCTACTTTCTTCTCCTAAAATTGATATCATGACAAAAAAAATCACTTTCCCAGCCAAGAAGCTTATTTCCTGTGGTGCCATCTTTCTTGGGTGTCCCCTGAATTTCCTGTGCTCTTAACATGTTATTCTACCTTCACTGTTTTGAATTGTAAGCACATAATCTGTAGTAATTTATTTTAGTATTTGCAGGACCATAATACTTTAATTTTTATAAAAGTTTAGAAATTTTCCTTATTTAAGAAAGTGGCATGCACTGAAAAATACTTTAAAGTCTTGCAGTGATAGCATAACAGCTGTTAGTTGTCAGCCAGATCTTGGTGCAGCTATGGCATTCAGATGAGATTATAAACTGTTAATATACCTGTAGTATTCAGAGATTGTAAGATTACCTGGAAAATGCACTATAATAATGGCAGAGGTATCATGGCCAGTACAGTTTAATCTAACTGCCTAAATATCTTAAATATCACCGACAGTGTCTGTAACACAATTAATTTAACACTGCACACTATTTCACTGCTGGAACTGCTTAACTAAGCATCTGTAATCAGCAAATGCCATTAGCACTCTCACTTACTATACATCTGTTTAATTAATCCTTTTGCATTAAGCACTTGTTCACAGCCCTCATTTTAGCCTTAAGGAGCTCATTGCACTTACATGTTTTGTAGAAATTTCTAACTAGTCATGGTAGTAATCATCAGATTTTTAATTATTATTACACAGTTGTTGCATGGTTTGACATATCTTTCTTCTCTAAAGACAACGCGATCATTCTCAAATGTCTCCACTGCAACAGTTAAGTATGTGTCAGTATTATGTGATGTTTGTCCGAAGAAAACTCAAATTGCATTCTTAATTTATCTAAAGTAAACTTCTAAGTAAGGTTTAAATAGTGAGGTTTGAATTGATGTATACACACTAACCATCTGTACTAACCTGTTATGTACTTATGAAGCCAACTGAGCATTTAGTAAACTCAAAAGAATAGCCCTCCATTTAACCTGTACATATATATGCACTCTGCTAGATACAGAAATGCAAGTTACAGGCCAAGACTTAAAGGAACTTGATTTACTCAATACTCCATGAATAATAAAACGTCCATACTTAGTCCCACTGCTGCTAATTCTGCACTGAAGTCTGGACCTCAGACCATTTCAGTGCCACTGCTGTGTTTAGCTGGGACACTTAAATTGGCTTAATAAACTATGGCACTCCTATTTCTAGTATTTTAATATCTGAATATCTACCACATATCAATTAAATGTCTAAGTGTTAATGAATTGGTTGTTATTGTTATGGATTACCTATGTTTGAAAGTGGGATTCCTTCCACATGGCCATCTGCAACAAATGCATGGTGAGGTATTTTGTTATACAGACTTTATAGAAAGCCTGAACAACATACCTCAGAAACTATACAGAATGTATCATCAGAAAAGTCATGTTAGGGCAGTTTCTAATATAAAGCAAGATGATGCCTAACATAAATACTGCCTTCTTTTGTATTTTTGAATATCTTTTACCATTTGCTCATAATGCCTTGCAGTACTTTGATTATAACATTTTTTAATCCCTTATCGGTTGAATCCGAAATGTGCTATTCTGTATGAATGATGGTGTAATTTCCGCCAGTCATAATAATAAATGAAACTTTAAATTCCATTGTTTCACGTTGACCTAATATGCTTTCACTGAGAAGTTATATTCACTGAAAAGTTAGAAACTTGGGAGGTCTGCAATGGTTACACTGATCATCCTTGCAGCTAAGGTACGGAATTGTTTCATATAATGCAGCAACTGATTGTGAGTCACTGTAATAGCAGTACCATTTGCAGCAGAATTTGAGATGAAACTTCTTTACCAAGCCCTGTATATTTAATAATGGTACTTACGTACTATCGCAGCCACACACTGTCAGCATTCAAGGCATACTCGGCAACATTCCATTCTCATTTAAATAACTTGTTGCCAAGAATGCCATGAATGCTGACAGTGCGGGGTTATCATAATACGTTAATACTTTTCACCCCCACATCTGCTGAAGCTTGGCCCCTGCATGTGTAGACAACACATAGAAAAATATATAAAACAGTAACATTTTAACTTCCTTACAATATTTATAAGATAATGAACACCATTTAGTCTTCCGTTGTCCAAAAGAGAACAGCAAGTATTTTTAATAAGCCTACCCCTTCCACCCATGTAGCTACCAAGCACGCCAATCACAAAAGGAAAGCCCAATATGCTTTTTGAAGCTTGCAATACAATACAACACATACAAAGTATATAAGATGGTAACATATTAAGTTCTCTACAACATTTATAAGATAACAAAGACCATTTACTCTTCCATGCTCCAAAAGAAAACGGCAAGTGGTTTTAATAAGCCTACCCCTCCCACCTGTGTATGCTACCAAACATGCAAATCACAAAAAGGAAAGCCCAATACACTGCAAACCTTAAAATATAAACTATTTTATATGACTGTTATTCAGTCACACACACCATACAACAACTGAACAGTGCGTGGTGTGTAACTTTCATGGTTGTTTAACTTCCTGATTGTAATACAAACAAACTTACTTGCTGTTAATACAGACATTAAATTACATCTTATGCTAATTCCTACACTCCTTTTCAGGGCAGCATAAGTATTAACGCAACCACGAAAATGTGGTTACGATATTACAGTACGTAAGTACCCTAATAACACTGTGCAAGTATTCAGTGTTACTGCAGAGTAAAGCCTCTGAACAGAAATTTTACAAAATTCATATTTTCCATGGGTTAAAATAAACATTCAGTGTTCTACGGCATGTATACATTTACTTGCAGAGTACAATGAAGCATAAAGCAAAAGCAGTTATTGTAATTTCACTTTTACTTCTATCCATGTCACTCTCCTTTTCCACTGTATGAAGTATTTGGGTTGAAAGGAATTGGAAGAAAGTATACCAGTGCAATGTCTTGCTGTATTATAGCAGTTCCTTGATGACCAACATCAGGGCTGGGTTAAGATGGGTCCTGAAATCTAGTTTAAAATTTAATTTAATTGTGAACTGAATTTTATTTGCTTTGTTTTTTCAAAAATTTAGGTGCATTGCATATTTGTACACTGTTTTGCTACATATCTCAGCAAAATGAAGCTGATAAACCATTTAGATATTTAATTGAACTACCACTTTAAATCAGATTGCCACTGAATCAACTGTTTCTGTTGTTCCAAGATAGCAGTGATGTGAATGAGTGCTGTGTGGTCTTTGGCTGGCATATTTCAGAAGTAAACCCAATAGTAATGGCTTATAGTAAAGAGCTGAATGGATCTAATTAGCTGCTGTTACAGTAAGTATGCAGCTGTGCAGTCTCAGATAATTAGGATGGAAATGGCTGATTAAACACATGACCATTCATAGCTCATTAAGCTACAGTGCTGGAATGTATAGAGTACAAGATGCAGAATATAAACATCCACTGACTTGAATATAAAAAAGGCGGCCACCGCCTATGTATGCTGTGCTTTTCATCTGTGATGGTATGCTTGAAAATCTACATGTAAAAAGCTGTTGAATAAGGCAGTGTATGACGTCAAGAATGATAAAATCTAACATGTTGTATTTCTGCATCCTTACTTTGTCTAAGTAAAGTCACTAGTTAGTGAAAGTGTGCTAGAACCTTGAAAAATGGTATTTTGGACTATTGTTTCAATTTAGCAAGAATAATTCAAGCAGATGAAATCAAACTTGTGTAGATATAAGCAGCTTTAAGAATGTGAATGCAAGGAATGCAATGCAATCAATAAAAAACATTATACTATAACAGGAAAAAGTCCTGTTTCCTCATTGCATTCAATGAAGACATAAAGATTTTTGCCAATACCATGCATACGCTGAGCTTTCTTCATCTAAGTTTATAAATGAATGAAGCTATGCACCCATACTTGGCAACATATTTCAATGAAGTGAGCTGCTCTTGGCCAGTGGCATTCCCCATTTTTAGTTAATGAAATGTTTGTATCTGGCCAGCTTACATGTAGTACTGTAATAAAAAAATACAAAACTGCCATGAGCAGCTGATTTAAGGAAAGTTAAATAAACAATAGAATAATTTCTTCTGAAAATATCCTAGAGCACCACTCTTCTGCAAAAGTAGGACAATAATTTTGTAATATGAGGATCTGCTGCTTATTTCATTATTAAAAAGGGAAAAACAGCATTGTCAGAAATGCAATCTAAAAAGAGCAACATTCACCACAAATGTACACTGCTGTACCAGTACTGATGTACACTGCTGCTATCCTGTGAAGATCACAATCACACATCAAAAGTCTGTAAAGTGGTTATAACTGGCATGTACCGAGCAAGTCTGTAAATGAAAGTAACTAACTTCTCTTCATAGCTGTCAACTAATCAGGGAAAATTTCAACAGAATCAGGGACAAATACAGAAATAATCAGGAACAATCAGGGATACTTTCAAAATATTAGTACTATTGACTTGAGGCATTAACAGAATAAGTGAATGTGAATTAATATGCGATTCTGAAGTTAAAAGAAGTCAGTAACTCTAATTATGACTTTCTTTAATGTAATTCAAAACTTTTTCTCCAAAAGTCACTAGTTTTAGGATGGATTAACTAGGACAGAGCTAAAATTTGAGTCAAAATCGCGGAAATTCCTGAAAATCAGGGACAGTTGAGAGGTATATGTGCTGTTTGATCACAGTTAAATAGTCTTTGATCTGGTGTGTTTTTGTGTCAGTTAAGCTAAAATACATAATCGCAATCATTATTATTTTTTATTTGATCATAACCAGTTTGATATCAACACAGTCAAGGATGTGGTTTTAAGTTTGTTCGCTATGCAAGGACAGATACAGCAGACATAATGATAGAACTCAAGCTATATGTTAGAAAGCTAATTTTTCAAGTGATGTTTAAAAATAAGGAGGCAAGATTAGATACCCTTTCAAATAGTCCATATGCCATGTTAAAAAGAAAAAGTATGTTCAGCCCACCACTCCACCCTACTGTGGCTACCTTTGAAAAAAACTTGTAGTACGGAGTTATTTAATTTACTTAAGAACCCAAAAGAAAAAATACTGCAATCTTACCAAGGAAGAAAGAACCCTTATGAACACATTAATGTATGACAAAACACTGAGAATTATGAAGCCAGATAAGGGTTGGGATATGGTTATTGTTGATAGGATTATATATACTGCACAAATATTCAACCTTTTACATGACAGTGATAAATATGAATTAGTATCTTAGAACGAAATACATTTAGCTTGTTGAAAAATTGAACTTTTCTTGGATGAATCCCTTATAAAAGGTGCTATTACTGAAGATTTATATGTTTTTCTTCATAACAAACACCCAATTATTCCTTTATCATCTGGTATATCTAAAATACAAAAATGTATTGTCAACTTCCCTTACTGACTAATAGTAGCAGTTCACAACTCTGTTATATATCCCTTAGGGGTATTTGTCAACCGGATTTTGAAGAACTCCCTATGTCCCAAAGTACATATATTAAGAGATTCATAGGACTTCTTAACTAAAGTGGAACAATATTTTTTTTTACTGACAACTGTAATTTTTCGTTTTTTTGACAATTGATGTAGTCAACTTATTTACATCTATATATCACAAGGAGGGTTTAAAATTATTTTATGTTCCTATTCTGGAACTTTCTAATTTGGATAATACATTAATTTCATTATGAAAGTGATGGAGATTATTTTACACAATAACTTCATTTCATTTAAGGGGGAGTATTTTCAACAGTTATGAGGAGTAGCTATGGGTGCTAGCTGCCTCCAATGTATGCCAGTCTTGTTATGTATAGTTGGGAAAGGGATTTTATTCTCAATTCAAGTTTCAAAGACCACTGGTTTACCTATCTCTGCTATTTGGATGACATCTTTATACTTTGGAAGGACTCAGGTACAGTTAGAGAAAAACATTTGTTCTACATTAATTCCACAACCTTTTCTTTAGGTTTACGCATACTCATTCTGTTAATAAAATTCACTACTTGGATGTAACAATTTATAAAGATACAGAGAATGGTTGCTTTGGTTCAAAAATCTTTAGGAAATCAATATTTTCAAATAGTTATTTAGAATATAATACTTGTCATATGGGGTACATAAAAAGAACATTTTCAAAGGGCAACTCATCAGAGTTGCCAGAATGAGCTCTGACATTGGAAATATTAAGAGTAAAAGTGAATAATTTGAGAAAAATGTTCCTCAAAAGGAGATATCTCTTGGAACTTTTGGAATGAATGGGTAAAGAAGTTTTGAGTGGTTTGGGTAAGAAATACAAACATTTGTTGAGGTACAATCAATAGGTTAATGAACTTAAAATATTGAAGGACCCAACCAACTTGAATGTATTTACAAGCTCTATGGTTGATCCCTAAAGCATATATTCTAGGAACATTAAGAACATCCTTTTGAAAACTTGGTGCTTATTTAAAGAGAACACAGAGGTGATTACAGTATTGGGGTGGCACCAAGATTTGTATTTAAAACAGGAAAGAACATTAAACATCTCTTTGGCCACCTGAGGAAAGACTTCCCCAAACCCCCAAGGAAGGGTACAAGATGGTGTGGAGCATGTAATCAGTGCAGACCAAACTTCAAATAGGGGCACCAACATCCAAAATTATTTTAGGAGATGGTAAGTGTGCTTCAATAGATGTTATATACCTGTCAGTTTGTGAAGGATGTACACACTTCTATATAGGGAAAACTGAAAGACAATTACGTAGAAGACTCTATGAGCATGTATATGCTATTTCTAAGAAAAATATTAATAGTTCTTATACAAGCACATTATCAGTTGCCCCTCTTTTACTAAATTTCTCTTTGGCATACTTGAAATGATTCCAAAAAACATCAAGGGGGGTGCTTGGGAGACAGAATTAGAGAAAAGCGAATTGATATGGTAACTTAGACTAAATGCTATCACAATTCTTGGACTCAATGAACATATTTCTATTTCCCCAATACTGAAGTTTAGAGCTGCAAAACTTTAATTTATCAACTGGTTATATATTTTACAACAGTTTTAGCAACAATTTATACATGATTTAATTATTTAAATCTGACGGTGTATTAAAAGTTGGACTTTTAATGTGAAAGAGCAGTAATATGCTTTTTAATCATGACATCTTAGTATTTCTGGTTGGTGTGCTCCTTTAAGCAGGCTAATTGATGTGTCACATGTTTTATTTGAATTTTATTAAGCTGTTAATTTAGTTAATTAAATATTTCTGATGAAGTCCCAATGTGTCTAGGGATGAAAGTGCTTAACCAATTTATTTGGTGCTGTGATTCAAATTTTTATTTAATATACGTTTCTAAAACTTTACCAAGACTGGTGTCTTCTCTTTTGAGGTTAGCTTAGGTGATTTAACAAATGGTACTTGAGCATTTTTTATCCTAAAGATGCCCTGTGGCACTACGTGAGATGAACTTTGTAGTTTCCATGTACTAATCTATGTACTACTTGTATACACTTTTCAGACTTGTGATTAAATGTTTAAGCAACTCACTAATTTTATTTAAAGCTTTCTTAGCAGCTGTTGAGCCATACCTTTTAAAAAAGGCTATGTTTTCTTTTTCCTTCTTTAATGGCAGTCCACCAAACTAGATTAACTTGTTTGGGATCAATAAGACTGACTTTTTTATATCCACCAAACTGGGTTAAACTTGTTTTCCCCAATAAGACTGACACAAGTCCATTCTTTCTTGGCTTAGGTTCTCAGAAGAAACTCAGGGAGTGGATGAATTATATAGACATCTGTCCTTCCATTTGACATGCTGTAAGCCTGAGACAGTTCATGTTTATTGAATCCATTGCACTTATAGCTAGTTACTACCAACTTACTATGGCTAGTATTCAAATGTATTCTAAATTCCAAGGTAAAATGATAAGATGTACCAAATGGGAGAAGTGATCTGATGTGATAAGATGAGCATTGCTACTTATGTCTAAAACATAAAATCTGATTCTATTTGGAAAGTTCACCAACTAAGCTCAATCTTCTGTAGACATCAGATAAAAATGTTAATGCTCAGTGTAGTACAAACACCAGTTTTCCAATTAATATTTGGAAAACTAAAGTCACCCTGACTTATTAAATTATTCAAATTCCATTTTTTTAATAAATTCTAAATAAGTTGCTATCCATTCTCTCCCTATATTAGGATGGCAATGGCTACATAAGATATGTAGACAATCTGTGCTAAGATAATTTATAAGCTCCACTGGAATAATTTTCATGTCTGGGTACACCCACAGTTGTTTGGAAGGGATGGATTCATGTACAAATATAACCATTCCTCCCCCATTGTTTCAGTTCTAAGACATTCTTTACATCCAGTAGTTTCAAATGTTTACCTTGCCAAGACTCATTTATAATGATAAATAAATAATGATAGAGAAAATTTACTGCTAATAATTCAATTCATCAGTCTTATTACTTACACGATGAGCATATACTTGGTTAATCTGTTGAATCTTGTAGTCTGTGCATTGTGTTAGACATAATGAGACTGCAATCTAAAAATTGTCATCATACCTGAAAATTTCTTATTTAAATGTTTACCCCTACAAAAATTTGAATATAACTGATCCCTATCAAACATTTTTTCCCAAAAATTCATCTGAAATTTTAATCAGTTCAGTATCATGTTATCACAGAGATCTGTTAACTATTTATAATAATGCTTTAAAATGTTGATAATTGCTAAAGCTTGGTGCTGGCAAAATTTCAGCCAACTCATTCAGCTGACATAATGAAAACATATTTTCGTTTTACTGGTACAGATGATAAAAGAGGATATTGCATAAATCATTCACCCCAGTATTAGTCAGCTATTGTGTTTCCATATGTTATGTGGTGGTTTACTCTTATTGTATTTGCAAACTTCAGCAAATTTCAGTGCTGCTGCGAGTCCATAGATTATGACAATTCATTTAACAAACTGGGAGATGAGTTGCAGTACTAGTGGAAGGCATAAACTATAAACACACAGTTGCTGGAAGAAAACAGTTCATAGACAATCCGTTAAAAAGGTTTAATCCATAGGCAAAATCTCAAAGTAAATCCAGTAAGCTTATAAGCGCTTTCATTTTAAAACTTTTAAAACTTCATCAGATACGATATGAAATTGTTACCAAGCCATTTAAATAAACTTCATTAGTCATATGACTTTTTAAAATCCCCAAATTTAAAGTGATATAACCCTTACATAACATGTCCCTCTGTGTATACACAAAGTTAACTACAAAATTTTCTATTTAAGTTGATATATATTGTGCCGTGTTATTTTAAAATAATAGTAATAATAATAATAATAATAATAAATATTAAATTCATGTAATTCCATTCTGAGCATGCATGTATATATACATTATTAAAAAAATTCTTTTAGTTTAAAAATGTGAATAGTTTTTTTTTCTATAACTACCTCATCTTTCCCCAAGCCTTTAATTTCAGAATAGGTGTTATACTGACATGGTCATTTAATCCTGGGTACCTATATGCTTGTAGATGTAGCTGCCATTTTAATTCATGTTGTTCTAGAATTACTGTCCAGAGGCCCCCCTTTTTTTCTTTTTTACCCTTTCTAGAATACTGAATTTAAAAGTGTGCTCAGGGTGTTCATTTAGATGTCTAAACAAAGCATTCATAGTTTTTTCTTTTTTAATTTCATATAAATGTTTGTAAATTCGATTATGGAGCTTCCGCTCCATTTTTCCAACATAAAATCCTTCACATTCCTGGCATTTCACTACACAAATTATTCCTGTAGTTTCACAATTATATTTACCTTTTATATTCAATCTCCTTCCCCTTTTAGTAACATGGGTCCCCTCAAGTATATACTTGAAGTAATTACATCTGCCACATTTAGTCATCTTGGTGTTTGAAGAGCATATCATTTTCCTTTTTGCTTCCACCATATTTTTAAAATTGCAACCCCTTCTATAAATTATAGTAGGTGCTTCCCCAATGCCATTAATTATATTTAAATGTTCATGAAACATTTGCCAATTCTTGTTCATAATCCATCTAATGTTACCACTGGCTTCATTAAAAGTTGTAATAAATCCATTATTATATCTTCTGTTGTAGTTATGATTACCATTAGGGCTAATTGTTACATCACTTTGTAGATTCCCCATTAGAATAGGTTGATAAAACCCACTATTTCTTTTGGATGTAACTTCTGCAGTTAGCTCATATAACAATCCAGATGGATAACCTCTCCTAGTTAACATGCCTGTTAAAGTATCCACTTCTTTATAATAATCTATATCTAATGTATTCATTCTAGTTGCCCTTACCAATTGGCCTTTTGCCACTGCTCTTTTCTGTTTGAAAGGGTGGCAGCTAGAATAGTGCAGCAACATGTTAGAGTAGCTGGGTTTTCTGTATATACTAGCTACATATTCACCCAATTCATGATTTTTCCTAAGCATTACATCCAAGAATGGCATCTCATTTTTCTCATACTGACATGTAAATTTAAGAAAATCTGTGCTTTCATTAATGTATTGTATAAAATTTTGGAGGGTAGTCGCACCATTTCCCCAAATAAGAAATATATCATCCAAACAGCGCAAGTAAAATTTGATATTTCCTGCATGAATACCATTGTGTATGAACCTCCATTCCCATTTCAACATGACTACATTTGCCAGGAATTACCCCGCCGGGGAACCCATAGCAACTCCTTCTTTTTGTTTATAGATATCTACTTCAAAATATATGAAATTGTTAGTGAGATCTAGTTCTAACAGTTCTATAACATTGTTAACTGTTATTTGATCCAATTTTTTATTCTCCATGTATTCCCTGGTCCATTCTAAGGCAATAAAGTGTGGAATGATGGTATATAAGTCCTTTACATCAATTGTAGTCATAATATCCTTACTCTGAAATATAATATTGTTCATTTTTGCCAAAAAATCCCAAGAATCCCTACATAAATATTGTTATTGTGCTAAATAATGCTTACACTTAGCATCAATATACAGTGCACATGGAACTGTAATGGAGCCCCTACCATCCACTATCGGTCTCATAGGTGGAGAAATAACGGACTTATGAATTTTGGGCACTCCAAAAATTGTAGGCATTCCAGTTGACATGACATTTAAATACTTAAATTCATCCATGTTTATTCCCCTCTCTATAAACATATCTCAAATTTGGTTTGTTACTTTTATGTATGCACTATTTAGCTCTGATCTACTACTTCTTTCATATGTTTCCCCTTGTAACATCCTTCTTATATTATTCTTATACGTGTCCTGTTTCATAACTACAATTCCCCTGCCCTTATCGGGTTTCATAACCCGTAACTCATTAAATTGCATGAAATCCATATTTTCCTCTTCCTTGTCTTGGCTATCATTTGTCCTTCTTTTTTTTATTCCCATAATTTGCCCGTAAATTGATTTCACACAGGTGGATTATATAAGCTACTTATTCTTAGTGTTTCATAAACTACTATTATCTTGATTAAATAGCAATTGGAAATTCAATTTATGTACATATAATTTTAGGTCAATCAATGCATTAGTTAAATTGACTTCATTTTAGGTACAAAATTCATACCTTTAGCAAAAAAATCGGCCATGTCAGTCCCTATTCAGAGTTCAATGTAGTTATATAGTTTAAAGTGGGTTCCAATCATGTAGTCGAACTTTTACAAGTTTGAACCACATATGGTCGAGACCATACGTTCGAATTTATAAAAGTTTGAGCATTTGAATGGAAATCTCTATCTAATATAGACCCATTTAAAGTCCTTCTCCTCGTTATATACGACTGGGCTTTCCATCCTGGAAGTTTCTGGGTCAATTTCCATCCTATAGATTAATATATTCCCATCTTTGCAACTGTTCAAGTTCTCCTTCCCCAGTATGGCGGTGCATTGCCTTCATAGTAAGTAGTCCCATTGCCCTGATGTGAGCCCTTCATATAGTTCTTCCTGTTGCTGCACCTCTTTTGCTGGTTCTGTAGTCATTCCGATCTCCTGGGTTGTGGAAAATCCAAATCATTGTTTTGTCAGTGGGCATCTTCAGTGTTCCCCTCATACTCCATGTTGCTGTGATTATCAAGTACTGGCCCTGTTTCCTCAGTTCTCTGATGTTCATCAAACTCATTCCATGTTTGGGAAACCAGTGTTTGGGGGTACGCCTTACCCATTTCATAATCCCTCCTGTCTTGTTCATATTTCTTAATTTTATACCCCTTAGCTTTTGCAATACTCTGCTTGATACTGTAGGAAACATGCCCATGTTCAATTTTGTGGCCTGGATATGATTTATCACTGACTATGCTTTCATTTAATCTGGTTACCTCAGCCACTAGGTTGTCAATTAACTTAGTGTTATGATGAACAATAAGTTCCATAAATTCACACCCTTGCTTGTCGAAAAGAGCAATAAGATCCTTGTGCAGGGGTGAATTAATTTCTATCCTGGTAGGGTACCTCCAGAGCCTGAAGCCCTTCAGCACTCTGTTCACTTTGATATTTTTAGCCAAATAATGATTCTCTAGCTGCAGTTTTTAAGCTTAAATAGATTTTGGTCAAGCAGCTCTAATTTCCACGAAACATCTGAAGTATCCAAAAAAAATAGTTTTCATTCATGAACCCAACACCATTCTGGATCCATTCACTGATGTTAGAAATAGTAATTCCATGCATTAAAGCCATTGTTACTGTTACCCGCCGATGCTGTACTACCAAAACGACCCACATTGCTACTTACATTTAATGTGTTAGCCAGTTCATTGGTAGTTTGTTGACTCCCTCGCACATTACCAGCCTGCTTGACCCCAGCAAGTTTACCGGAGCTTGTTACGGACATGTGTAAGAGTGTATTGTCCAAGTGCTGGAATAGTTGTTGCACTAATAACATCAGATTACTGACCGTTTGCTGCAGCACCTTGATTTCAGACCTCAGTGTGCCCTCTGCTGAATCAAGGAATAACAGTTGGGATAAAACTGTCATTTCCAGCAGCCATACTAAACGAAAAAGAAGTAACAATTCCAAAAGCACAAACTATAAACACACAATTGCTGGAAGAAAACAGTTCATAACCAATCCATTACAAAGGTTTAATCCATAGGCAAAATCTCAAAGTAATTCCAGTAAGCGTATAAGTGATTTCGTTTTAAAACTTTTAAAACTTCATCGGTTACAATATGAAATTGTTACCAAGCCATTTAAATAAACTTCATTAGTCATATGACTTTTCAAAATCCCAAAATTTAAAGTGATATAACCTTTACATAACATGTCCCTCTATGTATACACAAAGTTAGCTACAAAATTTACTATTTAAGTTGATACATACTGTGTCATGAAGATAAACTTGATGAAATAAACAACTAAATCGAATTACTTGCCAAAGAACCAGACCGAGTACTTCCTAAAAACTTTACTATGAAGCACTTTTCATCTTTCCTTTTAGGGCAGCCACGGTGGTGCAGTGGTTAGCATTGTTGCCTCACAGCAAGAGGTTCTCCAGTTCGATCTTTGGCTGGGGTGCCTTCTGTGCGGAGTCTGCATGTCCTCCCTGTAGTTACATGGGTTTCCTCCGGGTGCTCCGTCTTCCTCCCAAAGACATGCTGCAGGTGGATTGGACACTCTAAATTGGCCCTAGGTGTGAGTGCATGTGTGTGTACCTTCTGTGAAAGGTTGGGTGCTGGGCTGGCAACTCAACACTGTAAAACTCCACTGCCAATCATGAGCAGACAGGTGATCCACTGTGGCAACCCCTAACTGGGAAAAGAAGAAGACTTTTCATCTTGCCTTTTAACAAGACTTCTTCAGATAACAGATACTTTCAAAACTATGAGTTATATACACATTAAATTAGTCACATGATCAATTTAAAAGCAATAAAGCCCACACTTTTTCACAACAACTCTTCCATAACATTCCATCTGGCATTTAACCCCTCAGCTCCCATTATACAAACTTTTTTACTCACTACATACAGTGTAAAAAATATTATAATTTATATAAACATACTTATGCTAGTTTATAATAAACTTGTTTTCACACTTAATATACTTAACTATGAAATTACTTATAAATTAACACAGACTAAACTTCATCTATTTAAGCTTCTCAACTTTAAAATACAGAAAATCGAACACATTTCGTTCAGACCAGGGTAATATGTTCATAGGTTCGTAGGTTCAATGATATGCATCAGTACAGAATTGCCAAAACAATTCCAATCTTTCTAGCAATAATGTTTCTGGGCCACTCCTTCTATCTGGTATGATGCAATCAATTGCTCGGAATTTGAAATGATGTTGTGGGTATTCTTTAATATTCCTTGCTAAGGCGTTCTCCAATCTTAACTTACTAATAGCATATTGATGTTCATGGACTCTTTCTCTCAGTCTTCTCTCTGTTTTGCCTATATAGAAGGTTGGGCAACTTTGGCACAAAGCTGTATATACCACTAGCTTAGACTGGCAATCTAGCTTATAATTTGTCTTATAACGTTGCCCCCTGATGGTAAAGTTCTGCCCTATATCTATATATTTACAAAAATTACACATAAGGCATTTAAACATTCCTGCCCTATGTGTAAGGAGATTCGGTTTCCTCTCCAAGATACTTTTCAGGTTAGGACCCCGCTTGAAGGTATTATGAGGGTGCTCTTGTAATTTGTGTCTCACCATACAGTCATTTTGAACTATATCTCAGTTTCTAATCAGGATAGAATAAATTTCTCAGGCATTCACATTGTGCCTAGATTGTGCGTACCATGGAATGACCTTGATAAATTATTCATAGAGTCAGTCAAATCACTATTCGATGGAACTAATATTTCCCTCTGTGATAGAATGGGTTGATAGAAACCTGTCATTCTTTTATGTTGTACCTCGCACATCACTTCTGATACTAAATTCTGGGAGTATCCTCTTTTAGTAAACATAGCATGCAAATTTTTACATTCATAGTCAAAGTCATCCTCTAAAGATGTCATGCATGCTGCCCTATCAAACTGATCCTTGATTACTGACTTTTTCTGGTGAAGTAGATGACAGCTACTGAAATGTAGTAATGAGTTAAAGTAAATTTATTTTCTAAAGATCTTAGCTATAAAGCATTTATCAATACTGTCTTTACTCAAACAGGCAATCCTGATGGCATCAAAATTGTAAGTAAACATCAGAAACTGAGTAGTAGAGTTAAAGTAAGTCACTAACTCTTCCGCTATAGATAAATCATCTTTGAATAGAATAAAAATGTCATCCAAAAATCTAGTATAATTACATATTTTTCTCTTATTCCAGTTATTTTAAAGATATATTCCTGCTCCCAATAAGCCATAACTAAAATGGCAAAGCTGGACCCACAAGGGGAGCCCATAGCCATGACAACTGTCTGCAGGAAATATCTGTTGTAAAAGGTGATGTAGTTATTGGACAAAATTAAGTCCAATAACTCTTCTACAAGATTCACCTCAGTTCTTGGAGCCCCTCTATTCCATAGTATACAACTTACCTACTCATTCCCCTCTAGATGAGGGCTAGAAGAGTACAAATCTTTGACGTCTACTGTCATAAAATTAATATCATTCTCATGTCATGTTGTTAATAACCTCCAGAAAGGACCATGAGTCTTTACAAATATGTTTTTCCATCACTACATACTTTTTTAAAATTTGGTCATCCACCTTAGCACAAGCATTTGTAATTCTTTCCTTGCATCAATGAGTGGCCTCATAGGTAGATCAAAAAGACATGTATGTATTTTACATTGGCCAAACAAAATGGGAATCTTAGGGGCAGGCATAGTTAAAAAATTAAATAACTCTATGTCAGTTTTTGTTTCAATAAATAAATCATTGAGCAATATTTTAATTCTAGAGTAAACTATGTTCAGTTAATTTCTTGAAACTTCCACATAAGTATTACTATCTAAGATCACAGTCATTCTTCTGCTATAGTCCACAGTATTCAAAACGACAAGGCCTCCCACTTTTATCAGGTTGCATGATTCTCACATTTGCTTGTTTTAGGAACTCAAGTGCTTGCCTTTCACTGTTAGTTATGTTAGAACTAAATCCATTATTTTTTTTTTTGTAAATGACAGGCAATTTCATATATCTAACTCACAAACTTGTTCAAACAATAATAGTGTCAGATGTAGTGGAGGGTAATATGTGCTAGCAACTCTAAAAGTATGCATAGGAAGTTTGTTTTGTCCCAACAGCACTTGTAAATTTAACTTCCTTACAAACAACTTTACATCCAACAAAGTATTGGCTAAATCTGCTCTATGTGCAGGCACAAATGTTTGTCCCTTCACCAGTAAATCAACAAGTTCAATACTAATATCTAATTCAGAAAAATTATAGACTTTAAAGTCATTTGTTGAACTCAAAATTATTTTACAGTCACTATTTGCAGAATGCTCAACAGCTTTTACCTGCCTTTCCTGTTCTTCTTTTATCCCTGCTTTTTCCTCTGATATTTTGTCTTCTGAGGATTCTGATTGAAGGACCTGTTTTGAAAATTTTCTACCCTCGCTGGGCCAGCTTCTTCTGTATAATCCATTCCTCTGTCTCTATTAGCCATTCGCTTCTCCGTATTTGTTGGGCAGCATTCTCCTCCATGTAATCTGCACTCTAAGGAGGTGGGTCTTGGGCACCAATTTTATGTGGGTGGTCCTCCCATCTGTCCTGTCCAATCACACTTGACGTTTGAGATCCAGGAGGTTTCTGATAGGCAAAACCTGCAGCATAGGCTAAATGATCTCTTTTTAGCTTTTTTAGTTTAGTTTCTTTAAGTTTACTGATATAAGAGTCTATACTTGTAAACAGTTTATTATAATCAAAATTATAGCACTGGAACTCATTGTCCATAATAATAGAACTACACAAAACACTAGCTTCATGTATAATATTGTCTACTTGAAGCTGATAGCTTTACACATCACTTCTAATAACACCAAGCCTTGTTTATTAAATAAAGCAGTTAGTTCTTTATGAAAAGCTGAGCCATCCATAAAACCTGTTGGATAATGGCACACTCTGAGTCCTTTAGACAGTATCCCTTCACTAATACACTGTTGGAACTATGAAACTTCCGACTGTAATTTCTTACATTTCACCATCATACTGTCCGGCTATTGTAAGCGATTCAATAAGCTTAAATATCCTCCAGCTGGTTGTTCCCGCATTCCTGATGTATTATTTGTGATGAAAGACAATGGCTCAACAAGCCAGTTGTTACGGTTGGGAGCCCCACTAAGCCCTGAGGATCCGGCGATGTCATTATTCAACACAACAGACATTCTGTTGTTCCCTTGTTGTTCTGCTATTGAGCTAGTCACAGCATGAGGCAAAGTAATTTTTTTTTTGATTATTCTGAGCTTTTACAGACCCTTGTGATTCAGGAAACAGTGATGGACTACTGTTTCCAATAGAATTAGCCAAGTTATTATCAAAACTGCAAGAAACAGAATTCACTATAGCAGTTTTATTACCAGGACCAGTTTGGGAAGGTTGCAGCAAGTCCAGACGAGCAGAAAGTGAATCCACCTTCTGTGTCAAAGCTTCAATAAGGCAAGTCAATGTTATACCACTGTCTTGTTGAAGGTTCCCACCACTAGTACCCAGAGTGTTCTCAGCAGTCATGGAACAGGACAAGAAGACAAACTAATGAAATAAACAACTAAATCAAATTACTTGCCAAAGAACCAGACCGAGTACTTCCTAAAAACTTTAATATGAAGCGGTTTTCGTCTTGCCTTTTAGCAAGACTTCTACAGATAACAGATATTTTCAATACTATGAGTTATATACACATTAAATTAGTCACATGATTAATTTAAAAGCAATAAAGCCTACACTTTTTCACAACAACCCTCCCATAACATTCCATCTGGCATTTAACCCCTCATCTCACATTATACAAACTTTTTTGCTCACTACATACAGTGTCAAAAAATTATAATTTATATATGCATACTTATGCTAGTTTATAACAAACTTGCTTTCACACTTAATATACTTCACTATGAAATTACTTATAAATTAACACAGACTAAACTTCATCTATTTAAGCTTCCCAACTTTAAAATACAGAAAATTAAACACATTTCGTTCAGACCAGGGTAATGATATGCATCGGTACGGAATTGCCACAACAATTCCAATCTTTCTAGCAACAATGTTTCTTCACCGCCACTTCCATCTGGTATGATGCAATCTATTACAAGGAATTTAAAATGATGTTGTGGATATTCTTTTATATGCCTTGCTAAGGCGTTCTCCAATTTTAACTTACTAATAGCATATTGATGTTCATGGACTCGTTCTCTCAGTCTTCTCTCCATTTTGCCTATATAGAAGGTTGGGCAACTTTGGCACAAAGCTGCATACCCACTAGCTTAGACTGCCAATCTAGCTTATAATTTGTCTTATAATGTTGCCCCTTGATGGTAAAGTTCTGCTCTATATCTATATATTTACAAAAATTACACATAAGGTGTGCTCTCTGCTGAATCAGGGCATAACGGTTGGGGCAAACCGTCGTTTCCAGCAGCCATACCAAACGAAAAAGAAGTAACAGTTCCAAAAGCACAAACTATAAACACACAGTTGCTGGAAGAAAACAGTTCATAGCCATTGTGTTAAAAAGGTTTAATCCACAGACAAAATCTCAAAGTAAATTCAGTAAGCGTATAAGCGCATTTCATTTTAAAACTTTTAAACCTTCATCAAATACAATATGAAATTGTTACCAAGCCATTTAAATAAAATTCATTAGTCATTGGGGAAGCACCTACTATCATTTATAGAAGGGGTTGCAATATTAAAAATATGGTGGAAGCAAAAAGGAAAATTATATGCTCTTCAAACACTAAGATGACTAAATGTGGCAGATGTAATTACTGCAAGTATATACTTGAGGGGACCCATGTTACTATAAGGGGAAGGAGCTTGAATATAAAAGGTAAATATAATTGTGAAACTATAGGAATAATTTATGTAGTGAAATGCCAGGGATGTGAAGGATTTTATGTCGGAAAAATGGAGCGGAAGCTCCGTAATCGAATTTACAAACATTTATATGAAATTAAAAAAGAAAAAACTACCAATGCTTTGATTTGACATCTAAATGAACACCTTGAGCACATTTTTAAATTCAGTATTCTGGAAAGGGTGGAGAAAGAAAAAAGGGGGTCCTGGACAATAATTCTAGAACAACATGAATTAAAATAGCAGCTACATCTAGAAGCATATAGGTACCGGGTCTATATGAGTTGATTGAAAGCTAACAAGTCCAAAGCTCACAATGTCAAACTGCAAACCTTGAAAGCTGACAACATCGAACGTACAAAAAAAAAATACTAACTACGCAAAAAAATAAACACTCTATGCAGGGGTGCAAACCCCCTGCACCCCCCGCTACTTAAATATACCAACTCCAAGATTGCACTATAGTGCAGTAAAGGGAAATATTCCCTTCCCGCACTCTATGGTGATCTCCGTTCTGCGGTTCGATGTTGTCACCTTTCGAGGTTTGAAGTTTGAAGTTGTAAGCTTTGGACTTATCAGCCTTCGATGTTCCGATATCAACCCTAGGTACCCAGGCTTAAATGACCATGTCAGTATAGCACCTATTCTGAAATTAAAGACTTTTGAAAGATGAGGTAGTTATAAAAAAAATCTATTCACATTTTTTTAACTAAAAGATATGTTTTTAATAATGTATATACACAAATGCATGATCAGAATGGAATTACATGAATTTACTATTTATTATTATTATTACTATCATTTTAAAATAACATGACACAGTATGTATCAACTTAAATAGTAAATTGTGTAGTTAACTTTGTGTATACATAGAGGGGCATGTTATTTAAGGGTTATATCACTTTAAATTTTGGGATTTTGAAAAGTCATATGACTAAAGAAGTTTATTTAAATGGCTTGGTAACAATTTCATATTGTATCTGATGAAGTTTTAAAAGTTTTAAAATGAAAGTGCTTATACACTTATTAGATTTACTTTGAGATTTTGTCTATGGATTAAACCTTTTTAATAGATTGGCTATGAACTGTTTTCTTCCAGCAACTGTGTATTTATAGTTTGTGCTTTTGGAACTGTTACTAGTGGAAGGCATCTTGCTGTGCAGCATTTTCTATGTTATAGTACTTGCTGTGTGAACTTTGCCCTTCCAAACTTACATCACTAGCCACATGAAACCCTTACATGAAATAGCACCATTTGTAAGGAGGTGAGATGTGCATTTGTAGATACATTATATCTGCATAGCTTGGGGAAGCAAGAAAGGGCAACTAGTTATAAGCCCTCTGTCAAGTTACACCTCCTGCGACAGTATTATACCCTTCTCTTCATCTAGAAACTTCAGACTCCTCTGAGAACACTCAGTGAGTATCCTAGAATCCATAACTTCTGCCATGTTCATTCTAAACACTAGTTATTTAAGTCCTGATTTCTGGTCACTGTCTGTATGGCATTTACATGTTACTCCTGAGTCTGAATTTTGGTATTCTTTTGGTAGTCCAGTTTCATTCCACCTCTCTCGACCCTAGAAACAGCATACTAACTGGTTACTTTAACATGTTCACAAAATAGCTGATAATCGTTACAGGTGTTAGAAGTTAGGTGGAAGTATGTTAGGTAGCTGTCCCTTCAAGTTATCACCTGTTGGGCAGGTAATTAGGTTTTGGAGGAGAGGCAACTTATATAACTAGTGGTTAAAATTAACATGGCAGAAATTATGAAGTCTAAGAGACTCACTGAGTGTTCTCGACGGAGTCTGAAGATTCTAGAGGGAGAGAAGGGCATGATATTGTCGGAGAGCTGTACTTTGACAGAGTGAGAGGTCTGGAAACTATATTTCCTACATTACTGGAGAGGAACAGGAAGAGTGTTTGGCTATTTGGCATGAATTCTAGGCCATAAGGCATCCTATCTGGAATATTGGCTTCCACTGTAGCCAGTTTGGTACAGAGTTTTTGCTGTTGTTGTTTGCATCTGCAACATCAGCAAGATACTTTCTGTTTGCTTGTCATACTTTCTGGTGCTGCCTACCTTCTTTTTTTTTGTATTTGTTTGGGGAAGCTCTGTAAGAAGTGATTGAACTTTTTCCTTTTTCTCCAACATCTGTTGCTGATAATGTACATACCTATCAACTGTACAGATTTTTGCCTCATAGTTCTGGCCTGTTTTTCATAAAAATTGTGTTTTTCTGGTAAATTAGTGTCAAATCATTAAAGACTGAAGTTAGACATTTGAGTTTCAGAATTCATACTCTTCAGAAAATTCATGCTAATACAACACCTGTTACTCTATTAATTAAGTTTGTAAGAGAAATATTTAAAAACTGTCCCTATTTTGGACCTTTGCCCCACTTTTATTTATGGCTTTGTCCAGATTTCTAGCTCTTCGAGGTTGAGAGGTATGATACTGTAGCAGCAGAAAGAGAAGGGCAAACTGTTTTTGTTTTTTTCCCTTTTAGCTGCAGAGAGCAGACTATGTTGTTATCTGTGCCAAGTGAAGCCATGAAAGAGAGAGAATAAAGGTCTGATGCATTTTCCTTCTGCTGCAAAGAATTTGAAACAGAGAACAGCACTGTAATTGTGAATTGTTGCATTTTCACACTATTACTAAAACAAAAGTTTTGCTGCTACATTGGCCACATAAGAAAACTGTGAGTAGGGACGCTGTCTTGCCCCCACTAAAGTGACTGTTTGTTAGCCAATCAGGCTAAGAAAAGATAAACAGACTTTTGACTTTTGTACTGTGAACTGTTTTATTTTAATTACTTATGTGATCACAAAGTGGGAATGTTTAAAATGTATGAGTTCCACCTGTCTATTTATTCAGACTAGTATTATTTCATTTTCCTGCAATATTTTTTAACTTTAAAGAACTCAACAACATGGTTAATATGTTTTTAGCCAGGGTTTATCCTAGCTCCCTGCTACAAAGTATTAGACATCAAGTAGAAGGTGAATGGGGTGCTAGATATAAGCCATTATTGGGTATTGATACCCCGTAACATCCAGGCCTCACTAGCAAAAGCTATGAAAAGCTCTAGTAGTGCAATATAGTTATCAGTCAGTCGAAATTAAGAACATTATTGAAAAAAATAGAACATTTTTTAAGGTTAGTCCTAATGTGCTTTTCCACCTTGGGGAAGAACCCCTATTCATTCACAAGACTGGATTGAACAGGAAAAAATTGTTTGAAGGCGAGTCAAACAGTGAGGCATTTGAAGATAAAAAGAAAGGTACTGTAAAGTGTGGCACATGGAATCAATGTTCATTTATTTGTTTCAGGGAAAAGTTTGGTTTTAGAAAACAGTGATGTTCTTTGTGTTTCACTGTTGCAGTCATCACATTTGGGTTATCCCTGCCAGGATAGCCCTCGGCCAGCCTGAATACCAGAGACCTAGTATTCCTGCATCAGTTGCTGTAGCTTAAGGACTGACATCAGGTCATCAGTAGTATAAAGGAAGGCATCCGATGCCATTACATCAGGCTTTCTTGCTGTGGAGCCCAAAGCAGAAGCAGTTTGCACGAGTGCCGGTCGGCCGCTACCTGAGTTTCGTTTCCGAATTGAAGTTGAAGTCTTCGAAAGCTAAGTACCCCATTGGGGATCCTTTTTTCCTGCATTAACCGATGTCAGAAAAAGTTAATAATTGTCTCACCTGTGGAATGCAAATACCACAACGGGACTTCCACTCTTACTGCATCACTTGTCTAGGCCCAGACCACGACATTCCACATTGTCGCTTCTGTGCTTTGTTTATCGCCAGAACTATTCATCGTCAGGCCCTTATTGTAGCCAGATATTTCCATTTACAGTCCTCAAATTCTGATCTGGCTTCAGTAAGCCATCCGACAGCAGATCTTCTGAAAAAATGTAAAGATAATGATAGAGACAGACCGCACAGGACCAAACCTTCCGACGATGCTTCCATTAAGCTGGTCATCAGTCCTCCGGAACTCTGTGAGGCAGATTCACAGCCTCTGATGCCCACTTCAGTTAATTCACAGGCTGCTACCGAGACCCTTTCGGAGTCCAGTATGCCGCAAAACTCTTCTTCGTCTAAGGACCTGCGGTCGTCTCTGCCTTGTATGGGTCTGGAGCCGCTGTGCAGGCACGAGCTTCCAAGGAAGTCCTTCACAACACCAAATCCCAACATAAACCAATGCCTTCTTTCATGGCTACCATTCTTTTGAAAACAACTGAGTTCCTTAGGCCCAGGGGCCAAACCACACCCAAGAAACTGACTACCCATTCTCAGGCACCTGCTCCCTTGCCTCAGTCTCAAATGCTTAAAATGGCAGAAGACCATATCATGCTGATTAGGGGAAGCCAAGCCACTCCCTCAAAAAGGAAAAGAGCTATGTCTCCAGTAGTTTTGTCTGAACAAGAGTTAGATGAATCTGATGCATATGACTATGAAGACATGCAGCCCCTCTCCACATATGAGGATTGTGATGCAGAGGAATCCATTCCTTCAGCCTCTCCCCCAGAGGATTTTTCCTTTGGGGAAACCATGCATACCTTAAGGGAACATTTCCAATGGGCGAGTCAAGACTACCCACAGTCTAAAATGAGACTCAGAGAGTTCCTGGACCTTCCACAACAAAGGCCCTTAGCCATCCCCCTCAGTCCTAGATGTGGTGGATGATGTCTTCCTTGAATCCAGCTTGACTCCAGGTGCTCTCCCTCCTGCTCCCAGAAAACCAGACAGATTCTACAGAGTCCCTGACTCTCAGAAATATCTTTTTAAAAAAATTCAACAGCTGACCCTGAGGTCATTACTCAAGGGCCTAAAGGGATTAAAGCAACCTCAACTAAGAATCCCACCCCCCTCAGACAGGGATTCCCAATCACTGTTCAGATGGGGTAAAAAGTATACATCTCAGCTACTCTTGCTATCAGGGCACTAAGCTGTCAGTTCCATATGCTTAATTATCAGCAACATACCTTGGAACTCCTTAAACAAAAAATGTCCTCCTTTCCTGCATGGGCAGAATCTAAAGATTTACAGGACTTAATGCATTCTGCTGGTCAAGTAACTAAACACACGTTGCACTGTGGTTTTGATGCCCTAGAACCTTCTTGCAGGGCAGCAGTCACTGGATCTGTCATTAGAAGACATGCATGGCTTAAGGAACAACCCCTGCCAGACCATGTCAAATCAAAATTGTTGGATGCACCCTTGCACAAAGATAACTTATTTGGTAGTAAATCCGAAGAGGTCTTAAAAAAGATGGAAGAAAAAGCAAAATCTATGCAGACTGTTAAAGATTTCTTACAGGTCCAGCCCCCTAGGTTCAGCAGGCATTTTCCCTCCAAGCACTGGTCCTTTCCTGCTCCGAGTAGACAGGGCCAGCCTAGGCCCCATGGAAACAGATCCCCCCTGACAGCAGCCCCAGGGGTCGCAGAGATCTAAGCAGTAGGCTACCTGCACTTCAAAACCAGGGAGTTTTAAGCCACCCCTTTATGGTAAGAACTCACAATGACTCACCCCCTCCCGAACTCGCCTCTGCCCACCTTCACATACCCCTAGGAGGAAACCTCTCCTTTCACTCAAGCACCTAGGGCACCATTACCAAGGACTAATGGGTTCTGAACATTGTGTCTCAGAGGTACGAATTCTCCTTCCACACCCTTCCAATCCCAAAAGAGTCCCCAGATTTACCTCTAAATCAGTGGGCAGAGACTCAAAACAAATCCATTCCCTACGCTTCTTGGGGGCAGTAGAGCACATTCCTGCAGAGCAGATAGGCCAAGGCTTCTACTCCAGACTTTTTCTTGGGCCCAGAAAAGAGGGCACCTGGCACACCATCCTCAATCTATCCATTCTAAACACCTTTCTGGTGATCCTAAAATTTAAAATGCTCACCCTTCAGCAGCTGCTACCCATGCTCTCCAAGGACACTTGGCTAGCCACCCTGGACCTAAAACAAGCCTACCTCCACATTTCTATCAGGGAGTCCTGCAGAAAAATATATCCATTTCAGGCCAGGATCTCAACACTTTCAGTTCTCTGTGCTTCCCTTTGGCTTATCTACTGCTCCCAGAGTTTTCACAAAATGCCTGGCTCTGGCCATTGCCTTTTGCAGACAAAGAAATATTCAAATTTACCCCTACTTAGACAACTGCCTTATTCAGACAGACAGTCAGGAAAAGCTGCTCAAAGGACTGGCCTTTGTAAAGGACCTACTAACCTCCCTATGGTACACAATCAACAAAAAGAAATCCAAACAGGTACCCGCCAAAAGGATAATCTTCCTAGGAGCAAGTCCGGGCACAGCATCCCAGATGGCATGCCTTACACCAGAGAAACAAACTTTAATTTCAGCTTACTTCTCTCAACTGGCACCAGGCCCCAGCTTTCTGCAAGCAAAATCCTGCAAGCCCTGGGGTTCATGGCCTCTTGCATACTCCTCATTCCATATGCCAGACTGCATATGAGGAAACTTCAGTGGTACCTAAAGAGCCTTTGGTGTCAACACTCTCAAGATCTGGAAACTCTTCTGCCTATTATTCCTTGCCTGAGAAAGGAATTCTTTGGTGGGCAACAGCCTGCTCCTACAACAAAGGACTGCCCTTCTCCCCACACCTGCCACCCAGACCCTCACCACAGATGCATCAGACTATGCTTGTGGTGCACACCTGGACAGCAGGTGCATACATGGCCAATGGAACCCCCAGCAACTCCCCCTGCACATCAATCAAAAAGAGATGATGGCTGTGCAGCAGGCCTTGATAGCTTTCAAACCCCTTCTCTCTCCAGGGGTTCTCCTGATCAAAACAGACAACACCACTGTGATGTGGTACATCAACAAGCAGGGAGGGACTCACTCCTACCCGCTGTGCAGGTTGGCCATTACCCTTTGTTTCACAGCCTCTTACAATACCTGCCAGGGTCTCTCAACTCCTTTGCAGACCAATTAAGCAGAAAGCTCTTGGACTCCCACAAATGGCAGCTCAATAGAAACACCTTCTTAATAACTCAGAAATGGGGAACCCCGGAGGTTGACCTCTTTGCCTCCCACACCAACCATCACCTCAGCAAATTCTGCACCAGGCAGCATCACTGTATGGCTTGGAAAGTGGATGGCCTGTCCTTCCCCTGGGTAAACCTCTTGGTCTATGCCTTTCCTCCCCTACCTCTCATTCTCAGGGTACTGCTCAAAATAAGGGAGGAAAAATCAAGGACCATTCTCATAGCTCCAGACTGGCCCAGACATCACTGGTACCCCTTGCTGCGCAGCCTGCCCTTGCTGCCTCCATGGAATTTTCCTCAGATTCCAAACCTCCTAACCCAGAGGGATTGGGAATTTATGCACCCCCAATTGCAGACACTCAGTTTGGCAGCTTGGCTTATACCCTAACCCCTGACCAATCTGCCATCCTCAGTAAACAGGTTCTGGATGTTATCTGAGAGGCCAGATGCCCTAGTACCAGAAAGTCTTATGCAGATAAATGGAAAAGGCTCTGCATCTGGATCCACGCTAAGGGGGCCAATACGTCACAGCCTTCCATCCCTCTCATCCTGGATTACTTAGCTGACCTACTACACAGTGGTCTCTCTTTCTCTTCTATAAAAATTCATGCCTCTGCTATTTCTGCTCATTTTCCCACTGAGCAGCCTTTTTTTTCACACCCTCTAATTAAACAGTTACTCAGAGGGGCTAGCAACTTGAGGCCCCCCAGAAGGGCACTAACACCAGCTTGAGACCTTATCTTTGTCTTGGAAAAGCTCACCCTGCCCCTTTTGAACCAGTGTCTTCTGCAGAGCTAAAATTACTCTCCTGGAAGACAGCCTTCCTACTGATAATAACTTCAGCCAGAAGAGTCTCTGAGCTGCAAGCACTCATAGCTGAGGAACCCTTCATCATCTTCCATGCAGACAGGGTATCCCTCAGAACTAATCCATCCTTCATGCCCAAGGTGGTGTCCAGTGTGGCTCTCAACCAATCCATCCATTTACCCACCTTTTTTCCTAATCTCCAAAACAAGGGGGAAAGGATTCTGCACTATCTAGATGTGAACAGACAGCTCAGACACTATCTGGACAGGACTAAACCCTTCAGAAAGTCTGATCAATTGCTGGTTAGCTTTGCTTCAGGGGCAGAAGGCAAGGCCATCTCCAAGCAAACCATTTCCAAATGGATAGCACACTGCATCCATTTCTGCTACAAACAGAATGGCAAGCCTCCTTCCAAGGTGGTCAGAACACACTCCACCAGAGCAGCTCCACCTCTGCAGCATTCCTCAGAGGAGTCCCCACCAGGGATATCCTGGAGGCTGTCACCTGGACATCTATTCATACTTTTACCAAGCATTACCACCTGACTCTCTTCTCCAAATCCAGGGCAGGGTTTGTCTCTGCAGTCTTGCAGGGCATGCTAGCCAGCCCCTAGCTTCCTTGACTGCTTCCATCCATTTCCTCAGCTTTAGGAATCTACCCAAATGTAATGGCTGCAACAGTGAAACACGAAGAACATAGTACAGTCTTGTACACTTACCATAAATGTAGAAGTTCGAGTGTATTCACTGTTGCTGTCCTGCTTACCCTCCCTCTATCCCCCTTTCTCTTTCTCTTCCTTTTTCCTTGTTGTTCTCCTTTCCTTACAAGGGACATATTGGTATTTATTTTCCACTGGTGGGGTTCTACCACCAGAGCCTGGCCTCCTGCAATGGGGGCTCCTGACAGGTTAGGGCAAGAAAAACTGATGTAATGCCATCGGCTGCCTTACTTTATACTACTGACAACCTGACATCAGTCCTCAAGCGAAAGCAACCGACGCAGAAATGCTAACTCTCTGGTATTCAGGCCGGCCGAGGGCTACCCTGGCAGGGATAACCCAAATGTGATGACTGCAACAGTGAATATACTCAAACATCTACATTTATGGTAAGTGTGCACAACTATACTTTCATTCTAAGGTATATTTCTGCAAAGGCAATTGTCATTCAAAACTAGTGGTGCATCTTGATAAATGTTCAGGATGTCCTGCATTTTATGCAGGGAAAACTTATTGCAGCCTTTGTAAAAGAATATCCGAACACTGTTAGGATACTTCTAAGCACAATGAAAATAATGCTTTATTCAAGTATCCAACTACTTATCTTTTTCAAACTTTAAATTTGCAATTTTGGATCAAATCACTTTGAACCCCAGATGTGAGGATGTTGAATTGGGTCCCTATCAGTTCAATGAAAAATCACTTCAGCGAATGGCATTTTCAGTGCACTTACATTAAACATGCCTTTTGTCAAACTGTTCATACTGAGATCACAGTACAATGAGGATCGGGAAATTTGTCCTTTCCTCACTGTAGTACAATCTCAGAGCTGGTATATATATACTTAGCAGGGATGTGGGGGCCATAGCCCCCAACATGAGTGGAATTCGATAAACAGCATTTCCAATGAAATGCTGTTCATTGAAGTGTCACCTCAATTAAATGATATAGACCCATTAAAATAAAGAACTTAGATGGCAACTTAAGCTACATGCCATGTATTACCTAAGAATTAATAATTATGCATCTATTCAGCCTGTTTTAAAGTTGAGAGCAGGTAAACTACAGTAAAGATTCACCTAAGGGATAATTTTTAAAGTTTATTTTTAAGGTTATATAAGTCTTGCATTGATTTAAGTGTTGTTCAAATTTTAATGTATTTAGTCATCGTATTAAAATTGTATTTTATGTCTTTAAATCTTGCAAGCAATTACTCAAATTAGTTACACTCAAAATCATATAAATGGCAGTTTGTGGTATTATGTGACATTCTGATGAAGTTCTGCTTATGTGAGGATGAAAGTGATAAATAAACAATTTTTATACTTTATATCTTGTTTGGAAAGTTCCTTGGACTCTGAAGAAGTTGTTTAATGAAAGCATGGATTAAAGTTATTTGTAACACTAAACAGGTGTATATATTGTGCGTTCATCTTTCATACACTTTGTGCTTTCATTTTTGGAGTTTGTTTAAGGTTGCCACTTTACAGGATTTTGATCAGATTTTTGTTTACATGTCTCAGAAATTATCTGTGTCATTTGTGTTGCTTAGCCTATGACCTTCACTTTGTTTCTATACCCATCCACTGCCATGGACAGCATGGTCTGCAGATGATGACCAAAAGGCATTTACCATGTGCCTTACGGAAACAGCAGTGGATGCAATGCTAGCCCCAGTGATCAGTGACTTGAGATTCATCAGCTAATCCCTATCCCTATGCTCTGTGTCATTGTGTAGGCACTGCATATCATCCTACAGGCCATGTAGCAGACTAACCACCTCCACAATGCTGTGTGCAGCAGCTGTCTATGTCTGGATTACTGATCTGCACATCTGCTGATTAATGCCATGTTTTTCATGCAGAATAAGGCCAGACCTGGAGTCATAAGAGCACCACAGACTACCACATCTCTCCCCTATGAGATGTACATGCACATCACAGGCAATGCAGCTCAGAGATGCCATCTGCTCTAAAACATCTGTCAAACACTGGGGGCTTCTACCCTTTCACAAGTATTATATTAGCTAACCTCCTTCACACTTGTTACAAAGTCCTATTATAGTCTCCTACAGTACTGACGTCCTGCGCCACTCCCCGCCTCACCTCCTCCTGGTAAACCTTGCCATGTTAGCCCTGACCAGAATGTGCATGTCAAGTGTACATAGGGCATTCAACACTATCTCAATCTCCTGAGTGGTGATCTTTTTCCAGCCACTACTTCCTTCTTGGTCACATGCCAATACACTTATACCTGCGGGTTACATATGTCAGTCGATATGTGCTCATGGCCTTCTATGGCTGTCCATTATGAAAATGCACTCCCCTACTACATTTTGCAGCCAGTTAACTGTCCCCTGTACTGTTGTCACCATTCCCCTCATTCCTGTACAAACTGTATCAAATAGTATGTTATCATGGCATACCTTCCTGCATCAGCACTTTGAACCCCTCTAGTATTCTGTGCACCCTGTTCCCCCTCAGTATTCATTGCCATGTCTCACCCTATGTGTAGAAGCCATCATGTCTGATGTGGCATATACTTCGCTAGATGTGCGCAGCCATGGTGATCCCCCAGTAACTTGACATGTGTCATGCCATTGTACTGTATTCTAATACCACATACACCACTAACTTTTTGTCCCTGCTGCTGTCTTCTACCATGAGTACAATGCAGAGGTAAGGTAACTAACCAGGAATCTTGTCTTTCTTCATATACCTATCTCAAAGTTCAAAGTCATTCTTTAAAGTCCTGATCCACAGGTGTTTGTCTTAATGCAGTCCTATACAAAATGGTGTCTATGCTTTATAACATGGTAATAAAGGGCTCTTAACATTGCAGTTACAACTCCCAAAGAATCCAAACTTTAGATCACAAGATTTTCATATTAACATTGCTAGTAGATTCCAGCACATACCTCTATGACCTCATAACAGGACTCCACTGGCTACCTGTAAGTGAAAAAGCTTCTTTCCTTTTGCGTTTCCTTCTCATAAAAGTAGTAAACCTAGGATACTGCCCTTCTAAAAGAACCACATTTCCTTTCAGGAAACAGTCTTACCTCTTAAAGTTAGCCAGGATGATGATATTTTACTCAACTGCCTTCGATTCAAAACTACAGTGTAGCAAAAACAGCTTCGAGAACCCACCATTTTGAACCATCTACCCAAAGAAATAAAAACACGGATTACAAGAATTTAAAAAAAATCACTGCATAATCCCCTTATCCATGAGACCAAACACAATTGCTTTAGAGATGATGTTTTATTCCCTATAGTCAGCTGTTCAACTGGTTAGTGAGCCGCTCAGCTTGGAAAATGTGCTTTTCTATATAGTGTCTATGTACTTGCTTTTACTCTGATTGCATTATACTGTAATTTTTTGCATTGATATTTTTTGTATGCAATTCTTCATATTAAGTGCATGTCTCATATGTAACTGTGCAATGTTCAATAGTCTTGCTCACTGTAATGGCTGAATATTTTTTTTTAATTTCATAAGTTGATAGGTAAATACTAGGCTCACTGCCTATGTTGCCATTTTAATCACAGCCAGTTTCCCTTTTTGTACTTTAAATAACCTACCCATTTGGTTACAGAATGGCCTTACCCATCCCATGGTTGATAATTATATATTACATGTAAAGAGAATAACTTGGATGATACCATAGATAATTTGAGGGGACCCCACACATGGGGTAAAGCATTTAGCAGCTGTCTACCTCTGTCCATAGTACAGAGGGAAAACCTAGGGTAAATTTTCTGTTTCCCATCCATTGATCTAATTTGCTTTTGAATATGGATGGGGTGAACTCTGTTTTATGTGGATGGGGAGACTGTTCCAGAGCAGCAGTATCTACTTTAAGATATAACTGTCCCTCCCAACCATTCCATTGATGTTGCAGAAGAGGTTTAGATCCCTAGGCTGAATATCTGTGAGCATTGTATTTGTTGCATTTGTCTGGACAGATAGATGCCAAAGGAGCATTATAATCAATTTTCTCTAAGTACTGATTTTTCTTTCTAGTTTGTTAATAGGTCCACCAGTGTACTAAGTTCTTTCCACTTTGTTTCACAACAGCTCAGGAGCAGGCAACATGGATGGATGTTACAGGAAGCAAAAATGCTTCTCTTGGCAGTGGGTATGTATACCAGAAGCACTACACTGTGCAGCTACACTTTTATGTAGAAACTATATATATATATATATATATATATATATATATATATATATATATATATATATATATAGTAATAGATCAAAGCTGAAAACAGCAAATGTAAAAAGAGCAAACACTTAACAGTGAATCTAAATTAATCAAAAATAGGACACTGAAACTATTCTTTTTTTTTGCAGGGGGCAATGGGTTATCTCTCTTTTTTCCTCTAACTACTTCAGGTCCAGTTGTGACTGTGGTAGGGGAGTGGTGGTGGTTATCTAAGCCTGCATCTGCAGGTACCACACTCAGTGGAACACTAGTGGTCCCCAGATCCAAGGACAGAGGTAACACTGTTGAAGGTGACCTTACAGGGCATGTTAGAGTCTTCTTTGGCCACTTCTTGGTAGATAGAGGGAGGCTCATCTTCTAGTTATTGTCCACAGGGGTACTTTTCGTCTCCTGGTAGCAGCTACAGAGGTGGATATCCTCTGAGGTGGCTGGCTGAGTAGGATGACTCGCAGGTCCAAACTTTCAGTTTACAGGAGGCACTGCCTGTACATTGTATCAGCCACAGAGGTGACCAAGTTGTGGAGTGATAGGCCAGTGAGTTCCCATATGAAAGAGCAATGGATGACACAGGATGAAACTAAAGAGAATGTGGCACAGAAAGATGCTCTTGAACTTTCTATAGAATGCCTGCAGGAAATGGAGAACAAAGAATGTGCCCTCAGATTAGAAGAAATTATCTAAGAGAAGAGTTGCTTGATTGAATAGAAATGGACAGACATATTAAAGAAATAGACTACAGAAAGTCAATAAAACACAAAAGTTAGAAGTCTGATCAAACAAATGAACGCAGTAATTAGGACTATCAATACAGATTCATGCAATATAACAGAAGTAAGTAGGATATATTATTGTGCAGCTAAATTAATAACAGATAAAGTCTTAACATAAAAACTCGGGATAGTAAGCGAAAAGAAGGGGAGAAATTGAATGCCATCATGGAAGCATCAAATAGAGAAAACTATAAAGCAATTAAGATAAGAAGTGTCACTGTTAGAAGAATATAGAACAGGGAACAGATCAACAAATATACTCAGAAAGATAGACGTAATAAAAGCAATGCACAATATCAGAACAGATCAGGATCTATCATGCACTATCGCAAATAATAAACTAAAATATCACCACAACAGAAAAACAAGAAACAAGGCAAAAGGTATTGAAACACCACCAAAAAATAAAGTAGATACATTTTGGAGAAATTTCTATGAAGTTCCTGTGGAACATAACAAATATGCTAAATGGATAAAAAAAGTAAAAGAGAGAATAAGAAGTTCAAATGTACTGGATATACAAGATTACAAACTTTTTTGTGATACCACCAGGGTTAAAAAATACCTTTAATAAAAGTTTACTCTCACATTTCACAAAACTAATCAGATGACATTACTGTCTAAAAAGGCCTTGGCATTCTTACAATAAAGGATTTCTATTCATCATAAACTAGAATAAAGTGCATAAACCAGCAGACAGAATTATGGGAAAGGTTACCCTAATTACAGCTTAAAACTTTCAGAAGAAAATAGATAGTTTACTACTATCCAACCGCTTAGTGAAATCATATGATGTTTCTCAAAAATAAAAGGAGCAATCAGAACTAGCAATATGAAGTCAGAAGATTCATTACAAAAATTAAAGTCATGTCTAAGCTAACCAGTAAAGAAAGTCTGCACTGTATTTCATACAGGGGGCTAAGAAGGGACATTACAAGTATGCAAGCCTTCAAAGATGATTGCACGTATTGTCTGCAGGGCTGATTCAGGTGTCTAACAATCTAAAATTTAAGATTACAGGAATTTAGATTGCAAAGGGCTATGTGTGAAAACAATTTAACCTTAACCTGACACTATCAAAGGAAGGAGTTAGAACACAGAAAGTTCTTCAAAAAGAGAAAAATATAAATCAAAGAGTGGTTTTAAGACAAACCTAAACATAAATGTTAGCATATAAAAGTCTGAGGAGAGGTTGTACATGGTTATACAGTATAGCTGACATGAATGTGGTATGCAGTTTCCATACTGTGCAGTGTACGTTTTCTTGAAAAAGTGTAGCCTAATTATTCAGGTTTTGAACTTTGGGTGGGGGTAGGTTATGGGTAAAGACTATACCATTAATATGTAAACCCTTAACTTTTTTGTGCATATGCTTTTGGAAGTGGATTTATATGTGTATACACATGCATACATACATAAATGTGGGAGCATGTTTCTGTGTGATAGAGAGACACAGAGAAATGCAGAGTTTCTTTTGCGCTAGATATGTTTTTTGCAGAAGCATTCACACTGTTCTTTATTTTAACTAGTTACTGTGAATGGAGGCACAGCATTGCAGGCTAATTCAATGTAACAGCTGAAAAAGCAAACCCCACTTTCTAAGACAGAACTATTAAAATACCATCCAAACAGTTTAGAAAAACAAAGGCTCAAGTAAATTACATTGAGGAAGTTTGCATAAACTTACTGGAATCTGCACCACTTCGACTTTAATCATTTTTGCTAGGGGAATGTTAAGCAGCTGCTAGCAATTATGTCAGTGAAACTAGTGCTATAAATGCGGATATGCAGTGCATTACACTTCAGTGTACAGCATGGTCTACTCTATTCGACAGATTCTCGGACACTGGTCTTACTGTTTTTGTTTAAAAGACTGTTATTTTAAAATATGCCTTACTGGACCAAGATGACTTTTTATGCAAACATTTCTAGCACTTCAACTTGAGTTTATATGATAAAATATATTAAAAATAAAGTCATATCATGCATGTTTGCTTTTCATACTGTTAACATTAATTGTAGTCTTTTTTCCATATTTGAATGATGGAGACAAATCAACTACACACACCTAATATTGGCTGCACACTCTTATAGACTGCCTTTCCTCTGATGTGATTCTTCTAGTAATTTCAAGCAATGATGGTTTAAAACTACTTAAAATCTCTGTTGTCATTGTGACTTTGTGTCTGTCATGCACTGATTTGAAATGAACTCCTTTCTTGATTATCCGGTCATAGAATACATTTTCAAATCCCAAAACACTGCATTCAAAGAGGACACAAGGGATTTGTCAGGAAATGAGTACAGAAAGCAAAGTCAGGCTTAAAAGTAGAAGAAACCATGTATACCTGTAACCTTCTATAAAACTGATTACATTTAAAATACATTTACTAAATGACATCTTGGGAGGTTTTGTGAAAACCCACAGAGTATGCAATCCTAAACTTCCTTTCATCATTGCCTGTGTTTCTCCTTTAGGATACAAGTCCATAGATTAAGGCATGATGTTTTTTAATTTTATCATGCATAAGTGATGGGTGCAGAATCATTGACTGCAGGCATCATACTTTGCAGTTTTGTGCTTGTGTTATACAAAATAGCTCCACTGTAAAAGACAGCTCTTGTACGTGTTCTGTTTTAAGTAGCAATGCATTTTGATATCATGTTTTTCTTACCACATTCTGACCAACTCCATGATCATGTAATAATCTTTTAGAAGCATAACGTCTCCAGAAATGAATAGGGATTCTGCCACAGAATTGTTGTAAATATGGCACTGTCCTACTCTGGCTATATAGGTACCTGCAGTTAACTTAAGGTATTGGAACCTGAGGCTTTATGGAACTAGTCATACTATTAGAGGTCGTACCATTTTAAGACACCTGATGTACCGTGATTATCACAGATAGCCTTATAAAGCATATTGACTGAACACATAGAAGCACTAGTATCTGAAGTACCTGCCATTTGAAAAACAGAGTAAATCTTTTTAAATACACCTTGACTTAGATAAGAAAACTATGCTATACTCCATTATTCTTATCATTTTTCCTCTCATTTTGATCTCAGTGGTGTCATTTTTGTTGAAACTGTGCTCTGGCCTAGAGTGATTTATTATAGCCACATTACTAGGTGTTTTATCGATTATGCTACCTGCATTATCAATCATATATTACCTCATTACAAGTATCATCAAGCATTTATCACCCCTCTTCCTGCATTCTCAAACAACATGATGAAATTCCATTCACTCAGACAAAGTATGAAACTACATGTGCTGCCCACAAGAATAACACACATACACATACTGCAAAAAAATATATATCAAACACATAAATAAATTAAAATTAAATAATACAAATAAGGAAATATAAGTGAAATAAATGAAAACAGGCACTAAGAAAATGACATTGACAGCAAACTAACCCAAAAAAAAGAATTGAAACTGAATACATTAAAAAAAATCTTGACATCCCAAGGCACTTAAAAAAAAGATTACTAACAAATTGAGCTAACTAGTGTCTGAGCAAACTCAGACTTTTTGAATCGACAAAATAAAATTAAATTATATGAAACTAAGGAATATACATCAATTACTTATAAAATTATAACATAATAACGTAATACCTAATAACTTACTAAAAACACTACTAAAAAATTAGCAACAACATTCAAAAACAGGATAAATCTTAACTTGGTAGCTGCAAAATAAAGCCAAAATGATACAGACTAGAAAACTTATATAAAACCTTCTCAAAATACAAAGTATACAGTCGCTGTATCCCACTGAAATAAATGAGAATCAATAACTGAAAATAAAATACAGAGAAAATGGATAAACAGAATATGTGATAGCCTGTTGTACAATAAATTAATTAATAGCATGTTGGGTTAGAAAATGCATTTCATGATTAAGACTTCACTAGTCCTCACATAACATTTTCCCTAACCTTACACTACTAAATATTTCATTGTCAAACAGCAGACCCCAACATATACACACACACATGCACACGCACACACACACACACACACACACACACACACACACACACACACACACACACACACACACACACTCAGAAAGCCTTCAGCTTAGGCATTGTTAGAATCATAGCCTGCCACTGGACCAACAAGAGCATCTGGCCAATGCATTATACTTAAATCAAATGATATGGTTACTCTCACACTGTATTGAGTTACTGTTTCATCAAATGTTTTCTTGTATTATTGTTATGATAAAAGTGTAGTTAGTCTGAGTTGCACTGTTAAGGGGATTCAGGGTGTTATTAAATGGCATTTGTGCTGTGTTTGGAGATGCTTTCAAGAGGTGCCATTTAATGGGATTGAGTAACAATGTAGTAAGGGTGATTTCACATTACCTGCATTATTGTGCTATCTCAGGATTTGTATATTTTAAGTTGCAGGTGTGTATGGGGTGCAGAGGGGATTGGTGTCATATGAAACCACTTACTTTAGTTATGTCATTGGACACGCGTGCGCGCACACACACACACACACACACACACACACACACACACACACACACACACACACGTGTATATATATATATATAGCTAGAGAGATACACAGACTGACAGACACACACACACACACACACACACACACACACACACACACACACATCATACAGATATGCAGTTACATACTAAATTCAAAGTTTATATATTCAGCTAAAATCATTAAAAATGCTAAACATTTTTTGTTGTTGCTTCTTTCCGTAGCTCCATTTTAAAGATTATCTAAACAACTTGCTGGGTTATTTTGCTTTCAAAGAATGGATGTTATTTTGTTATATTTGGAATCAGTAACTCTCTATCATAATACTAAGGTGAAATATGCTGTCTAAAAAGTATCTGTGTACCTCATTAGATTGTGAATAATAACTTATTAGCCATCTGTTGGAATGTATACTGGAATATAAATGTAACTTTTATGCCATTTCCTCCTAGAATCCAGATGAATTATTGTATTATTTTAAGAGGTGAATTTTTTTCTCATATTATTGCCTCTGTTCCCAGAATTCATCTCATGCCCACTATTTGCATTACGTATACATCTCATTGCATAACTCATTTAATTTATTGTTATTGTTGTTATTATTTATTTAACAAGTACATGAGTTGAATCTGTAATAATCTTTTTCATTCATAACCCACTTACAATGAAAGACATATAAAACACATACATTCACAGAACATTATTTGAATAACTCAACAATAAAATGCTATTGTAACTTAATACCATTTACACAAAGAGAAGCAAATTACAGGTATGAGGAGATAAGCAATTACAATGATTAAAGAATCAACAGGAACAACACTGTGGTCTTAAAATAATACCAGTGCAACCACAACTGGACAAGTACATACTGCCTTAGAAAAACAGGAGGGATTTAATCCTTTTTTTTAAATTAATATAGAAGTTATTTCAGTTTACTTGGAGGTTATAGATTTTAGGCCCCCACAGAAAAATCTAGATTCTAATTATTGTACTGTGATTGCTTTTTAAACACTATTTTATATTTAGTTTCTTTGCCCACCCTGTGTTATCTCTCTTGGTCTCTACTTCTCTGTCATGGCACTATTCCCCTCATTTTAACAAGGAACTTAATTTGTGACTTGGTCTTAATTCTTCTGCACTTTTTCCTGTTAACCATAGATTAAGCAGTTCATTGACTAACCAATGTTTTCCACTGGTCAGTGTTTTCAGCTCATTAAAGGTTGTTTTACAAACCTATGCTTGTCATTTTGCATTGACTTGAAAACATATGCAAGCAAAGATAATCACTGGAATAGTCTTGCAATGCCCACAAACCCTGAAAAAGCTGCAACTGAACAACATACCGTCAAATTACTGTAAGTGATACAGTCTTAAAAGAAAGCAAAGTGAAGATTCACTGCCCAGTAAAAGAGAATAAAACAAAGCTTCTGAGAAATAATTTTTTCAGGTTCAGTCCATATATTAAGGTTTAACTACTGTCAGATGGGATGACCATGATGGGGGAAAAATATTAAAGGTTCTGGACAAATACCAAAGGATTAACTCCAAACATATATGATGTCAATGCTAGAAAAGGCCTGTTTATTTTTTTTTAATTATTTATAATCTTCAGTATATGCTGGCTTAAGCCAGCCAAACCTTGAGCAATTATTTTCTATTTTCTAAAGGAAATTTTTATAAATTTAATATATTTACAATATATACACAGAAAGAAAGAAATTCAACATGATTTATTGTTATACAATGATAGTAATACATTAAATCATCAAAGTAATTTTATAAAATGAACACATTAAGAGTCTTGGTATTTCAATAGCAACATTTTAATGTTATCCCAACAAATAAAAGTCTTAGTATGATTTATAGATCTTATTGTGATCACTTCTTTTTCCAGTTTTATATAGTATTGCTGTTACATTTAAAAACTCTTTGAATGTAGGAAATGCAACTGATTTCCATTTTTTTGTAATAACTGTTTTTAGCATCTGCTAAGAGAGCCCAAAACATTTTCTGCTCTTTGAAATTTACAGATAAAGTGGAACAGTCATTATTAGTGATCTAGTTAAATAACAATTTTCAGACTATAACCCCTTAAAACATGCTTATCTCTTCCCAATATACATTTAGTTTTTCACAATCCATTAACATGTGTATCCAATCAACTTTTACATCTTTACTACATCTCCAACAAACTGAAGAAGTCATTTTACTAAACATAGAGATTTTATAGGGAGTAACAAACATTATATGTATATATAGTTCCACATAAAAACTTTCCGGTATAAACTTGAAGAAGTTTGACCAACTGATTTAAGTAACAACATTTTATTCTTATCATCTATTGAGTCACTCAGTCCACTACTATCTAAAAAGTCCCAGAATTTTGCATCAACATTATTATTATCATTTATAATTAACTTATATAACTTAGATAAGCGTCTTTTGTAGGTCAATATTCCTTCAATAATAGCATTCATATATTCATATAATTGGGTCAATAGTGTTCTGTTCCTCTTTATTCATATTATCCACAAATTCATTTAATTTCTTCCTGGTGGATAATGTTAACTGATTAGCAGATTCATCCAACCTATATTCTTTCATTAAATACTCTGGTAACTTAGCTTTTTGTTTTCAAAATATTCAGACTATAATACCAATCCATTCCCTTTTAGTAAATTCATTTTAACACTGTACTACGTTTCCTTAAATTTAAAAGTGTGTGCAATGGGAAAGTGAAAAAAATTCAATTTTGATATTAATGGAGTTTTAAAAACATATTTCTTAACTGCTTTAAGAATTGATTTCATATATGTAGAGTCTAATGACTGAAATTAATTCCCTTCTAAGGTAAATGTTGTTAAACAGATGAAAGGATTATTACATATTTCCTATGTATCATATTTAAAAAAACTTAGAATTCAGTATAATCTGCTCCTGGATGGTTTTTCATTGACTAGTGTAAGTTGAGTCTATCCAGAGTAAAATAGAGTTAAAAGTTGCATCAATAGAATAAGATTCTACATCTGTGAAACTTATACCACCATATTCCTACAATCTTATATGATTTCTATAAGCAATTCTCCACTTTTTATGATACCATAACATTTTCTTTCCATTTTCTTAAAAGTTTTATTATCAGGTATTAAAGCAATCAAATGCAATATATATAAGCTTAGGTAATGTAGTCATTTTAATAAGTACTAACCTATCTTCAAAAGTAAAAAAAAAAAAAATCATTCCATTTTTAATAAGAAGTAACGCAATTACTTTTTCAAAATTTTTATTAATAATCTTACTTACCTCTTGATAGATTTTTATTTCTAAATATTAAGTCATTGCATAAATGTGCAGTTTTGTTTTTCTAAAGCTGTCTCCACTTTATACCTTAAAACATATTGATATTTTGTCATTAATTTTTAATGATGTCAGTATTACCTAATTTTTTTGTTTGTTGTTCAAACCTTGCATTGTATATTTCATCTTGTATTTCTAACAACTCTTTATCCTCCCACTTTTTTCATTTTATTACTAGCCCATCTTCCCATTCTATCTTTAATATGCATTTTTAAGGAGTCCCATAATATGACTTTACTAACCTGACCATTATCCTTCAAAGATAAAAAAAAAATTCTCAATTTGTTCCTTAAGGCAATTTTTAAATTCTTTTAATTTCATCATATATACAGGGATTATAAAACTGTGCTGGTGGTGCTGCGGTAGTGTTGTCACCTCACAGTTAGACGTTGCATGTTCGATTCTCAGTTAGAGCATCTTCTGTGTGTCGATATGCGTGAATGGGCATTCCTTCGTTGAAGGTTGTGCGTTAGGCCCGGCAAGCCAGCACGTAAAAATCTACTGCCAATCATTAGCAGACTGGAGTTCCGCTGTGGCGACCCCTAACCGGGAAAAGCCGAAAGACAGAAGAAGAATAAGATACAGGGATTATAAAATTAATCTGAAATTTACTTATAAATATGACTATATTAATACTTAGTTCATTATGATCAGATAAAGGGCAAGGAATAGTTTTAAAATAATTTGATTTATTAAGTAAATCTATAGAGGCATAAATCCTATCAATTCTAGTTTGTGTCCTATATGCATAAGAATAATGAGTCAAGAACAATGACTTATCTTCTGCTTTTACTAGCAAATCAACTATATTATTACAATAATCCATCAATTTAATGCTTTAGCTGATGCCAGTATTTTAGCTTTCTTCAGTTCACTTGTATCTTCTAAACTATATATGCAGTTAAAATCCCCTGCTACCCTACCAATGACTTTTTAGCAAGTTTAAGTGATCTTTAGCAACTCATGCACCTATTCCAGGGATCTAGTAATAATTAGATAATAACTTATTTTTATTGTCATTATTTAATCCATTTACATTAATAGATAATAGATTAAAACTACTCGTACTCTGTATTTAAACAGTTTTATTTTCAAAGATAATATGACACATTTATCCACCATATTAATTTTACTATATATAAGACTCTAATGCATACCGCCAACTGTATCTTAACTGTATCTTAAAATTATACATTGTTTGGAATTCTTCCTTTCTACAAATTAAACTACAAAACTCATAAATAACAAAATCAAAGTCAAGTCTATAACTATAACTTTAAATATTGCTAATAAAACATAACCTTTCATGGATACCAAAGTTCCTAGTTTGCCTATCGAATAGACAAACTACTGTACTATTACTTTACCTACAAACACCTAAAAATTAATTAATATAATATTACATATCAGTCAGATATTTTGTCATTTAAAAGTATTCCCCTCATTACTACATAAAAATTTAACAATCTTCTCCGATTAATCACAAATATTAAATAATACAACAAATAATATATTATATATACCTAGTTATGTAATAGTAGTATAAATTACTTATTAAATATTCCTAAATTATTTGCTCATTCAACTTTATCTGTAAATAAATAAGTATAACAGAGTGGGACCAGAAGAGATAAAGACATCGGTAAACTTACAGGTGACATGTAATCTTATTATACTAAACTATAATACAAAAGGGAAATTAATGCACATATATATTTATCATGCTAAAAGACACACACACACATTTTATAGATCTAATGAAATCTGTGGATTAATTTTTAAAGTACAAGTGTCTGTCTCAAAATTGTGTAACATTCCTAACATGACAAATATCAAAATATTTAAAAATCCTTTAGCTTATTAAACTACTTCATAAAAACATGTACATTACTGAAGTTGAAGAGAATGCCTTGTTGTTTCTATGGAGTCAACAAATAATACTTGCAGTCTATTTTGCATTCAAAAGCCACATTGTTTTCTGTTCAAATCTTATTCTCCCTTCCCGGATTCAAACACATTAAACAGCCTAATAATGGGTGGCTTCAACTACCCCACCATTAACTGGGAAAACTACTCATGTACCAACTCCTTAGCTCAACGCTTTCTGGAATTTATAAACTCCAGTGCCCTGGATCAACTTATCCACACCCCCACCAGGGGCAACAATATCCAAGACCCAGTCATTACCAACATGAGTGACCGGTGTTCCACACCTGAAGTCAACTTCTCGTTGGTCCGATCCGACCATAAGCTAATCAGCCTTGAGATCCACATCCCGCCCCCACCCCCCATTAAGGAAACCACAGTAAAAAATTTCTCCAAAGCCAACTTCATGCTTCTTAAGACAGAAGTTGTGAACTTCATGACACCCATGCAGATAGACAATAAAGTTATGATGGCTGAATCCTACACAATTGCACTTTATAAGCACTTATACGAGTGCATGGATTGTGCTATCCCAAACAGAACCAAGATGATATCGTCCAAAAAAAGGAAGCCAATCTGGTGGTCCCCTGCCATAAACAAACTGTACAACAGAAGGAAGAAACTGTTGCAAAAGAGAGTAAAATCCTATGAGTGGTGGAGCTCCCTGGTCAGCCTCAGTAAGAAGCTGAGATCCCTAATAAGATTCTCCAAAGCTAGCTAAGAAAACAAAATTGCCACTAATTCCAAGGACAACTACAAAGAATTCTATAGCTATGTCAAGAATCTCAATGGCAACACCCAGATCTGCTCTGAGTTACAGCACAAAGGCAAGAAAATTACAGAACCAACTGATATTGCCAACATCCTGGCAGATAGGAACAGTGTAACTTTACCCTCCTCTCAACCCCTAAAGGGCCCATATCTATACAAAAAGAATGCAGAGTCCCTGTAATCACAACTACACAGGTAAAAGCTGCACTCTCTAAAGCCATAAACAGCATCCATGGGACAGGACAATATCCCAGGCTGCGTTTTACATGAACTTCAGAAAGAACTGGCTCCCCACTTAAGCACCATGTTCAATAATAGCCTCGCATCAGGCTTTGTGCCCACTGAATGGTGCACAGCAACAGTTATCCCACTCCACAAAGGGGGAGCCACCACTGATCCCGGGAACTATCGACCTATTAGCCTGATGAGCCTGGTCTGCAAGGCTATGGAACGTATCATCATGGAACTCATAAACAAAGACATTGGTAACCTCCAAACTCTGGATCCCACCCAGTTCGGGTTTGTGAAAGGCAGATCATGCCTCCTGAACCTGATTGACTTCTTTGAGGCAGTCACCAAAGCCATAGATTAGGGTAAGGTGTTCACACAGCCTATCTTGACCTAGGCCAAGGCTTTTGGCACCATCCCCCATTCTGGAATTATAGCTAAACTCACTAAACCAGGTATAAATACCTATGTTACAAAATGGGTTGCCAACTGGCTCACTGACCGAACCCACACTGTAAAAGTTGCAGACTCCATATCTGACCTCAAAGCAGTGACAAGTGGAGTACCATAGGGTTCCATCCTGGGACCTTCTCTGAAGTACAGGCTAACACAGAAGGCCTCTGGCTAATGAAGTTCGCAAATGGCTGCAAACTAGGAGCCATAGTCAAGTCCCCAAATGATGTGGACATCCTACAGAAGGGCCTCACTGAGACAGATGCCTGGTGTCAGAGCCATGGCCTCAAGCTCAATGCCAAAAAGTGCAGTGTTGGCCCCTTTGGTAAAAACTCTGTACCCATGAACTACCACACAGGCAGCAATCTACTTAACACCGAATGCATGATAAGAGACCTTGGGACCCAGGTGGACAGTAGTCTCTCCTTTGATAGTCACATCGCCACAGCAGTCAGGATGTCCTTCTACATGGCACACCTCATCATAAAAGGGTTCTCATCCAAGAAAATAAGGTCATTGTTCCCCTCTACTCGAAACTCATTAGAAGCATTATAGAGTACAATGCCCCTTTTGGAATGTACCTCACAAGACATCTGCAGCAGCTGGAAAGGCCACAGACGTACCTCACAAAGAGGATTACTGGCCTCAAACAAATGCCCTACATTGACCTCCTCAAAAAACTCCAGCTTTACTCCATAGCATATCGTCTACTCCGAGGTGATCTCTGCCTAACATATAAAGCTATGTCAAACCCAGAGCTGTTGGACATGCTACACCTAAAGAAATCCCAGTCCCTCTGAGCTACACGGTCTAGGGACCTAAACCTTGTCACCACAATAAATAGGACATGCTGGAGGGATACATTCCTGTCCCAGAGACTTCCCATACTCTGAAACAGGCTACCCATCTATGTCAAGCAAAGTTCAAGAAAAATCTTGATGAGTGGATGGGAAATAGGAAATACACCCCGGGGATCACTTCTGTGTCTCTGCTTGACAGTGGCACAGGAAAATAACTTTCTTGGGTGGCGAAAGCCAGGGAACCTTTTTGGCTAGGCTTACGTAGGCCCTTGGGCCAATAGCCTAGTACCTACCTATGTACCTATGAACCTAAAAAATCTACTTTACTTTCTGTAAAAATGGATGTATGGATTCAGCCAAAAAAACACTCAAATTCCAGCTCTAACACATGAAATGAGTCACCTCAGGGAGTCCTAGTGAACCAGATAGCATACAACATGTAAAAAGCTTCAAAGTTCACATGATCAAGCTTCAAATTTCAGCTTTTGGGTTAATTTAAAACATTTTTATATGATTTTATATGTAAATTATATGAAATCTTGAACATTCACATCTCTGCCATATGCAGGTACATGTAGTAAGTATCTTTCTAAAAAGCAATTTATACAGTAACATCCACCACCACTCTGTGAGGAAACAGACCACTTTTTAATTAGAATAATAAAATGTTTAATGAACAATGGTAAGTGCTTTCACAACACAATGTTGCTTCTTCAGACCATTCAAAAAGTACACCAAAAACACAGTGTTATATAAATAAAGCAATTAACAAAGGATCCAATAAAAATCAATAAACAATTAAAATCTTAATTAGCAATCAACTGTGCTTATCTAATAAGTTCAGCAAAACTTCTTAAACAATTAGATAATACTAGATGGTCTTATCCTATCAATATGATAGCAGAAAACCTGACATCCTATCTGGATTCAGTAAAACATGTAATCCCACTGGTTGACTTCCTTTAATGAAACGAACAACCAGTAATGAAAGGGCTCAACCTACTAAATAACATATTTAACATAAATGATAGAAAAATTTTCATGATCTGCAAAAAGTCTATTGTTGTACTTCAGTATGCATATATCAGTACATGCGATAGTCTCACAATCTGAAGTTAAAAATAGCCCACTGTACTGTAACACTCTAAACTAACTTAAACAAACTAGTCCTTCAAAATAAATATAAATCTCCATATAAAGAAGCAAAAGACAAAAAACTTTATGGAAACTTTATAAAGATAATCACTGATAGCAATGTAACACTATACCATTAATGGCAATAAAAGTAATGGCAGCTAATCAAAATCCAGAATTTCTGGTATTAACCAATCAAGGAGCACCCCAAAGATTGGTTAATATCTATTAACATGTGTTGCTATTGGCTGGAGACCGCAAACAACCTCCTATCAAGGTGGAATAACCTAAACCATACAAATCTCACCTACATACAACTGGCTTGTCAAAAAACTAAAATAATGATGAACCAATGCATGGGCTCCATAAACTGAAAGCTGATCCATATAAACAACTGCTCCTGGGCCTCTAGAATGTATAGATCATCTCCATTGCAAAATATTAGTATGTATAATCAAAGTAGCCATTCATTGTTATTGAATGAGATCCAAAACTGTGGAGATCCACAGTAAAGGAGATACCAATGACCTAAATGTTAAATAACAATGAATAAAATCAAAAAACATAAATTCTGGAAATGTAACTATGAATGACTCACTACTAACAACGTATGGCTGTGCCATACAATGCATAGCAAATCAAAATTGGCAATTACTGATGTTACCTAATTGCAAACCACCTTGATTGGTTAAAACTTGTTATTCTCAGCTGCTATTGGTTAAAAGGTACACCCAATCTCTAACCAAAACTAGATGGATAGAACCAATAAAAACATAGCCTGCAAGAAGTCAGACTATCACAGTACCTAAGCACAGTATAAGCAATCATTGAGGTGGTTTGGAATTGGTTAATATCAGTAATTTCCAATTTGTTATTTGCTATGCATTGTATGGCACGGTCATAAGTCGTTAGTAATGAGCCATTCATAGTTACATTTTCAGAATTTATGTTTTTTGATTTTATTTATAGTTATTTAACATTTAGGTCCTTGATATCTCCTTTAGTGTGGATCTTCACAGTTTTGGATGCTGTTCAATAACAACGAATGGCTACTTTGATTATACACACTTATGTTTTATGATAGAGATGATCTATACATTTTAGAGGTCCAGGAGCAATAGTTTATACGGATCAGCTTTCAGTTAATGGAGCTGATGCATTGGTTCATCATTATTTTAGTTTTTTGACAGGCCGATTTTATGTAGGCGAGATTTGTATTGGTTTAGGGTATTCCACCTTGATATGAGGTTGTTTGCAGTCCCCAGCCAATAGCAGCATATGGTAATAGATTTTAACCAATCTTTGAGGTGCTCCTTGATTGGCTAATACCAGAAATTCTGGATTTTGATTTGCTGCCATTACTTTTATTGCCATTAATGGCATAGTGTTACATTGTTATCAACAATTATCTTTACAAAGTTTCCATAAAGTTTTTGTCTTTTGCTTCTTCGCTTAGAGATTTATATTTATTTTTGAAGGAGCAATGAATAAAGGAATCGTTTGTTTAAGTTAGCTTAGAGTTTTACGGTACAATGGGCTATTTTTAACTTCAGATTGTGAGATTATCGCATGTACTGATATATGCACACTCAAGTTCAACAATGGACTTTTTGCAGATCATGAAAAATTTTCTATCATTTATGATAAATATGTTATTTAGTAGGTTGAGCCCATTCATTACTGGTTGTTTGTTTCATTAAAGGAAGTTAACTAATGGGATTACATATTTTACCAAATCCAGATAGGATGTCAGGTTTTCTACTGTCATTTTGATAAAATAAGACCATTTAGTATTATCTGATTGTTTAGGAAGTTTTGCTGATCTTATGAGATATGCACAGTTGATTGTTAATTAAGATTTTGTTTATTGATTTTTATTGGCTCCTTTGTTAATTGTTTTATTTATATAAGACTGTGTTTTTGATGTACTTTTTGAATGGTCTGAAGAAGCAACATTGTGTTGTGAAAGCGCTTACTGTTGTTTATTAAACGTTTTATTATTTTAACTAAAAAGTGGTCTGTTTCCTCGCAGAGTGGTGGTGGATGTTATTGATTTTCAGAATATTTCTTTTACACCACTGGGGACGTCAAAGTGTTATTTTTTGTGTGTATTTGTTGGATAATTTAATTAAATATATTTCTCAGTTTTATTTTCCTACTAGTATTCTACCTTATTCTATTCTATATGCCTTATATTTCTAAAATCTCCCATCAAACAGCTATTTAATCATCAGTTTTCTATTAAATATTATAGTACTTGTACATATTTCTTAACTCATTGATGCTTGTTTTTAGGCTTTTTAATTTTAGAAGCAGTTTTCAGGATTTCAGTTCACTCTGTGTCTTTAGGGCTATACCATTCTACACCATTTGTCCCAGTCCTCTTCAATAAAACACATTACACTAAAATGGCATTTTGATTACTTTTATTAGTTTCCAACAACACAACTTTATTGCATTATTTCAAAATGTTAATCACAACATGGACATCCTTATAACCTGAACATACAACGTCATTTTTCTAACCATAAACCAGGGCAGTGTATCCCCGCTCACTCTGCCTGAATAAGCAGCATCCATTTCACCGCTCATTATTCTTACTAATCAAAGCAGCATCCTACCATTCATTTTCATCCCCAAACTCCTTACATCAACACCCAACACCAAGAGGGAGAACAGAAGAGGGACAAGCCTGCCCCTCTTCTCTGCCTAAACACCCACCTCAATAACCATACCATCCAAGATAACTCAAAAAGAAAGGGAGGGAGTGCAGGTAGCAAGATCACACCTAAATCTGATTCTCTTTCCCAGTTACACTCACATAAAACCCCTAAGTCCCAACCTACACCTACCTCACTTCCTGTAACCTTCCCCCTATTAAATTAACCCTTCCCTTCCCAGAGTCTACTCAAATCTTTCTTTACTTCCTAGCCTTAACATCCTTCCCCCAAAACAAAACCTCACACCCCCATTTAACTCCTCTAACACCTACACTAAATATGTCCCCAGATAAATTGGTTTGTTCTCGAGCCTAATTTGTCCCAGTCCCCTTATATAAAACACATCACACCAAAAATGGCATTTGAAGACAATTTATTAACTTCCAACAACATAACTTTATTACATTATTTCAAAATGTTAATCACAACATGAACATCCTTGTAACCACAGCATGTAAAGTCCTTGTAACTATACATTAGGTCAGCTTATCCCCACTCACCCTCCCCAAATTAGCAGCATCCATACCATCGCTCACTTATTCTTACTATTCAAAGCAGCATCCTACTGCTCCCTTTCATCCCCCAAACTGCTAGCATCAACACCCAACACCAAGAGGGGGAACAGAAGAAGAACATGCCTGCCCCTCTTCTCTGCCCACCAGTCTGACCACAGGCTGTTCTCCTTCACTTAGTGAAGAATTTCACTAAACCCTCCAAAAATAAATGTAAATGTACATTAAACAGATCCAAACCAAACTCACTCAGGTGCACTACATCACTTCTAAACCAAACCGGGTCCCTGTCTTCAAAGTCCCTATATTCCATCATGTGCATACCCAAAGCTACCAACTGCTGTGCCAGCCTATGATTAATAAACCACTGTGCTTGCTTCAAAGCCATAAAACTAGGGTTATTCTTCCAACATAAATGCAGTACTATCTTGGACCATACAATGCACATACCTGGATATTACCTCTTCAACATAACCAAATCCTCCCTTATCCTGTATACAAACTGCTTCTTAGGAAGTCATTACCAGCCAAATGTACCACCAGTACTCCAGGAAGCCCCATCAGTGACTGTATAAATGCAAATTCCTCCATAAGCTGATTCCATCTAAGGCCTCTAATACCATGACACCTGACTCTCCACCCAAATCAATGCAAACCCAGTTCCTTGTCAGCCATCCTAACAGCAGCCCTCTTTGCCATACAATGAATATATGAATGGCCCAGGACGGCAACCTGCTTACCTAAAAAAAAAAAAAAAATTACATTAAACCAATTAATTGAATTCATTACCTAATATAAGATAAAAAGGCATTTGAAGACCACTGACCCATTCTCCAAATAACCTCAAATATTCTGCCTTCCCTTGCTAAATCCGAAGCTCAACCAATGCAAAAAGAATGAGTGGAAAACCTAACTCCTGAAACAAAAACATACAATGCAAAGCCCTTCTTATTACAGATACAGACTGATTACCCATTACCACCTAACCCCCTCTCAACCAAAAAATTAAGTCCTCAGGGCTCCCCACATGAGTTCACATTAATATCCCAACTCAACCCACCAGACATATCCAATATCTCTTATATTTCCCAAGAACTATCTTTATGCCCTTCCCTAACTGATCCATATTAGATCTACATAACCAAATGTGCACTGTCAAGTAAAAAACATGACATCTCCCCAAACTAGTTACCCTAACAGTTCTGACACCCAGAATGCTCCAAAATGCATCCATAAACACAAGGTTACCCACAGAACATAATCCATTGAATCACCAACCACTAAAACTAAACCCTTCAATAAACTTTCAAAACCTATCTTGTCAAAGGCCAACACATATCCATATTCACACCAGCCACTCTACCTCATCCTTTCAACATATTCCCCACTGTCCAGGACTTAGTGAAATCATGCAACTCAGCTACCTGCGCAAATATACTAATTGTTGCCAGGCCCACATTAACCAACTGTACTGCCTTGCCTTACCCCCAGGTCCAAGTTAAATATCACAATAATAGTTCTTCCAACCAAACCCCCTCATCCTCAGGCAACTGTAAAATAAATTTAGCAAATTTATATAATGCCCTACCATACTCCCTCCTGGTAGATACCACCCAAGAATGTTGTACCAACTGTCTGTTTACTTCAGCCCAAGATGCCATATCTCATTTGACAACACCACTGGCTATTCCTCTGCTGCTGGAACTAACTGTCAAAACCTGGAAAACTGAAATCAAGACACACTGTCAGCAATCCCATTCCTTGCCACTGCCACATGCTCACCTGTGAAAGAAAACTTTATTAACAAAATGTAAAACCAGGTTATATAAAATTAACAATAACAATTCAAACCTCTCAGTCCTTACTTGTAAAACTCACACCACCACCATATTGGACGAAAAAAAAAGTACCTTCTTTCCCCTCAACAGCTCCTGCCAACTCAGATTGACATTAACTCTAAAAAGGCAACATCTCTCTTCCACTCACCCTTCCAATCTGCTGGCCAGTGAGCTGCAAAACATTTCCTGCCAAAAAATGTACCCAATCCAATACCACCTGCTGAATCTGTAAACAATTGAAATTCCCCTTGACCAACCCAATCTATCTGCCAAAAGGAAATGCCATTAAGCCACTCCAAGAAGGACACCCAAAGTGCCAAATCAGCCCACACCAGCTTACTAATCCTGACCCAATGATGTTTGCTCTTCCCTCTTTTTAACAAGAAGGCTACTGACCTACAAAAAGTATGCTTGAAATAAATTGCCTGACATGCAAAATTTAGAAGCCCTTAAAGTTCCATAACCACCCTAATCTGCACCTTATTTTTGCACACCACCCATCCAATCATCTTCTTTAAATGTGCTATCTTGTCTGCCAGTTAACAAAACAACCCACACTCCACATCTGCTAGTAAGTCCAAGAAATCCAATGCCTTAGCTGGACATTCTAGCTTCTGCCCAGCCAATGAGACTCCCTGCTCCTCACACATCCCCAAAAACTCTTGCAAACCTTCCAACGCTCTCCCAAACTCTTTGCCTACTATCAAGAAATTATCCAAATAATACACCACTCTCTGCATGCCCACCCCCGCTTCAAAAGCCAATGGATTACAGTGCTAAATTTCTCAAAAGTAGCACAGGCTACCAAGCATCCCATTGTTATAGCTTTGTCAAAGTAAAACTTGTTCCCAACCACCATACCCAACAACGGTTACTCAACCTCCCACACTGGCAAAAGTTGAAATGCAGATTCAATGTCCACCTTCACCAATCATGGATCCTTAAACCCTCAAATAGCCTTCACAGCATCATCCAAAGAATCATAACTGACTTTGTCATCGTCTACTGAAATAAAGTCATTGATGGAGTTTCCTTCCAGGTAAGACAAATGTTGAATCAACCAGAACTCACCAGTCAACTTTTTAGGAACCAGACCCAACAGTCAGACCTTAAATCCGATGAAGGAGGAGCTATCAAAAGGGCCCAAAAACCTACCTGCCTGCTGTACCTTCTCTAAAGGATCCTTCCCCTGTACGGATCACAAATTCTTACAGAATACTCCATCTCTCATCACTCTTGATTTAATTGAAACCCCCCAGGAAAGTCCATCAATTATTTCTTCCTTAAGTGACAAATCAGGAAATAAATGGAGCATATGCCACAATACTTTCACCTTAGCTGTAGAATGTGTTCTCTGGCCTTGCTCTTGCCCCCCCAAAAGAACACCACTCCTCTATGCCCCCTGAAAATTCACCCTACCTCAAAGGCTCTGAAACCCCTGAAAAGAAGAAGGTAAACCACCCACATCAGTGGAAAGCGAACCGGGATTCGCCCAATTACCATCCCGCCGACCACACTGCACTGCTGGATGGATCCCCCCACACTTTGAACAAGCATGCACGAACCTACACCCTACTCACGAGCAACATCCAGCATGAAAAGCCCAGCATACCACCACCCCTTGTCTTCCTATCTGCCCCCTCTACTTACCATTCCAAAGCTGTCCATCATAGCGCCTAGCCATATGTACAGATGATTAAATTCCCAGTGGCGGGAGTGATCAACTGCTTTCCACTTCCGAAATCTCTGGTCATATCACAACCAAGCAATCTCCACCAGTAAGCACTTGAACCCCCCCGAATCATAATAAGAAAGTAAGCCAAGAGTGGTAAGGCCAAAGTGTTATCCTTCTCCAGCCAAACCACCATGCAGTACACAAAGCCTACCACCCAATTATTCCACGTCATGGGTCAGAGCCTACCTACTCTCCTCCTCCCCAAAGCCAATAAAGCTGCCAAAAGGTCTTTGTTATTTGCCATTTCTGATTCCACAAATTGTTGAATCCCTTCCACATTAATTAATTCAAAGATTTTGACATACTCCCCTTTCCAAATCTTCTCCTTAACTGAGGACGGTGTGTAAGGAGTCAGAAAAACTGTCTGTGTTCCTTACCCTAAAGCCTGTGCAGCTAAACAATCATCCGGCCACATGCCAAAGTCTAACCCAACTTCATAGAGTGATCCCACCTCAACCATGGATGACCACAAGCACTCCATAGACAACTTTACACTACACTCCCCACTGACTGCTTCACCTTGACCCTGCTCAATAAGCCTCTGCATATCCCCCATAGTACCTGTAGTATCATGTGACTCATGATGCACCTCATTCCCAACTATCCTGCAATTATTCCCAAAACACTCTGAGTCTGCCATGCCTAGCAGAATTCCCAATGACATGACATTACCTACCGCTCTATCATGCATCACTCCAGCAGCTGGAAGATCCACTGTCCCAACATCCTTCGACTGCCATGTCCATTTCCTTTGGGCTACTGACCTGCTCTTCACCACCAGACAACTTCTCTTTCGACTGGACTTTCCAGATTTTTCCACCATCCTAGATTCAGCATTAGGCACTTTCTGGAACAGCTCTTCCACCAGTGACACAATGGCCACCCACCTCTGCAGCAAACTCTGCATATTCTGTTTTTACTAAAACTCCACAGAAGCAAAGTGATGGTGCTCTTATTTTTTAACAGCAACCCAAATGTAAAAGTGTGTCAACCCTTCCTCTCCCCCATTACCACTGGTGTCCCACTGCACAAGCACAATGGACAGCTATTGTTCGCGGGCATCTTCTGAGTCAGAAACATGCTGTTTCAGTTGGGGACTGCTCCAAGCACCAAAACACACATTCCACTGATCCACCACCACCAATATACCCACAATGTCCTTCCGCAAACAACCACAAAAACAACCACCAAAAAGAATGAACAATAAAACAACAGGGCCAGACACCGAAACTAAACTAAGGGGAACTGCCCCCAAGCCACACAACAACAGCATCCTCTCTTAAACTGACTGCAAATCAGAACAACACTAGATGACTGCAGTGGAGCCAAACATTAAACTAAGTGTTGCTAAGGCTTGGACCTACATCAAGGTGATGAAATGCTGTGATCCATAACTGAATCCAACAACAATAATTCAAAGCTGAACCAATACAGGGAATATCCCCTTCCTATCCCCACATTCCCTAATCACCTAACGGCAACCCAGCAGGGAAAGAAATACAAAAAAAAATTACATATACAAACCACCCACTTACTATAACCAGCCACCCACTATTAAACCAAGGCCTGTCTGATCTCCAGAATACCTACAGGTCATCTCTGATGTAACACTTGCCTTAACAAGAGCACACCTAAATCTTATACCCTTTCCCAGTTACACTCACATAAATCCACTAAGTCCCACCTTACAACTACCTCACTTTATTTTTTTATTTTATTTTACATTTGTTGACCGGGATAGTCTGACTGGATGCATGTCCATTTTCAGCGGAGGCCTGGGGAGAAATGCTCCAAGGGTAAGCAGATACAGCATTACATAATGCCAGCATTACATATTACAAACAGACTATTTACAGTGATTACATAAGTAAACAAGTTAAACAAGTTCCACAGGTTAGAGTTAATCCCGAGCGTAAATCAAGATTAAATTAAATTACACAGTAAACTGGTTAACAGATTTTTACACATTCTAGAGAGTTAGCCAGGCTTGATACATTGACATAGCCAGTTAAGTGCCAAATGTTGTTTGAGTCTAGTTGTAAATTGGCCTAAGGTAGAAAGTAAGGTAATATCAGCTGGAAGGGAATTCCAGGGTCTATTTACAGAGTTTGCAAAGAGAGAGTCACCGGCTGTGTTATTAATTTTGCTAGTCTGAATTAGTAGTTTGTTAGAGGATCAAAGCAGTCTAGGATTGGTATAGGGAGTAATAATATTTTTAAGTGCAGGAGTATTGTCCGGATTATAGAGGGTTTTATAGGCCATAATCAGTTGGGTATACTGGATTAGGCTGGGTAGTTCAAGCTACCCAAGCTGATTTAGATTGATGCAATGATGTGTCCTAAACTGCAGCCCAGTGGCAAACCTGGCAATGTGGTTGTAGCAAATTGAGAATTTGTTAAGGACAGTCTTTTTTAAATTCAAGAGTAGAAGGGATGCATACAGAAGTGTTGAAAGAAGGTGAGAGCGAGCTATGGCAATTTTAGCTGGAGGGATTAGGAAGGCTTTTATTCTGCAAAGTGACCCTAGTTTTTTATTGATGGTTTTGATAGTTTGGTTAACATGTAGGTCGAATTTTAGATTATTATCTATGATGACACCTAATAGTTTTGTAGAGGGGTCAGGGGAGATTACTGTGCCATCATTTGAATTTATGGTAAAGGTGAAAGCGGTAGACCTACGTGTTGGTGAAAATAACAACGTTTTAGTTTTTTGGGGATTTAGGATAAGACGACGTTCAGAAAGCCAGTTTTCTATTGTATTAAAGGTGGTCTGGGTAGCTGACCATAACTCTATTGGAGATGTTGCTGAGCAAATCAGAGTAAAGTCATCAGCATATCGGATACAGCTGACTTTTGGGATGACAGTATAAAGGTTGTTAATAAAGATGGAGAACAGCAAGGGCCCTAGTATAGAGCCTTGTGGTACTCCAAGGGTGTTAGGTAGATGATTAGAGAGTTTGTTCTGCCAGAGGACAGCCTGCTGTCGACCATTCAGGTAGGATTGAAACCATTGAAGGGCTCTAGTATCTAGACAGAATGTTTGCAGGCTGTGGATTAAAAGTTGGTGATCAACCACATCAAATGCCTTGGAAAGATCCAAGAAGAGGGCTGAGGATATATAATTATTGTTGCAATTATGGTTTATGGTGCTGGTAAAGGCTAGGAGGGCTGAAGTAGTGCTGTGATGAGGACGGAAGCCATGCTGAGTGTCTGCCATAAGGTGATTCTGGATTAGGTGGTGCATGAGTTGTCTATGAATACATTTTTCCATAATCTCTGCAAGTGGAGAGAGTATAACTATTGGCCTATAATTGGAGAATTCAGTAGAGCTGCCTCCTTTGTGAAGTGGGATTACATAGGATATTTTCCAGATTGTGGGAATTTTAGCTTCTACTATGGTTCGATTGATTAGTATTGAGACGGGGTAAGCAATAGCATCAGCTGATTTTTGTAGGCACACAGCAGGGAGTTGATCAGCAGAAAGTGTAGTGGGTTTTAATTTTTTGATCAAGGTACGGATAAGTCAAGTGGCGACTGGTTGGAAGCTGAACATGAGTAGGTTTCTAGGGGTGGTACTTTCAGGACCAGGGGAGCTAGGAGGTAGTTGGCTAGCAAAGGCTTGAATTGTCTCAGTAAATAATCAGTTAAAACTGTCAGAAACATCTTCAGGGGTTTTATCAATAGTAGCAGCAGGGATTGGGGTTAAAGTTTGTCCAGGATGTAGTAGATTATTTAAACCTGCCCAAAACTTCTGAGGGTTATTTTGATTTACTGTCTGTAAATTACAGTAGTATTGTTTTTTTGTCTTGTAAAATGGATTTTTTAGTTTCGTTCCTGGATTGCCTGTATTTAATGTGATCTTGGGGGTCTTTACAAGAACGCCATAAAGCCCATGCTTTGTTTCTAAGGGTAATTTTGAGTTTAGACTCTATAGAAAGCCATGGTGCAGTTTTTGCCTTTGTTCTCTTTGAACGAACAAGTGCATGCAAATCAAGGATCTCAAAGAATTTGTTGTTAAAGTATGCTACTGCTTCCTCTAAGGGGAGGTGTTTTAGAATAGGCCAATTACATGAGTTTTGTTCTTGTTGGAATTTGGCAGGGTCAAAGTTTTTATTGTTTCTAACCTTTCTGAGTAAGGGTTGTTGGGAATTAATGGCTTTGTGTTTAATTACATATGTGAGAAGGTGATTGCTTAGGCCATCAGGGAGGGTACCAAAGGGACTATTTATGAGTACCCAGTCAAGTATGCTTTCTTTTTGGTTGGGTTTACCTATCCTGGTAGGGGTGGATATGAATTGTGTAAATGCATGCAGGTTAATATGGGTGGTTGGGGATTCTGAGGAACAGGTGCTCCAGTCTATGTTAAAGTCTCCAAGCAGTAGGGTTTCTTTGGGGTAGTGACATGACAGTCAGTGCAGGATATCTTCACGTGTAGATATATTGTTACCTGGGGGAATGTACATACAGATGATATTAATGCATTTATTTTTATTAAGTTGCAATTTGGTGGCAAGAATCTCTGAGTTATTAATCTGAGGTGGTTGTATTACATCTATGGTGACATTCAACTCAGATTTATAGAGTACAGCTACCCCACCCCCTTCCTGGAAGCACGATCCAGCCTGTGTATGTTGTACCCAGGTGGTAACACTTCATTGTCTGTAGTGTTAGGTTTTAACCAGGTTTCAGATAAACAGAGAATCTCAGGGGAGTGGACATCCAGAAGTGCATGCAATTCATGTACCTTGTTATTAATGCTTCTAATATTGAGATGACAGGCTAGGAGAGAGTTAGTTGGCCTATTAATTGTAGGTTTGTAGCTTAGATTGCAAGTACAGGGGGTATGTGTATCTGAGGTGGGTGGGCTAGGGTTGGGGTGAATATCACCACCAAGTATTAGGTTAAGTCTATACTTGGTGATGAACTTCAGGAATTTGTTTATTAGTTTGTGGTAGTGTTTGGATCTAGAGTTAATGTGCCTGGGGTTGAGATGTTGATAGACTGAACAAGATGTTGGATAGGAACTGGTACTGTAAGTATGGTTGAAGGTGGGAGGATTTACAACTGGGGTGATAGTATGGCCTTTCGGGACCTTAAATCCTGTGAGAAACTGGTTTTCATACAAGGTAAGGAGGTATGGTGTGAACAAGAGGGGTAGTAAAGAGGAGTATATCATTATTTGTGATTCAGCTAGTGAGTTAAGGAACTGTTTTACCTGGTGATGCAACACCAGAAGATAGAGTGGTAAAAGTATTGGAAGGAGGATGGGAGAATGCCAGATGAAAGCTAATAGGTACTATTAAAATGTAGGTAGAAGAATGGGGGTGGGAGGAATTATCCCAGATGAAAGCAGATAGGATCTAGAAAGTGGGGGATTGGCTATAGTACTCTAAATTTAGAGGTACTCGGGGTGGGAGGGAATTGGGGGCATGGAGGGGAGCGAAGAAAGCCAGAGCATAGAGAGGGCGAACGAAGCAGGGCTATTGCAGTTTACAAGGTTTCCTAAGGTGTCCTAAAACTATAAGGTAAGTATTATAGCTCTTAATGTAAGAGTCATTTTGCTTAAGTTACAGGGGAAGGAGACAAACACTCAAGTAGAAAAAAAAGAGTCCTATGGCTGACCAAAATGGTGACCTGCTTAATTACACAGCACTGTAAGTGAAAGCTAAACAAATGCTTTTTGTGTGCAACCTACTCTGCTTAAATGCTGAGAGAAACTGATTTTGCTATGGTGACCAATTGCAGTCCTGTAGACTCCATTTTGTATGTAAATGTAGAGTTCAATCTGCTTAAATGCTGAGAAAAACTGATTTTGTTATGGTGACCAATTGCATTCCTGTAGACTCTGTTTTGTAGGTAAATGTAGAGTTCAATCTGCTTAAATGCTGAGAGAAACTGATTTTGTTATGGTGACCAATTGCAGTCCTGTAGACTCTGTTTTATAGGTAAATGTAGAGTTCAATCTACTTAAATGCTGAGAGTAACTGATTTTGTTATGGTGAACTATTGCAGTCCTGTAGACTCCATTTTGTAGGTAAATGTAGAGTTCAAACTAAGTCACACCAGGTCAACCAAGGGGGGAAGAGAGAGGGAGAGGGAAATCCTAAGCACCTAGATTTGAAAATCTTCCTCTAAACTTCTCCTTATTAAATTAATCCTTCCCTTCCGAGAGTCTACTCAAACCTTCCATTACTTCCCAGCCTTAACATCTTTATCCAAAACAAAACTTCCACACTCCATTTAACTCCCCCAGCCCCTAAACTAAGGATGTCCCAGGAGAAATTAGTTTGTTCCAAAACCTCATTTCTTCAGTATTATAAAGGATTTTATTGCTGTTAACAAAAGTGGATGCCTCCTCCAGCATGTTAAATATTTTGGTTTCTTCAGAAAGAAATAATTTGATATTTGCAGGAAACATCAAAGTGGCTTTAATATTGTTCTTTTTAAGTTGTTTGATCAGTGATAAACAGGATTTTTTTTGCTCATTACTTTACTGGAATAATCTTTGACAAATCTAACTACATCTTCAACTTGCCTGGACCATGCTGTTTTTAGTATTTAATCATTTTCTAAGCTAGACATGAACTTAACTATAATCGAACATGGTGGTGAGTTTTCCTTCTTCGAAGGAGCTCTCAGGGATCTATGTACCCTTTCAATTTCAAAAGATAAAGTTTCAGGTAGATTTAGTATTTTATGTAATCAAGTAGTTAACAAGTTTACTATATTGTCTCCCTCATAATTTTCAAGTATACCACAAATTCTAATCTTATTCCATCTCAGTCTATTTTCTAAATCATCGAGTTTTTCTATGAGCCAGTTATTTTGTTTTAAAAGAAATTCAGTCTGAGAATCATCTTCAGTTATTCTTCCTTCATGATCATTTATCGTTTCTTCCATACAGCTGATTTGTGTATTTTGTTGTTTCATAAGAGTTTCTAAATGTTCCATCTTCCTTCTGGACTCATCTTTGAAGCTTTCTAGATTAGTATTCAGTTTGTTTATTTTAAGTAATGCATCCTGAATACTAGATATTAGTGACTGTATGTATTTTTTAACACAAGAATCCTGAGTAACAAAGTAGTTCATGTTGAAGTATCTTCTCTCTTACCAAGCAGTTAAAATTCTGTCAGAAAAATTACAGCTTTTGAAGAACCTGAAGCTATAAATCTTTTCTGTGACTATTAGTTCATAAAATTAGCTGACAAGTATCTCCAATTTTTAATTTTTTGATGATATTTTGTCAGAGAAAAGTTTTCAGTCACAGAGCATTCACCATTTGCTGCTCTCAGTTAGCCATCTTGGCCATGCCTCCTTTTTCTATTGTTCTTCTTCTTCTTTTGGCTGGTTGGGGTCACCACAGTGGATCACCTGTCCACTCATGATTGGCAGTGGAGTTTTACTGTGTCGAGTTGCCAGCCTGGTGCCCAACCTTCCACAGAAGGCACACACACACGCACTCACACCTAGGGCCAATTTAGAGTGTCCAATTCACTTACAGCATGTCTTTGGGAGGAAACCCGATCACCCGGAGGAAACCCACGCGACCACAGGGAGGACATGCAGACTCTGCAAAGAAGGCACCCCAGCCAAGGATTGAACCAGAAAACCTCTTGCTGTGAGATGGCAGTGCTAACCGCTGCACCACCGTGGCTGCCCCCCCTTTTTCCAATGTTCTAAGATTGCAATTTACAAAATGTTCAAAACCTGTTCAAATATTGCTGGTGTTTCAAATTATGATGGTAATTAGTCTATGACAAATGTGAAGGCATGTAAAACAAGGGAAACATGAGACAGCAGTTGGCTCTGATCCTTGCATGAAAATAAGGTGATTCCATCCGCATCAACCACAAGCCCCAAATCAGATACACCGAAGCACCTGCTCCAAACAGGTTGAATGCCTTCCACATACTCCTTTGTTACAGCATTTAAATGTCTTGTTTCAAAAGATAAGATCTGAAGACATCTATTGTATGATGAACGCACTCATCATACTGGGAAACAAATAATCAAGGAATTCTTAACATGGCTGATCTTTTTTTTTTGTCTTCAATACTTAGAGCACAGGCCGTATACTGCACATTTCAACATGGAGTATCTGATTAGTATTATTCATCACTTTGCAGCTGACATTTTATTTATTGGTGTATTCTCTGGACCCCTTTTCTTGCATTCTAGTAGGGTCTTAAAATGTCCTAAGAGCTATTTTGTTAAGAATCTCCTAGATACAGTCCTCACATCTTTTAACAAAAACTTCCTAAAAAGGTATGTGGTATTATGAATGCTGATAAACATTGTACACACCTTTGCAGTGATGATTTTCCATAAAATATAAGAGAATCCTGGACATTGTACAAGATGATTATCCCCAGCAAAGAAAACTTTTAAACTGTAAATGGTCTCATGGAATCAATATCTGAAAGCAGTGATATTCAAAAAATGCTTTATTCACTACTACCAAAACAGAAATATGAGTATTACATCATGCCACACATAACATTATTTCAAATAAAAAAGGTTATACAATTAACTTCAATGCCAATTATACTGTATTATTTAAAATCTTCAGAGATGAGCTACAGGTTAATAAAACAGCACATCAAATATATTCCTGTAGGACAACATTTCTGAAGAAGCATTTCAAGATGCAACCCATAAGCCCATGGCTACCTCTTAGTAGACTTAAAAGCAACAACATGCAAAGCTTACTATTTATACACTGGTCTGTTATGACCTGACTTACCTGTAGTATATATTATGAAAAGAAATATTGCAAAAAAGTAGCGACCAACTGTAAAATAAGAACCATGTCAATATATATATTATAGTCAGATGTTAATGCCAGGCTGACATAGTGGTACATCTGGAAAAGGAACTATGTACCAATGAAACTGATACCGATAATGCACCTTAATAAAGATATACTGTTCTCTGAGTCTGATGATCTGGTAGAAGCTGTTGCTGATCTCATTTTTATTAAATGAAGGAACCATACCTCTACGTGCACAACACATTAAGAAGCTGAACAGCCAGAGTAGTCTAATGTAACGATCCTGTTTAGAAATAAAAAGATGATATCACAGTGTGGGAGATGACTTATTGGCACCTTCCTCAGCAGCACCAGCCTTTGTAGCTAGTCTTCTAACAGACAGGTAAATTAGCAATGGAGTATACACAAAAACTGTCTTTAGTGTTGCAGCAATGGATGGCCCTAACTGTGTCACCAAAAGCCTCTGGGGAAGAATCTTGGAACAATGACTGGATGTTGGAATTCAGATAGTTCTCTAAAAGGATGACCTCACTGGCTTTGAAAAAACTGTACTATACCCACAATTGCTACAATGCTCTATGACATGTGGAAGACACGATGTCTGTGTTACTGCCAACTTAACCTTATTACTAATGGTGCATGAACATCATCACCCGACCAGTCTCAGTATCTTCTAATACCGATGACATCTGCACAAGTACACTGCAAGAAGAATCCTCACAAAAATATGCATTGAAATGTCGCTGAACAAAATGAAAATGTTTACTGATATCACTGCATGGAATGTCTGCGGTGAATTCATATACCATGGCATGCTTATTGAGGGCTCTGTCATATCTAACTTAACCATTTAAAAACAGGACCCATGCCATCTGAAAAACAAAAAAAATTTGAAGGATCATTTTATTATGGGGGTGAGATCATTTTATTATGACACTGGATAAAACTATTGCTCCTGAATTGTTAGTGCATTGACCTGTAACAGGTAGCTAATTAATACTCTCAAACTAACTACAGCATCCTCACCCAGTGCTATGATGCCAATATCTAAACCCCCTGATCTGCACCACCATGTAGGGCCAAGACATCTTCCATTAAATAACCTCCATGGATATTATTATACATGTGCATTTCTAACATTTTATCACTTATTGTTTAAAAATGTACTTTTCTCTGTTCTCTTCCAGTTAGTGTAATCTATCATTTTTGTCTTAAACATTTATCTTACATTAAAGATTTTTGTGAGTTCTGTAAAACAAACATACCTATTTAAAAATCAATAGCTTGTGCTTCATTATTTAAAATTAAATCTCTTTCTTTCAGTCTATTTGTATCTCACACAGACACATACACACCCACAAAAATACACACACAAACAATAAGGTTGCCTAGTGTGATGACTGGGGAAAGATGGGCGAAGGCTGCCAGTCTATTCAAATAGAATTTGATAACTAATTCTGGCATTTGTAAATAAATGTAAAATACAGGCATGTTTTCTTGATAATAAATGTAAACTACTTGCATGTTTCTTGAGTGTAAAGAAAACATTGTAAAATGTGAACTTCAAGATTGTTACAACATTGCCTCCTTGGTGTAAAGAAAAACTAAGTCAAGCCTTTCAAATTTGTCTTTCGAAATTGAAATGATTTTATGACATTCTTTGATCTTTAAAGTTGGTTCCGGTCAGGCTGGCTGAAGACATTCTGTCTATTGTGTTAACTAAGGACTAATTGCTAGAGTGTATATGTGAAATGCCTTTTAGTGTTGTATTCTCCTGTGCAGGTGTTAGCTTGCTAAATAATGTAAATGGAGTTTCTATTAGCCTGGGAACTCAGAGCAGGTGTCAAAATGATGCAATATGAATATTGGGAAAACCTAACTGTGAAAAATGATGTAATCTGGGGAGGACCCAGATACATGTTTGTTGGTAATGTTTAAATACTATTTTTCACAAGAGACTTGAGGCATTTTGATCTTGGATAGCAACTTATCAGCACTCTGCCTTGTGCTCACATGTACTGTGATATATTGTAGGAATAGTTAAAGCTAGTAAAGATTAATTAGGTATTTTTCTTTGAAACCAGACCTGTCCTACTGCATTATTTTAAGTTTCTGTGTTATCTGTGAACTCTTAGATATCTCTGTGGTGTAGTAGTTTTGTATTGTGTTTTAATTATTTATTATTAAATATTTTTAAAACCTTCTACCTGTGGCTGATTTGGGTAGAGATAAGCTCTAGACTACATTGCATATTTATAGAGGTTATTGTAATAGGCCACTCTAAAGTAAGCCTTGACTGTTAGTCATGCTACCATTGGATATTAATATTGCACAGTAATATTTGGACACCCTTTTAAGGGCCTTTTAGTAGCTGATATTATTAACTGGGTGGTGGCAGTAATTACTACTGTATAGTCTGGGTAAAGGGGCACAGTTGGAGAATCTGTGTTGGCCTTTCCCAGGAGTGTCTGTGAAGTTGTATAAATACTTATCTCAAAGTGTGTATGTGTGTGCGTGTGTGTGTGTTTGTGTGTGTGTGTGTGTGTGTGTGTGTGTGTGTGTGTGTGTGTGTGTGTGTGTGTGTGTGTGTGTGTGTGTGTGTGTGTGTGTGTGTGTTGTGTCAGCTACTTGGCAGGGACATGAAGCACTGGTTGGACAGAGAGGGTACTGGAGGTTTTAGCTTGCCCAGTTAGGCTGAGACCTGGACCCTATAGCTGTGCCAGTGGGGAGTCTTACTGGAGACCTGGTGAGCAAGGGAGCAACCAGCCCCAGACTGACTGTGATCTCTATGTGCACTTAAGGGAAATTGTACTTTACTGTGTGTATTAATTATCCTTTCCTCTTCTAGGAGATGACCTCCCTGGTGTTAGTGGTGAAGATTGAGGCTCCTTGATTGCTGGGCCAGGGCATGGTCATCGCAAGTGTTTGGTAGTGGTGGGATCTACTTCACATACTAATTGGCTTGTAGTGGTGTGGGTAGAGTGAATTCCTGTAGTTTATGTACAGTGATCTCAAAGTGTTTTGTACTCAAACAGCCACGCAGTGTATACTTAGAGTTCAGATCACAATTGTTTTATTTCTTTTAACTTAGTGTTAGTCAGGGTGAGCAGGCAGCATGTCAGCAGAGGAGTATGGAAAGCTGACAAGGAGCCAGCTGGCGGAGATGTGCCAGGCTAGGGGACAGGTGCATGGAAACCTGACTAAAGCAAACCTGATTGCAGCCTTGGGTACAGCTGCATCAGAAAACAGCAGCCTGGAAGACGATCAGACTGACAGTGGAGATAGAATTTCCTCAGAGAATGGACAGCTCAACCTTTCTGCAGTGGACTTAAAAATCCAGCTGGAACTAAAGAGACTTAAGTTGGAGGCCAGGCATATGGAACTAGAAGCAGCCGAGAGAATGAGGAGCCTAGAAGCTGAAGAAAATGAACAGCAGAGGAGGCTTGAGAGGGAAATGCTGACTCTTCGCCAGAGTCATGGAGGTAATGTGGAAGGGAGTAACTGGACCCCTGAAGCACAAAAGGTCAGTAAATTTCTTCCACAGTTTAAAGAGGGGGATAATTTTGATAGCTTCATTCATATATTTCAGCGGGTATGTAAACAGTATGAAGTTGACCAAAGGCTCTGGGTATGGTTCCTGACCCCATTGCTCCATGGTAAAGCTGTAAATTCTTTGGCAAAAATGCATTACACTGACTGTTTTGATTATACTGCTGTAAAAAGACATTTATTAGAATGTTTTAAGCTAACACCTGAAATGTATAGGAAAAAGTTACGTGAGCATAGACACAAGGCAGATGAAAATGTATGTGAATATGTTGTTGAACTGAGCACTTATTTTCATTGCTGGATGTGTGGATGTCAGGTCACCACTTTTGAAGGGCTGGCAGACCTTTTGGTAAGGGAACAAGCCCTTAGCACTTTTTATGAGGACATGAGGATCTGGTTAGCTGATAGACAATGTGCTACTTCAGAGAAGTTGTGGAAGAAGGGAGACCTATACCTAGCAAGCAGGGCAGCCGTGCACAGGAAAGGGACCCCCACTACTGTTCATGGGACTAAAGGAACCCATGGTGGGCAACACAGACTGCCCCAACAGAATCTGCCAGTAGCAGGGGAAGTCATTAGTTCAGGTACACATCCAAGAGCTAGGGTTAAATGTTTTGAATGCAACCAGTGGGGCCATGTGGCATACAGGTGTCCACGGAGGCAAGGTGGGGAACCAAAGGTGAGGTAGCCAGTAAATGGTAAAGACAAAATGCCAATAGTGGGTTGTCTTGAGACAACCAGGGTATGGAACTACCATCCTGCAGATGTCCTGAGAGGGAAGAATTTGGATGAGGCAGTACTATGTACTTATGCAGTTACATGCAGTGAGGCTAGGAGACAAGCATGTAGGTCTGGTAGCCTGGGGGAGACCCAGACAGACTGCATACTTGCAGCCAGGACTGCTGAGGTGGTTACTTCAGAGAGTGAGCTACGCTGTAGCAGTGAGACTGAATGTGAGCCACAGCTGCTTGTGGGTACTGATGTTCCCATGGACAGGGTAACTGCAAATGTAGAGGTGAGTAGTAGTACACAGGCTGGCAATGAGGTACCGCTGTCAGAGAATGCCAGACTTTCTGTGGAAGGGGAGCTGGGAAGGGTTACAAGGAGAGACTTGAGACAGGCTCAACTCTCAGACCCTACATTGCAAGGCCTGAGGCAGGTAGCTAGGGAGGCATCTGATTCTCAAGGGAAGGGGGGAATCTGTATACTGGAACAAAGGGTTACTGTACAGAGAGTGGACCCCTGAGGGAGGGCTAGAAGGTGGGAGAGTACAGCAGTTGGTAGTGTCTAGAGCTTACCATCTGGCGCTTCTAGCCATAGCCCATGATATCCCCTTTGCAGGTCATATGGGCATAAAACATACAAAGAGATGTATTATGCAAAACTTCTATTCACCTGGAATTTCCAGAGATGCAACAGAGTACTACAGGACCTGTGGGCATTGCAAAAGGTAGGCAAGGCAGGAAACAAGGTGAGAGCTACTTTGATGCCTTTGCCTGTGATTGAGGAGACATTTCACAGGGTAGCTATGGATATTGTTGGTCCTCTGAGTACCCCAAGTTCCACAGGGAAAAAGTATATCCTAGTGATTGTAGATTATGCTACACGATACCCTGAGGCAGTGGCTTTGTCCTCCACTGAGGCCGAGAAGGTGGCAAATGCTTTGCTAGAGATTTTCATCAGGGTAGGTTTCCCAAAGGAAATACTGTCTAATAGAGTTGTCAATTTTATGTCAGACCTGCTGGCTTGTCTGTGGAAGTCCTGTGGGGTGAAGCACATGAAGACCACCACCTACCATTCCCAGATTAATAGTATTGTTGAGAGGTTAAACTCTACAATCAAGTCCATGCTATGGGCATTTGCAGATCAGTCTAAGAGGGAGTGGGACAAATATTTACCCCATCTGCTGTTTGCTTACAGAGAGGTTCCCCAGGAATCTACAGGTTTTTCACCCTTTGAGTTGCTGTATGGGCATAGGGTGAGGGGATCTCTAGATTTAATTTGAGATGAGTGGGAAGGTGAGTGTGAGTCTCACAAGGAGTCTGTTGTGGCATATGTCCTGAACCTCAGGACAAGGCTCAGGAAACTCATGGGCCTGGCCCAGGAGAACCTGGCAGAAGCCCAACAACAGAAAAAGGTGTGGTATGGCAGGAATGCTCAAGATAGAGAGTATGCTGTAGGACAGCAGGTGATGGTTCTCACTCCTGTCAGACACAACAAGTTGCAAGCAGCTTGGGAGGGACCCTACAAGGTGGTAAGAAAGGTAAGTGATGTTAACTACATGGCAGAAGTGCTAGGCAGATGGCAGGGGCACAAATTTTACCATGTTAACATGATGAAACCTTACCATGAAAGGAAGGCCGTTGTACTGAGCATTTGCAGTGGACTGCAGGAGAAGTCTGAGGGAGATCTGGGGACTGATCTCCTCAGTGAGGCTTGGGCTGACACCCCGGTGGAAGGGGTAGCAATGTCCCAGCAGCTATCTCCTACCCAGGTTCGAGAAATATGAGCAGTGTTGCGGGAGTTTGGGGGCATGTTCACCGGGAAACCAGAGACAGCACCAGGTGGATACAGGACCTCAAAGGCCTATCAGGCAGGCCCCTTATAGGGTGCCTGAGAAAGTCAAACAGACTCTGAGGGAGGAGGTAGAGGAGATGTTGGAACTAGGGGTGATTCAAGAGTCCAACAGTCCCTGGGCCTCACCAGTGATGTTGGTGCCAAAGATGGATGGCAGCAACATGTTCTGTGTGGATTACAAGGAAATTAAACAGTCACACAGAGTTGGATGCTTAACCCCATGCCTAGGACAGATGAGGCCCTAGAGCAGCTGGGTGAGGCTAAGTATCTTACAACCATTGATCTTACCAAGGGTTATTGGCAGGTGCCCTTGACTCCCAGTGCTAGAGAGAAGTCAGCCTTTGTGACTCCTTTTGGATTGTATGAGTTCACAAAGATGCCCTTTGGGATGAAGAATGCCCCAGCGACTTTCCAGAGGCTGGGAGATCATATCTTAGCAGGAGTAGGAGGGTTTGCCCTTGCTTACATGAATGATATTGCTATATACAGCCATTCCTGGCAGGAGCGCATTCAGCATGTCAGGGAGGTGCTAGGCAGACTACAGAGGGCAGGGTTGACCATTAAGCTGAGCAAATGTAAGGTGGGAATGGCAGAGGTCTCCTACCTAGGGCATAGAGTAGGAAGTGGGAAGATAAGGCCAGAACCTGCCAAAGTGGAAGCTATTCAGGCATGGCCTGCACCTGTTACCAAAAAGCAGGTGAGTGCATTCTTAGGGACAGCAGGGTACTACAGAGAGTTTGTTCCCAATTATAGTACCATAGCTGCTCCCCTCACAGACCTGACAAGGAAGAATAGGCCAGATAAGGTAGTGTTGACACCAGCATGTGATCAAACATTTCAGAAGCTTAAGAAAGCTTTGGGGGGACCCCCTGTGTTAGCCAGTCCAGACTACAGCAATGACTTTGTTGTGCAGGTAAATGCTTCAAACTATGGGGTGGGGGCTGTACAGTGTTCCTCAAAGAGAGAAGAGCACCCAGTGGTTTACCTCAGTTGCAGGCTCCAACCCAGGGAGGAATGCTATGCAGTGGTAGAAAAGGAATGTCTAGCCTTATCTATATGGAAGGAAATTCACTGTGATGACAGATCACAACCCTCTAACATGGTTAAACAGAGCCAATCAGCAAAATGTCAAGTTACTAAGATGGAGCCTGGGGTTGCAAGCATATGATATGTCAGTGCAGCACTGCAGTGGGAGTAGCAATGCCAATGCAGATGGGGTCTCAAGGTGGGGAATGGGGTGAGGTACATCCAGATAGACCTGACACTCTCAAGCAATGTTTCTCAAGGGACACTTGAAAACCTTGCTTGAGTTCCCCGGGGGGGGGGGGGATATGAGACAATTGGGGAGAGATGGGCGAAGGCTAACAGCCTAGTCAAATAGAATTTGATATATAATTCTGGCATTTGTAAATAAATGTAAATTGCAGGCATGTTTTCTTGATAATAAATGTAAAATACAAGAATGTTTCTTGAGTGTAAAGAAAACACTGTAAAATGTGAACTTAAAGATTGTTACAACATTGCCCCCCTTGCTGTAAAGAAAAACTAAGTCAAGCCTTTCAAATTTGTCTTTTGAAATTGAAATGATTTTATGACACTCTTTGATCTTTAAAGGTGGTTCCGATCAGGCTGACTGAAGACATTCTGTTTATTGTGTTAACTAATGACTAATTGCTAGAATGTATATGTGAAATGCCTTTTAGTGTTGTATCCTCCTGTGCAGGTGTTAGCGTGCTAAATAATGTAAATGGAGTTTGTTTGAGCCTGGGAACTCAGAGCAGGAGTCAAGATGATGCAATATGAATAATGGGAAAACCTAATTGTCAAAAATGATGTAATCTGGGGAGGACCCAGAGACATTTTTGTTGGTAATGTTTAAATACTATTTTGCACAAGAGACTTGAGGCATTTTGATCTTGGATAGCCACTTATCAGCACTCTGCTTTGTGCTCACATGTAAGTTTAGCACTGTGATATCTTGTAGGAATAGTTAAAGCTAGTAAAGATTAATTAGGTATTTTTCTTTGAAACTAGACCTGTCCTACTGTATTATTTTAAGTTTCTGTGTGATCTATAAACTCTTAGATATCTCTCTGGTGTAGTAGTTTTGTCTTGTGTTTTAATTATTTATTATTAAATACTTTTAAAACCTTCTACCTGTGGCTGATTTGTGTAGAGATAAGCTCTAGACTACATTGCATATTTATAGAGGTTATTGTAATAGGCCACTCTAAATAAGCCTTGACTGTTAGTCATACTACCATTGGATATTAATATTGCACAGTAATAATTGGACACCCTTTTAAGGACCTTTTAGTAGCTGATATTATTAACTGGGTGGTGGCAGTAATTACCTACGTATAGTCTGGCTAAAGGGGCACAGTTGGAGAATCTGTGTCAGCCTTTCCCAGGAGTATCTGTGAAGTTGTATAAATACTTATCTCAAAGTGTGTGTATGTTGTGTCAGCTACTTGGCAGGGACACGAAGCACTGGTTGGACAGAGAGGGTACTGGAGGTTTTAGCTTGCCCAGTTAGGCTGAGACCTGGACCCTATAGCTGTGCCAGTGCAGAGTCTTATTTGGGACCTGGTGAGCAAGGGAGCAACCAGCCCCAGACTGACTGTGATCTTTGTGTGCACTATGTGTATTAGTTATCTTTTCCTCTTCTACGAGATGACCTCCTTGGTGTTAGTGGTGAGGATTGAGGCTCCTTGATTGCTGGGCCAGGGCACGGTCATCACACCTAGTACAATTGTTAAGTATTTAAGTATTTAAATATTTAATATAATACAAAATAATCACACCACAGTTCATAGTCATAACATGAAACAATATACTAACTATACACCGAAATAATTTCCTTTTGGCAATTTGTTCTGTTTTGTAAAGTAAACAACCATTCCATCATTCTTTAGTAAGTTATCAGTATAAAGTTTAATTAAATCATTAAATTAAGTTCCATTGCTACGCTGGTTCAGAAAAAAAATGAACAATGCTAGGCACATGTAATAGATGTCATGCTTTGAACCTGTTTAGGATTAAAAAACTCTGTTTCACATTCCACCAGAAGAACCTATGACTGATGAAGGAAACAATTTAAAGGCTGGTGCAAAAACATATGCATTAAATAATTCATCAGTGGTACAACTGGGTAGATACATCGTTATCAAATGTTCTCCAGGCAATAGACTTTGGCTATGTATTTACTACCAGTGAGGCATATGTACCCGAAAGTATCTGTGAGGGTAATCAGTCACAGACATAACCTACCCCCTCCCCAAAAAAACTCAAAATCACTCTGGCAAAAGGATAATTGTGTACAATAAGGCAGTTGTTGAGCATTTGAGTTTGCAAAAATTGAACATAATGTTTTGTCCTTGGATGATTTTTCTCACATTATCAAATGTAGCATACTCCAGCATATTGTCTGTGTCTGGTAGAGGGTTACACGTTGTATAACAGCCCTCAGGTTATCATGCTAGTAAATAAAGATTAAAACAACTGAGGCCTGGAATAAGATCAGAGGCAAATCTCCAGTGGACCAGTAATGAAGGAGCCTCAAGCTTCACCACTGGCAACAGTGGGGAACATATACTGGGAGGATAAGAAGTACACACACAATATTTCCAGATGCAGCTCTTTGCATCAAGTGCAATTTCTCTTAAGAGCACAGAGACCACAGTCAGTCCTGGGCTGGTTTCTCCCTCTTTCTCCAGATCCCCAATAAGACTCCCCACTGGTACAGCTAAAGAGTTGAAATCTCAGCTGAGTGGCCAAACCAAGACCTCCAACACCCTCTCTGTCCAACCAGTGCTCTGTGTCCCTGCCCAAGTAGCTGATACACACACTCTTTGAAGTTTGGTTTATACACACACACACACACACACACACACACACACACACACACACACACCTGGGAAAGGCTGACATAGGTTTACCAGCTATACACCCTTTTGCCCAGACTATAAGGTAGTTATCACTGCCACCAACCAACTCCTTATCAGCTTCTTTAAGGCCATTAACATTACTGTGTAATGCTACTATTAATACAAATGGTAGTTTGACCAACAGCAAGGCTATTAGGAGTGGCCTACACAGTGTCACCAAGTAAATATGCAAGTACTCTCAGAACTTAAATATCTCTTACAAAGATCAGCCACAATGAAAGGTTTAAATATATTTAACAATAAATAATAAAAGAACAAGAAAATACTCAGTATATATTCACAGTGACATCAGAGTTCAAAACCACAGGGAATATTTAAAACAATATTGCAGGACAAACTCAAATAAATAAAGAAAAACATCTAAACTATATTCCTGACTGAATATAATAGAATTACTATACTCTAGTTAACTTGCTTCATATAGAGCAAGGCAGACTTGGTGAATGGATCTTCTAGCTGATGTTGTCAGGTCCAAGACAGAATACAGAATGTTGTATCTCTCTCAACGAGTTCTCAAGTTAATATCTCAAATATTACTGCTGGGATAGCTTGCAGAATGACATTTCTTGTCATCTGACTCTATCCCAGGTGAAACCCACACTGCTGGAAGCTAGTAGTATTTAGCATCTAACTGAAAATATGTAGACCTCAGATCATTGGCAAATGCTGGAAGTAATAAAACAATTACATCCTTTCACATTTCAAGATTAACAATTATTTTATTACATGGTCATAAAGTGATTTAATTTCAGATATTTTTCTGAAATTAACCTCCTGTATTCCAGTTTCCACTGTGAACATATATACATTTAAACAGTTATAATAGTGCATGTACATTTCTGTTGTCTTCCAGTCAGGCACACTGTGGATACATCCTTAAGCTCAGTACTTTACAAAATACCTTTTTTAACACACGTCTGTGCAGACCAGTTTGATATACATGACATACACTTCTAATACATTTGTAACACAAACATCATATATACATCATGTTGATATTCACAAATGGCATATAATTATTTACAAAGTTCCAGATAGCTGTGTGGTGGCAGTATCCCCCTTTGTCGCAAAACCTACACAGTCAGTCAGTAGGGGGTTAACCTTCAGGAATCTACCAGTAACATGAATAACGTTGGTGTATTGTCTGACAGCATTGTTATAAGTAAAATCAGATTGTAGTTATTTAGTAAAAACCTACTCACCATCAATGTAAAAAGCTATAAAGTTAATGTCAAAATGTGTAAAACTGAATGGATTACTACTGTATGTACTGTTATATGAATCATTATCTACAAACCCTATTGCCATTCATTTAGTTAACTGCCCAAGATATAACCTGTCTTGTTTAAGTACTTGCAATGCAGTTCAAATGCTGAATAACTTGAATCCACATGATCAGATGAGTATTTGGAACTGGCAGGCCCTAAAGCCTGTGCATGCCTGAGATGCAGCAGTGATGTCATCACTCCTTTCAGAAAGATGGCCTCAGATGTAGTATGCTTCAGCACATTCTCACTCATTAAACAAAATTAATTTATATTGTGAACCAGTTTCATTTTAACATTCATACCATTTAGAAGTACATTTTCCTGGAAGAAAAGGTCAGTATGCAGAGTTTTCAGCAGTTCAATAGTACTACAGCTATTTCATGTAAAGTTACATATTTTTAAAACCTTTAATCAGATCAATGAGTACTGCATGTTCATACTGACCTAGAGAGTACATATAATAACCCTGTTGAGATCTGTAGGTAGACAGTATGTCACCACTGTGATTAAGAAGAGATTCCATGATCACTGATTAGAGCAGCAGTTAATACTCTGGCTTATCAGACTGTCAGCTACTGGCAGGTTCACTTGACTTAACATGTTGATTATCAAAATAACTTCAGCACATCTTAGATGTTGCTACAATCTCACTTGTTGAACTTGCATATAGGCATTGTACAGCAGTCTCAAGACTGATGTAATTTTCACCATTCCCAGCAATGTAAAATTCAAGGGGTTCATTACCATTTGTAGCAGACAACGTGACTATTTCAACAAAAAGGCTATTTTTCCTATATCGGTCTGAGCTGTTGATAGAGAGAAATGTCTAATTCTGACTTTGCATATTCTTGCAACATACAGTGTAACAGAGACAAAATTAAAACAGGTCTCTGTAATTCTTTGCCTTACAGAACACTTTCAGTTTGGATCTCTATTTTCTAACTGACCTTTCATGCACTCCAGCTCATCTTACTGGGACTTCTATAAACTACTAATCCAGACCGTTCTTGCTGTTGTGGTGTGTTTGGGGGGTGGGGGTTGCAAGGAGTTTACAACATTCCAAACCACATCTCTCACAATGTTTTTAGATGCTGATTTAATATGTGGTTTTACCATCTGAAATACTCTCTCTTTCTAAGTCATACCCTTTCTAAACTGGGCTCTAAATATTTGCAGTATTGTACCACCATACAAAACTGTTGCACCATGAAACCCAGGCAGGCCATGGCCTATTTATGCTTTATAACAAGCCATGTATAAGGTACGGTCTCCAAACAAACATCCTGACATTGCAGTCTTTTCTAAAGGTCCCTTGCAAGTTGTAGGTGAAGCTTCACCATCAACTTCCAAACAGCAGTACCATGGCTAAGGTGTGAAGTTGTTTTCCTTAGGTTTTGATATAATCATGTTTATCAAAAAACATTTTTATAATTAATTCATTTAAACCAAACTGTCCACATATTGATGCAGCTGCATGGAAGTCTACCCGACTCTCTGGTGTCAATAATGGCTGTTTATATCTATCTATCTATACATATATATACATATATATATATATATATATATATATATATATATATATATATATATATATATATATAAATATATATATATACACACACACAGACACACACACACACACACACACACTGTGTAACACTCACCATTAATGTCTAGATAGTGTACCTAACTGCTCAGATGATTTTGTAGTACCACTGGTGGCAGATCCAGCTGTGATGAGGTGAGGTAGTGCCAGCTATGCCAGGAAAAGTAGAGCAGTGGATGTGTAACATATGCCAGCATAGCTAGTGGAGGTTTTGTAAAGAATTATATATCATGTGCATATCAAGCTGATTTATATAGATGCTTGTGTTGAAAAATGTATTTGCAAAGCTGCTTGTATCAAAAATGTATCAACAGTGGTTCCTGGTGGGCAGAAAAGAAGTGCACCTGTATATCAGACTGTATTGTAACTGTTGAAATTAATATATTGCAACAGAGGATACAGGAAGAGAAGAGACTAACCTCAGTCCAGCTAAGTTTGAAAAATAGCCTGAAATTAAATTACCTGGTTTAGGCCATAAAGATTGTATCTTACAGTTCTGACTGCAGCCAGATACAAAATGTCTGTGAAAACTAGGAATCCTACTGTATTGTCCTTAGAGGTGAACTAACTGTTACCCTGGAAGGGTGGAAGTTTTTGAAATAGTTTTATAGCTTCCAAATGTTATAACACATCTTAGCAAAGCTATGTGTGTGTGCATTATGACACATATGTGCTAGATTCTTGTTCAGTTTGTATTACATAGGGTAGTATGGAAACCAGAAGTCAGGTGATCAGATGTAGGGGGTGTCATTCTTTAATCCAGTATTGAAATGATGTTTTAATACTAGATGAGACAGAAGTCTCAGGGCAGTCAGTTTGTGAAACCTGACAAAGAAGGGCCACTCACCCTCATCATCTTGCCTTACTTTATTAAGTAAGTAGGAAACAGTAATTCTTTAAATCAGTCAAGAAAATATAATGAGATTAGTTAAGTGTTGTTATTATGTATCTGTATGAATCTATTTGTGTTATTTTTAACATTAACTGTGATTGAAACTCTGGTGTTTATTATAAATAGATATTTAGTACTTTCATGTTCTTTCATTATTATTAAATCTATTTAAATGTTTCAATGTGGCTGGTCTTTTAGAGACTACTTTAACCTGTGATAGTACTTATATTTATTTAGTGGCTGCTCCTGAAAGCCTTGCTGCATTGATCAAACACTACCATTTGTATTAGCATTAATTTTGCTCAGTATAATTGGGTGCCCTTGCAACAGCTTTAGAGTAGCTGGCTTTGGAGTGTTCTGGTGGCAGTTCCTACCTTATAGTCTGGGCAGAGGGGCATAGCTGGTAAATCTGTGCCAGCTTTTCACAGGTGTGTGTGTGTGTGTGTGTGTGTGTGTGTGTGTGTGTGTGTGTGTAAATCAAATCTCAAAATGTGTGTGTGTGTGTGTGTGTGTGTGTGTGTGTGTGTGTGTGTGTGTGTGTGTGTGTGTGTGTGTGTGTGTGTGTGTGTGTGTGTGTCAGCAACTTGGAGAAGGGACACAGAGCACTGGTTTAACAGAGACAGTGGTGGAGGCCTTGGCTTGGAACACTGAGCTCAGGACTCAACTCTAGAGCTGTGTCAAATTGGGGAGTCGTACTGGGGACCTGGAGAGACAGAGAGGGAAACCCAGCCCCCCGGACTGTGTTCCCTCTTAATGGAAATTGTGCTTGGTGCAGAGAGCTGCATCTGGAAATACTGTGTGCATCTAATTTTGTTCCAAGTGAACATCCCTCAGTGGTGTCAGTGGTGAGGATTCAGGCTTCTTGATTACTGTCCCAGAGTAGGGACTTCACATATTGGTGAGCAGTGGTGTAATATTTATTGAACTTCTGTAGCCCGTAGGCAGTTGTCAATGAAGTTTAATTTTCACAACAGTTTTTTATTTTTTGTTATTTTAGTTTAGTCAGGGAAAGCAGGCAAAGATGTCAGCAGAGGATTATGGCAAGCTGACAAAAAAATGACAGTTGGTCAAGGTATGTGAAGCCAAAAGATGGGTGTGAGCCATCCTGACTAAACAGGAAATTATTTTAGCCTTAGTCACTGCTGTAGCCCAAACCAGCAACCAGTAGGATAACAGTCTGGTGATGGGGATTTGCAGCCCTCAGAAACAGGATAGTTCACCTTTTCCTCAGAGGACTTAAAAACCCATCTGGAGGTAATGACACTTGAACTGGAGGCTAAGCATTTACAATTAGAATCAACGGAGAAACTGCATCAGGCAAAACATATGGAATTAGAATCAGCAGAGAGACTGCAGCATTTAGAGATGAAAGAAAATGAGAAACAGCACCAACATGACAGGGAGATGTTGACTCTTTGTCAGTGTCATGGAGGTAATGGGGAAGGGAATAACCAAACCCAAGAAGCAATACAGGTCAGTAAATTTCTTCCACAGTTTACAAAGGGTGTTAATTTTGATAGTTTTATTCATATATTTGAACATGGGTGCTGGAAACATAGAGCCAGGGGGAGGGAGAGCCCCCCACTTTTACAGCTGCAAGACCTGTTGGGAAAAATTAATGAAGTGGAGTTTTCACACTAATGCGGATTCGCACGGTGAAGTTAAACTAACTAAACTAGCTGTTATTGTTCTCTTATTGCTCTGTGTTACAGAAGTTATGCTGCTGCTGTTCCATTGGTGCTGCCAGAGTCATGTGGGTAAGGAGAGCTTTGTTGTTTTATTTGCAGGAGTTATGCTGCTCCTGCACACATGTGCGCATGTGTGTGTGTGTGTGTGTGTGTGTGTGTGTGTGTGTGTGTGTGTGTGTGTGTGTGTGTGTGTGTGTGTGTGAGCAAAATGCCCCAGTTAGGTAGACCTGGTGGTTAGTGTTACTCAGGCTCAAACAAGAGTCTGAATTCTCTACCCATACCACCACTTGTGATTCAGAGTCCATAGCTCTCCACTGTCTACATTTTCACAGAATATTTGGATCATACGTTTGGTCTATTCCTCTCAAAATTTGTGTTTGTCTGGCAAATCAGTGAGAACTGAATTCACTAAATAATGATAGCTCTTTAAGTTTCAGTCTTCCTATCTTTAAGAAAACACATGGTAACACAAAACACTTTATTTTAGCAACTTTCTAAGGTTGTACAAGCAATATTTAAAATGTGTCCCTGGTTTGGGGCCTTTGCCCACCACCACTCCCCAAATAAATTTTGGCTTTTACCAGATTTCTTGTGCTGCAAAGTTGAGCGATTTAGTTGATCATCAAGTGAATTTTACAAGGAGCTGAGCTCTTCAGGGGAAGAGAGGTTTAATGCTACTTATGCTAAGTTGTTTGCATTGTTAGTAGCACAACATGTAGTATACTTGCTTTTAATGCAGATGGCTGTGGGTACTACTCCCACAGAATGCAGATGGATCACTGATACTGTACTGTGTTGTACTTTAATGGGAGTGGATGCTGCAGCCCTATGAATGTCCTCCTTTGGAGGAGTTACTTAGTAACTATGAACCTGTTATCAGTTTGCCATCCATTCCCCATTGCAAAATGACTAGCTTATCATTTTTAATGTAACATAGGCAATTTATTCTTCAAGGGCAACAGGCACTTTATTTGTAGATGAAACCATGAAATATAAAGTTGTTTGCTAGCAGCAACCTGTTCCTTAGTTACAGATACCTTTAATGTAGAATTATTTAGATAACTTTCTTCTAAAGAGATTTTGCATATTTGCTGATATTGTTGGATTGTAATGATAGACGTTTGAGTGGCCTTTTATGGTTGAAATTTTCTGAAATTGGTAGTTTTGTCATTATTGGTTCATACATTTTGTTTCTTTGCTCACTAGAAGACTGTTCCAAACTACAAATGTAAAACACATTCTAACAAGTGTTGCTGTATTACACAAGGAATATAATTTAATAAATCAGGTTAATACAATCAAGAAGGTGAATCAAAGAACGTATACATGTATGCTTGCTCATAGGATGCAGGAGATCAAAATAGAGGACGAGACCAGTTACCAATGGTGTCCCCCAGGATTTGGTTCTGAGACTTTTTCTGTTTGACATATACATCTCAAAAGTAAAAGGAAATACCAAAGGGCTTTGGCTGACTAAGTTTGAGATGACTGCAAGCTAGGAGCAGTTATTGAATCCCCAAATGACTAACCATCATGCAGGAAGGTTTGTCCCAAACAATAACTGGTGTCAGAATCATGAATTTTTAACTAAACTCCAATAAATACATTATCATATCCTTTGGGAAGCCATCTACTCCAGGGAACTGCCAAATTGACAATGCCCCCTGAGAACTGACCCAGTTGTTTGGCATTTGGGAACTTGCATGTACAGTGACCTAACTTTTGGCCAACATTGTGCCCAGAGTCATAAGAAAGTATTTCTATTTTGCACAGCTTATAAACAAATTGACTGTGACTAGATCTAGAGATGTTATTGTCCCCCTTTACAAAGCCCTCATTAGGTCAGTCATTTTGTATAATGCCCACTTTGGCATGTATCTCTCCAGACCCATGAACAATTGGAATACCCACAGAGATACCTTACTAAAAGGATACAAGTCCTAAACAGTAGGTCTTGCATGGGCCACCTCAAAGATTTATCACTATGATCACTATCCTACAGAATGCTTAGAGGTAACATGCCTGGCATACAAGGCATCCTCTGACCCAATACAGATGGACCTATGGAACATCAGCAAGTCAAATGGAATCAGAAATACTCAGTCCAGGTCTCTAAACTGAATGTTGGTGAGAGATGGATATATATCCAGAACAGACTATCTATTCAAGTAAAACAAAGCTCATCCCCGTCCATATACAAATGCAACTTGGATCTAAGGATGGGTAATAGAAAATGTACTCCAGGATTACCCATCATGCCACTAATGGATAGAGGCAGTTCATAAATGCTGTATCCCTTACATGGGTCCCCTCAAATTATCGGCAGTGTGATCACATTTATTCTCACTAGGGCTAATATACAATTATCAGCCATAAGATAGGTAAGACCAATCAGAAAATGTTAATTCATAGGTTCATATGTTCATAGGTTCATACTAGGCTATCTGCCCTAGGGCATTTATAAGCCTAGCCAGAGTGTGTGTGGCTTTTACCACCCCTTAGGATGAGAATACTATACCCATTAGTTTGCTGTGCCTCTGTCCAGCAGTGACACAGAGATGATTCCCGGGGTAAACCTACGATCTCCCATCCACTCGTCAAGATTTCTCTTGAACAGAGTCAGTGAGGGGCTCTGCCTCACATGGACTGGGATTCTGTTCCATAGTGTAGGGAGTCTCTGGGTGATGAATCTGTCCCTCCAGCACGTCCTATTTATATCCATGTTGAGGTTTAAGTCTCTTGCTCTCGTGGCTCTGGTGGATTTGGATTTTTTGAGGTGGAGCATGTCCATTAATTCCGGGTTGGACATGGCCTTGTATGTCAGGCACAGATCACCTCTGAGCAGACGGTATGTGACTGAATAGAGCTGGAGTTTCTTCAGTCGGGCAGCGTATGACAGATGTTTGAGCCCCTTTATCCTTTTGGTGAGGAACTTTTGGGGTCTTTCCAACTGCTGCAGGTGTCGGGTAAGGTACATTCTGAATGGGGCGTTGTACTCAATCATTGGTCTGATAAGTGAAGAGTACAGGGGTACAATGACCTCTCCTGATCTGGATGTGAATCCCTTCATGATCAGGTGGGCAATGTAGAAGGTCTTCCTAACCACTTTGGCAATGTGAGTGTCAAAAGAGAGGTTACTGTCAACTTGGGTCCCCAGGTCTCTGATAACGTCTTCCGTGTTTAATGGATTACCACCTATGTGGTAATTAGGGGTTACCTTGTTTTTCCCAAAGGGTATGACTATACATTTTTTGGCATTTAGCTTAAGGCCATGACTCTGGCACCAGTTATCCATTTCTATGAGACCTCTCTGGAGGATGTCTGTGTCTGATGGAGTGTCAATTATGGTGCCCAGTTTGCAGTCATCTGCAAATTTTGTCAGCCACAATCCCCCTATGTTTGCCTGCACTTCAGAAAAATAAATGCCGAACAAGAGGGGGCCCAGGACTGAGCCCTGTGGGACACCGCTCGTGACCGGCTTAGAGTCTGACATGGCACCAGCAACTCTAACCCTGTGGGTTCTGTCCTTGAGCCTGTTTGCAACCCATCTTGTGACATATGGGTTTACATCTAAGCTGGTGAGCTTTTCTATGATGCCCAAGTGGGGTATTGTGTCGACGCTTTTGCTAGGTCAAGGTAGGCTGTGTGAACTGCCTTACCCTCATCAATTGCCTTAGTGACTGTTTCAAAAAAGTCGACCAAGTTCAAGAGGCAGGATCTGCCCTTGACAAAGCCAAATTGGGTAGGATCCAGTGTCTGTAGGTCCCCAATGTCTTTATTTATGAGTTCCATTATGATCCTCTCCATAGCTTTGCAGACAAGGCTCGTCAAGCTTATGGGGCAGTAATTTCCAGGGTCCGTAGAAGCACCGCCTTTGTGGAGTGGGACCACAGTTGCCGTACGCCATTCTTTGGAGTGCGTATCCTGTAGTAAGGCTAAGATTAAACAGCAGCCTTATGTGTGGGTTTAGTTCCTCATTGAGTTCGTGTAGCACACAGCCAGGGACACCATCTGGTCCCATTGATGCTGTGTTTTTTGCTTTAGAGAGCAGCTCTCACCTGGGCATCTGAGATGTTTGGGAGGCTAGACTCTGGTGGGATAGATATTTCTCCTTTTGGTGGGGGGGGGGGGAGAAATTTGCACTGAACCTGTGTGCCAGTATGTTGGCAATGTCTGTGGGTTCAGTGATTTTTGTATCATTTTGGACTAATTCTGAGCATATCTGGGAGTTTCCACCCAGGTTTCTAACATAGCTAAAGAAGGCCTTATGATTGTCTTTTGTGTCATTAGCGATTTTTCTCTCAAAGTTGGCCTTGGATGATTTTATGAGTGATCGTAGTTTTTTGCTAGTAGTGATCAGAGATGCCTTCCCTTTTAGGGATTTTGCTCTGTCATGTAGTAGCTTTCTCCTCTTGTTGTAGAGTTTGTTTATGGCTGGGGTCCACCAGACTGGGCGCCTGCTTTTGGTGGAAAGGGTCCTGATTTTATTAGGGATTGCTTGATCCATACATTCCTGGAGGTGCTCGTAGAAGGCATTTGTAAGGGTTTCAGCAGCGTGGGTTGTGGTTTCCACTGGCTCGGGGGCCTTGAAGGATACCACTCCAGTCTTAAGAAGTGTGAAGTTTGCTTTTGAAAAGTTCTTCACTGTGGTCGTTTTTGCTGGGGTTGGGGGCGGGATGTGGATCTCCAGTGAGATTAATTTATGGTCTGATCTCACCAATGAGGGATATACTTCCGGTGTGGAGCATTTTGTCCCCATGTTTGTGATGATCAGGTCTAGTATATTTTCTCCTCTTGTGGGAATGGTGACTAGTTGTTCCAAAGCATTTGAGTTTATGAACTCCAGGAACCTTTTGGCTAGGGTGTTGGGGCTTGAGTAATGTTCCCAGTCTATGTTTGGGTAGTTGAAGTCACCCAATATGATGGTGTTTGGAGAGGCATTCATACTGTCCAGTGTCTTCAGGAAGGCTGTGTGGGTTTCCTGAGTTTGAGAGGGTGGTCTGTAGCATGCTACAAACTGTAGGGCAGTTTTACCTATGGTTAATTGCACCTGGATGGTCTCCGATGCTTCGTGCGTTGCCACTAACCTGGAGGTGTGGGTATCCTTTATGAATATGGATACTCCCCCTCCTTTTGTGGTTCGGTCCGGATTTTGGGGCCGGAACGCATGATATGAGGTATAACCTGATAGTGCTGGGGTGCTCTCAGGAGCCTTGAACCAGGTTTCAGTCACAGCACAAACATCGATGTTCTCCATACTGAGGAGGACTTCGAGGGCGTGCATCTTGAGGTTTAGACTTCTGGCATTGAGCAGTATTACCCTTAGTTTTTCTCCATTTTTGTTTTCTAGGGTGGTAGGTTTATCATTTGAGCCTTGCCTAAAAAAGGCACTATGGGGGTGGAAAGAGCCTTTGCCAATATCTGGAAGCCCAGGGGTGACAGGTGCAAGCCATCCCTTGCGAAGCAGCGTGGCTTGTCAAGCATGTCATCCCAGGCAGACAGACATTGGATCCCCTTAGAATGACACCAGTAATTAAGCCAATTATTAAAGCTGATCATTTTGTCTCTGTATTGTGGCATAATTCTTGGTGAGGGTAGGATACTGCTCAGGGTCAGGGTCATACCGGCCTGGGCTACATAATCTGAGAGCTCCTCTATGTCTCTTTTCATGTAGTCCAGGGAGGTACATCTCAGGTCGTTCACACCGGCATGGACAATGACTGAGTCATACTTGTACTTGTTGTGGAGTGACCCGAGTGCTTGTGTTATGTGGCGGATTCTAGTGCCTGACAGGCAGCTTACTGTGATCTTTTCCTTGTTCAGTCTGGTGAGTGGGACGTCAGTGTGTCTGACTATGGAGTCACCTATAACAAGTGTGTCTGGCATTGTGTTTGGCCTTAAGGGCTGTGACTGTTTAGCACACTGACTTTGAGAAATATGTGTTGCATGTCTTATGTCTTGAGGTGGCAGTTGCTTGGGTGTCTGCTTTGGAGGCCTCTGTAGTTTTGGTAGATTTTTGATCAGTGCCTCCGAGTATGTCTTTGTGTGTTTATGTGTTTGTTTTGCAGTTGTGATAGTTCTATGTGAAACTGAGTTTGTGGTGTGCATGGTTTCCTTCTCCTCCTTTCTGGTCTTGCCAGTCCTGAGTTGAGAGAGCTCAGCCTCCAGTTTGGCTATATAGTTGCATCTCTCACATGTATTTGTGTTTTGTAGGAGAAGGAGTGGGTTGTCTGTGTACATGAGGCAATTGTAACATTGCCTCAAGATGCCCAGATTCACCAGCTGAACAGGAGAGGATGCTAGCAACTGACCCTTCGACATGCTAGAAAAAGTGAAAAAGTTTGCTGTGTAACTGAGTCAGAAGGGACCTATAGGGAAATGGGTACTCAAGGGGATTCTAGGCTAATGTAGTACTTTGTTTAGTATATAAGTACTTTACCTATATAAAAATGCTTTAGGAGCAAGTGCTGAGCTTTTGAGATAGAGAATAGACTGTTTAGATTGCAACTAGAGAAGTTCTAAGGGAAAAATTGAAGAGCAGACTTTACGGAGCCAGAAATAGTTTAACCTTGTTTAACCGGCGCTGCCCGAGCAAGCACCAAAATGGAAATTGGATAAGCTTAAAATGTCCTCCGAGTGAACCTATGTTATGGTAGTAAATAGTTTTAAAAAACTGCCCTTTTTAGATCGCTAAGTGCCCCTGTCACCCTCCACCCCTCCCCCCAGTTTTCAACAGCTTCCAGTGCCTCTGTATTTGAACGGGTATATAAACAGTATAATGTTGACCAAGGACTCTGGGTACTGTTACTGACTCCCTTACTCCATGGTAAAGCTGTAAATGCTGTTTCTAAATTGTCTGATACTGATTGCTTAAACTATGATAAAGTTAAACAATTGTTTATTGAAATGTTTTAAGTTAACACCTGAAACTTACAGAAAAAAAGTTTTGTGAGCATAGACACAAGGCAGATGGAAGTGTATGTGATTATATTGCTGAGTTAAGCAATTTTTTCATAGGTGGGTGAGTGGGTGGCTGTCAGGTCACCACTTTTGAATAGCTGGTAGACCATTTGGAGAGGAAACAAGCCCTTAGCACTTTGACTGAGGACATGAGAATCTGGTTGGCAGACCAGGAGTGTAACTCTGCAGATGACCTGGGGAAAAAAGGGGATCTCTACTTAGCAATCATGGCATCACTGCAAAAGAACAGCATACCCAATGCTGCACATGGATATAAAGGAACCCATGGTGGGCATCCTAAACCATCCCAACAGACCCCACCAGTAACAACAGAGCCACTAGTTCAGGTAAACAACTGAGATCAAGGGTTAGATGTTTTAAATGTAATCAGTGCGGCTATGTAGCACACAGATGTCCATGGAAGCAAAGTGGAGAACAAAAGGTGGGGGAACCAGCAAGTTGGAATAACAGTATGGCAGTGGTATGTTGTCTGGAAACAACAGGGGTACCAGACTATCACCAGAGTTTATGTCCTATCTTAGTGGATGGAAAACAAGCCACTGCTATGAGAGACACAGCCTCTGACATAAGCCATTGTGAAGCCTGCAGTGGTTAGATAGAAGCAGTACTTGCTTGGGCAGTCCACTCCAGTCAGAGCTTTAGGAGGGACCCCATTCCAAATGCCTTTGGCCAGGGTTCACCTTGACTAGGAGGGTGGAAACGGAAGCAAGCTAGTAGGTGCATTTGAGGATATTCCTGCAGATGTCTTGACAGAGAATGATTTTGATAATGCAGTACTTGTGTGCATGCAGTTACATACAGTCAGGCTTCGATACAGGCATGTGGGGCTGGTAGCCTGTGGGAGACTCAGACAGACCCCACACCTGATGCCAGAGCTGGTGAGGTATCTATTTCAAGGAGGGAGCTACCCTGTAGCAGTCAGCCTGAAGGTGAGCCACAGCTGCTGGTAGGTACTGATGTTCCCTTGGACAGAGTGGCTGCAAGGGCAGAGGTGAATGGTAGTACTCAGGCTGACAGTGAGGCACCACTGTCAGAAGATTCCAAACTTCCTGTGGAAGGGAAGCTGGTAAGGGTCACAAAGGTAAAGTTGAGACAGGGTCAGCTCTAAGATCCTGCATTACGAGACTTGAGGTAGAAAGCTAAAGAGGCACTTGATTTTCAGGGAAAAAGGGAGTCTGCAGACTGCAACAAAGGGTTACTATACAGAGAGTCGACCCCTGAGTGAGGGATAGAAGGTGAGGTCATACAGTAATTGATAGTACCTACAGCCTACCATCTGGCACTTCTAGCCATAGAGCATGACATTCCCTTTCCAAGTCATACGGGCATACAGCATACCAAGACACATATTATGCAGAACTTTTATTGCTTGAGATTGCAAAGGATGTAGCAGGGTACTGCAGGAATTGTGAGCAGGGCAAAACAGTAGGCAAGGCAGGAGACAATATCAAAGCGCATTTGATGCCTTTACCTGTGATTGAGGAGCCATTTCAGAGGGTACCTATGAATATTGTGGGACCTCTGAGTACCCCACATTCCACAAGGAAGAAGTATCTCCTATTGGTAGTAGATTATGCTACTAGATACCCTGAGGCAGTGGCTGTGTCCTCCACCGAGGCATAGAAGGTGGCAAATGCTTTGTTAGAGATTTTCAGCAGTGCATGTTTCTTGAGAGAAATACTAATTGACAGAGGTGCCAATTTCATGTCAGACCTGCTGGCTTGTCTGTTAGAGTGCTGTGGGGTGAAGCACCTAAAGACCACCCTCTACCACCCCCAGACTGATGATCTTGTGAAGAAGTTAAACTCTACACTAAAGACCATGCTATGGGCATTTGTAGACCAGTTTAAGAGAGAGTGGGACAAATATTTGTCCCAAATGCTGTTTGCATACATAGAGGTACCCCAGGAATCCACAGGTTTTTCACCCTTTGAGTTCTTGTACGGGCATAGGGTGAGAGGGCCTTTAGATCTGATTCATGATGAGTGGAAGGGTGACTGTGAATCCCACAAGGAGTCTCTTGTGGCATATGTCCTAAACCTCAGGACAAGGTTTAGGGTGCTCATGGGCTTGGCTCAGGAGAACTTGGCAGGAGCAAAACAGCTGAAAAGGTCTGGTATAACAGGAATGCTCGAGCCTGAGAGTATGCTGTGGGACAGCAGGTTATTGCTCTCATTCTTGTCAGACACAATAAGCTGCAGGCAGCTTGGGAGGGACCCTTTGAAGTGGTAAGGAAGGTCAGTGAGGTTAACTACATGGTAAACCTGCTAGACAGGAGGCAGGGGAGCAAATTGTACATTGTTAACATGATGAAGCCTCACCATGATAGGCAGGACCTGGTGCTGAGTATTTGTACTGGATGTCAGGGGGAATCTGAGTAGGATCTATGGCTACATCAAGCCAGTCAGCAGAATGCCAAGTAACTAAGGTGGAGCCTAGGGTTTTAGGCATATGAAATGACAATGCAGCACTGCAGTGAGGTCAACAATGCCAATGCAGATGGGTTCTCAAGACAAGGTATGGGTTAATGTGTTCCCAGACAGGCTCATGTCCCTCAAGCAACATTTCTCCTGGGTCACTTGAGAAACTAGCTTGAGTCTTCAAAAGGGGGAGAGATACGATTATGTGAGGTAGTGTCAGCTATGCCAGGAAAAGTAGGGAGTGGATGTATATCATATGCCAGCATAGCTAGCTGAAGTTTTGTAAATAATTATATGTCATTTGTATATCAAGCTGATTTGTACAGATGCTTGTGTTGAAAATGTATTTGTAAAGCTTCTTATGTTAAAAATGTACCAACAGTGGGTCCTACTGGACAGAAAAGAAATATACCTGTATGTAACATTTTAAATGAATGTATTGCAACAGAGGATACTGGAAGAGAAGTTTTTAATCTCAGTCCATCTAACTTTGAAAAATAGTCTGAAATTAAATTATCTGATTTAGGCCATAAAGACTGTATCTTACAGTTCTGATTGCAGCCAGAGACAAAATGTCTGTGAAAACCAGGACTAGAAATCCTACTGTACTGTTCTTAGGGGTGAATTGCTACCCTGGAAGGGTGGAAGTTTTTGAAATGGTTTCATAGCTTCCAGATTCTATAACACATCTTAGTAAAGCTCTGTGTGTGTGTGTGTGTGTGTGTGTGTGTGTGTGTGTGTGTGTGTGTGTGTGTGTGTGTGTGTGTGTGTGTGTGTGTATTACGACACATATGTGCTAGATTCTGGTTCAGTTTCTAGTAAACTGGGTAGTGTAATTAATTAACTAACTAAGTATTTATAGCATGTGACTTTGGCTTCAGTATATATTGGTTGAGCATTAAGCATTTTTTTTATACTTGATAAAGCTCGGTATTGCACCGAGCGAAAGCGCTTGTTTTAGTGTGGTGGCTTCCAATAAAGGATTTATCTACAGTTTTGTTTGGTGCTTCACCCTTGGGTCATGAATTACTTTTCTTGGTCTTCTGGGTAGTGTGGTTACCAGAAGTCAGGTAACCAGATGTATGTGATGTCATGCTGTAATCCAGCACTGCAATGATGTTTTAATACTAGACGAGACAGAAGTCTCAGGGCAGTCTGTTTGTGAATCCTAACAAAGAAGGACCACTTACCCACATCACCTTGCCTTGCTTTATTAATTATGTAGGAAACAGTAATACTTTAGATCAGTCAGGAAAGAATAGTGAGATTAGTTAAGTACTGTTTCTGCATCTGTATGAATCTATCTATATGTGTTATTTTTAATATTTCCTGTGATTGAAATGCTGGTGTTTATTGGGAATAGATATTTAGTACTTTCATGTTCTTTCATTATTGACTATTAAATATATTTAAACTTTTCATTGTGGCTGGTCATTTGGAGAATATTTTAACCTTTGAGAGTACTTATATTTATTTGGTGACACTGTGGCTGCTCCTGAAAGTCTTGCTTTATTGGTCAAACACTACCATTTGTATTAGTATTAATTTTACTCAGTATAATTGGGTACTCTTGTAAGAGCCCTAGAGTAGCTGCCTCTGGATTATTCTGGTGGCAGTACCTACCTTATAGTCTGGGCAGAGGGAAAAATCAGTGCCAGTCTTTCCCAGGTACGTGTGCATGAAAATCAAATCTCAACGAGTGTGTTTGCTTCAGCTACTTGGAGCAGGGACACAGAGCACTGGTTTCACAGAGAGGATGGTGGAGGCCTTGGCTTGCAACACTTGGCTGAGGATTCAACTCTACAGCTGGGTCAAACTGGGGAGTCTTATTGGGGGCCTGGAGAGAGAGAGAGGGGAAACCCAGCCATCAGACTGGGTGTGTTCCCTATATGTTCTTAATGGAAATTGTGCTTGGTGCAGACAGCTGCATCTGAAAATACTGTGTGTATCTATTTTTGTTCCAAGTGAATGTCTTGCAGAGGTGTTAGTGGTGAGGATTCAGACTCCTTTATTACTGGCCCAGAGTCAGGATGTCACAACATCCATCCTTCCACAGCCCCTTTTTCATATTTTTGCATATGACTGTGGGATGCCACTTTATCAGTGACAATCATGCAGTGGTAAGGCTCACACCATGTAGCTATTGGCAAACTCAAAACATGGGCAAGATTGTGGTTCACATGAATACATGACTGATACCATTACAAAATGTAATGTTTCAGCTTATGCAGTAGTTTACCTATTTCACCCATTTGAAATTTGCTGTAGTCTTGTGCAATATTATCCCATGTTCTGGGGTACTATATTTATGGCAAGCCAGCTTCCCAAGACCCTGGTAAATTGAAAGCTTTTGCTAGTTTTACAGTCTATTTAGAGGCTTTCTTTTTTGGAAATATTTGTAAAAGTGCATTTCTGAGCAGTGTGATATACGACCTATTCTCACCTATTGTTTCACCATCCAGACTCCATGCCCTGCTGTTACCATGACATGATAGGGACACTCTTCCCATACTTTCCATACAACTGTCAACATTTGATGGCCACCCAAGCCATTTCACTATAACTTTTTTTTTATTTCTTTTCATTTTTATGGAAACATTTTTTTCAGTCCTTTACATATCTTGCAATGAATATTCAGCTTCATAAATGGTGCTTTTTTATCATTGTCATAACCTTTTAATTTTTACACCAGCAGAGATTTAGCTTTGTATTTCAAAATCACAAAAATGTAATATTAAAAATTTGTGTAGAATAACGTGTGTTGTACCTTTAAGAAGCATTTCTAAGACCTGAATGTGCATATAAATAGCAAGCATGTGCTAGCTTCAGTGCCATTTAGTGAGTACAGCCAGAGTGTGAACATCTAAGTATGAGGCAGCTAGTTTGTATATAAGTTAAAGTTATTTAGCTTCATTTCTAATGTGTTTGTACATAATAAAGCTGCTTGAACAGAACTCACAATGTTTGTCTGCTTCATCCTGACTAGACGAGTGACAATTTGGTTCATACTTTTTTGTTTATTTTTGCTTTGCAATTTGTAACAGACATACTTAATTGTATACTCAAAATTTAAAGGGCTTTTCCATGCTTCATTTAAGATCACTGTAAAGTGCTTTGCAGATACTTAAGTAATTGAAAGCAGTTTCATTAAGAGGCATCATTTTAGAACATATAAAATATTGTATAACTATACAATGTATGCCATCCTATTTTGACATTCAAATTCTCCAGCAAGGGCTGAACCAAACAAATGCATAGTATATTAATCATGGGCTTACCCACAGTACAAAGAAATTCAGTATAGTTTCCCCTTGTAACTCTAGCATTATGAGTGCTTAACCATATTTGATACAGTCATCAAGGACTTGCGGCTGTACGTATGTTGATAACAATCTCTCCTTTGACCACTATGTTTCTGTGATGGTTAGAAAATCCTTCTATCTTGCACAACTTATGTCCATCAAATATCAAAAATTCAGTCACCTTAAAGTGATCCAAAGTCACCCAAATAATTGTACACTACTGAAGATAGTAATGCTATGGTATGCCTCATCTATATCTCCCAAGTCCATAGACCAAACAAAAAATATGGTGAAGCAATGCATTCCGCATGTGTATATAAATGTTGGAATACTTGCCTAGAAGATCTAAGACAAATCATAAATCCAAAATACTTCAAACCTTCCACTCCACCTCTTGGATTCCAAACTATACTCCTGACACACTTCCCACAATTAAACATTGCTATAACTCTATCCATTTGTTCCTGTCTGTAGCTCCCTTTTGGGCTTCCTGCATAATTTAATGGCTTGGTTTTCACCACAAGACCCAGTAACTTAACCACACTTTGAAATTCTTACCAAACAATCTGCTGCCTAGTAATAATTCCCGACACATATTTTACTGCACTTCTGTAGGGACCGAACGAAAGCTCTTCACATTATCATTGCTACTTTGTAAAACTGAAATGTAACTCCAGAAAATATAATGTTATTTAGGATCTATCTCTTTTCTGGTCTTTTTTATACACTTATTTTTGTATCTTGTATGGGACACAGAAAACAGACTACCAATAAACCTTACTCATTCTCCTTATACTTCCTTTAATTCACAGTTTCACCCTACCACGCCACTGTATATTCTACATTTTTCTAACTGATTATAGTCTATTATCTTAACCTTTCTCCATCACAATAATAAGAGGTGGGAGGGTGGCCTAATGGTTAAGGTGTTTGCCCTATAAACACAAGATGCAGGGTTTGAGTCTCACAAGGGATAATTAGCTAGGCTTAAAATGGCTCGCAAGGGCAGTTAGCCTAGTACTAATCTATGAACCTATGACCACCCTGCTTGAAATCTCCAGCAAGCCATTTCTACTCTCATCTATTTTCCCCTTCATCTTCCTCTCATCGCCTTTATCATCTTTTCCTTTTCTTTCAAATATAATGTCCCCTTAGCTCCTCCATAGTCCTCTCTACCTGCCACGTTATCCTTTTGCACTTTCACATCTCTACTATTCATTTTATGTCATCTTAGTACCTATTATGACACTCTCACACTTTAGTCACACTCACACACTACCAGCCACCCTACCTATACTCATGCTTAACTCTCCTTTGTACTATTTCCTCAAATATATTTAATGTCTTTAATATCCAATCTATTCGCCTTTCAAATACAAAACATCTAGGCATTCAGTTCACTTTGACATAACCTGGAATAAATTCATATACTTTATAAAAAATAATTAAGCCTAATCCTCTCTTCTCTCAAATCATTCTTTGTGGTGACATACATCCCAGCCCTGGCCCCTCAGCCTCATCCGTTCCTCCCTCCTCTGTCCCTAACACCTATACAACACCCACAAAACTTTTCCATATTTCCATTAAATAGCAGTCATAGTATTTGAAACAAAATTACAGATGTACAAATATGGTTTCTTCGAACTCACCAAATATTACCGTCATTACAGAAACATGACTAAAACCCCATATAAAAGATTCTGAAATTCTATCTCCTGGCTATAATATAATATAATATAATATAATATAATATAATATAATATAATATAATATAATATAATATAATATAATGTGACAGACTACTCAAAAAAGGAGGCTTTTGTATATAATAATTATCGAAGTTTCTCACCCCTGAAAACTAACATTCCATCCTTCCAAAATGCAGAACTTCGTATCTCTCTTCTCAATGTTAATAAACATAAGAAGCCTTGTATAGCTGGCTTCTACATGCTACCAGGTAATAATATTAGTTTATTAGAATTTCTTTGCTGTGTAACTACAAATATTACTACTGGAACCATTATCTTAGGTGACATTAACACTGACCAGTTATATATGACATTTAACACCCCAACTATTAGTCTAAACTTGTATGGGTTCAAACCGCTGAGCTTTTCCCTACTCAACAAAGCGAATCATAGAAATTTTATCCCTCACTGAATGCTATTCTCTAACCTCAGCAAGTATGTTATTTCAAGGGTACTACCTGATTCTCTTAGTGATTAACTTTACCCCCCACCCCCTAAAGGGCCCATATCTATACAGGAAGAATGCAGAGTCCCTGTAATCACAACTATGCAGGTAAAAGCTGCACTCTATAAAGCCAAAAACACAGCATCCATGGGACCGGACAACATCCATGGTTGCATTTTACACAAACTTCAGAATGAACTGGCTCCCCACCTAAGCACCTTGTTCAATCATAGCCACACATCAGGCTTTGTGCCCACTGAATGATGCACAGCAACAGTTATCCCACTCCACAAAGGGGGAGCCACCACTGATCGCGGGATGGGAACTATCGCCCTATTAGCCTGATGAGCCTGATCTGCAAGGCCATGGAACATATCATCATGGAACTCATAAACAAAGACATTTGGTAACCTCCAAATTCTAGACCCCACCCAGTTCAGGTTTGTGAAAGGCAGATCATGCCTCATGAACCTGATTGACTTCTTTGAGGCAGTCACCAAAACCATAGACAAGGGTAAGGTGGTTCACACAGCCTATCTTGACCTCACCAAGACTTTCAACAGCATCCCCCATTCTGGAATTATAGCTAAACTCACTAAACTAGGTATAAATCCCTGTCACAAGATGGGTTGCCAACTGGCTCACTTACAGAACCCACACTGTAAAAGTTGCAGACTCCAAATTTGACTTCATACTAGTGACAAGTGGAGTATCACAGGGTTCAGTCTTGGGACCTCTCCTGTTTGGTATCTACTTCTCTGAAGCACAGGCTAAAACATAAGGCCTTTGGCTAATGAAGTTTGCAGATGACTGCAAACTAGGAGCCATAGTCGAGTCCCCAAATGATGTGGGCAGCCTACAAAAGGGCCTCACTAAGACAGATGCCTGGTGTCAGAGCCATGGCCTCAAGCTCAATGCCAAAAAGTGCATTGTCATTCCCTTTGGTAAAACCTCTGTACCCATGAACTACCACATAGGTGGCAGTCTACTTAACACCGAATGTGTGATAAGAGACCTTGGGACCCAGATGGACAGTACTCTCTTCTTTGATAATCACATCGTCACAGTAGTTAGGAAATCCTTCTACATGGCACACCTGATCACAAAAGGGTTCTCATCCAGGAAAAAAAGAGGTAATTATTCCCCTCTTCTCGACACTCATTAGACCCATTATAGAGTACAACGCCCCTTTAGGAATGTACCTCACAAGACATCTTCTGCAGCTGGAAAGGCCACAGAAGTACCTCACAAAGATGATTACTGGCCTCAAACAGATGCCCTACATTGAGCATCTCAAAAATCTCCAGCTTTACTCTATAGCATATCGCCTACTCCGAGGTGATCTCTGCCTAACATATAAAGCTATGTCAAACCCAGAGCTGTTGGACATGCTACACCTAAAGAAATCCCAATCCCTCCAAGGTACATGCTCCAGGGACATAAAACTTGTCACCACAATAAATAGGACATGCTAGAGGGATAGATTCCTGCCCCAGAGACTTCCCATACTCTGGAACAAGCTACCCATCTATGTCAAGCAAAGTTCCGCATTAGCACTCTTCAAGAAAAATCTTGGTGAGTGGATGGGTAATAGGAAATACACCCCGGTGATCACTTCTGTGGCTATTCTCAACAGGGGCACAGGAAAATAACTTTCTTGGGTGGCGTAATCCAGGGAGCCTTGTTGGCTAGGCTTACTTAGGAGTTTGAACCGATAGCCTAGTACCTACCTATGAACCTATGAACCTATGACCATCTCCTTATATTCACTAATAGAGAAATCACCCACTAGCTAAAAGACATCAATACAGAACTACCTGAAATCTTTATAACTTTCATCCTAACACACTCAATAACCTAATAAAACCCATTAATTGGTCTCCACTCAAAACCTTAACCCTAGATGTGGCTGTCAACAAATTCAACAATATATTCATAAATATTTTAAATACTCTTGCCTCGACCAGAAATAAAAAAGTACAAAATACCCAAACCCACCCTGGCTATCTCATTCTACAAGAATTCTCATGCAAAAATGTGACAAAGCATGGAAACAATGGCACAAAGATAAAACCCATCAAACCTTACAGCTATAGGAGCTGCACAACCTCACCAAGAAGCACATTCACCTAGAGAAAAAATTATTACTCTGACCTACAAGATAATCATAAAAAAATCCAAATAAATTCTAGATCTCAATTAAGAACAATTTTCATCCTGGCTATTCTTTCTCACCAAACTCCTACAAGGACTTATCCCCCTCATAAACAACTACCAAATTTAACATTTTCTTCATTGACATCATAGCCTCTCTTAACTCCACTTCTCCCCAACTATTTAATCTGCCTCATAACTTTACTAGTCCTGACATTAATGGCTTCAGTCTCCAACCTATCTCCACATCATATGTTAAACATCTGCTAATGATCTCCATAATGAGTACTTTAAGCATGCTGCAGACTCTATAGCATACCCAGTCTCAGTTCTCATTAACAGATTTATTCAAGACTTCCATATCCCTGCCCTATGGGGAAAACAAATCGTCATTATTCCCCTCCATAAAGGAGTTAACTCTTCTGAAATCTCTAACTTTAGGCCAATTGCCATCTTGCCCCCCCTTTCTAAGATCTTTGAAAAGTGTATTTATAAGCAACTCCTTCAGTATCTCTTGCAAAATGATCTTCTAACCCCAGAACAACATGGTTTCTCAAAAGGTCATAGCACTACTACTACAGCTCTTCTCAACTTTTCTGACAACATTAATAAGGCTAGAAACCAAGGAAAGTTTATCTTTTCTGTTTTTCTAGAGCTCTCAAAAGCCTTTAACACAGTGTCACATGAGAAACATCTGATTCAAATATCCTCTCTAGGCCTTTCTAAACCAACTTCTCTCTGGTTCTCTAACTTTCTGTCTGAAAGATATCAATCTATCAAGTGGCTGTCATCTTTCTTGCTTTTTCTCCTAGTTAAAATTAATGTTCTTTGAGGCTCTGTTCTTGTCCACTGCTCTTTAACATTTTCATCAATAAACTATATACCTCCTGTCAGCAAGCTTTCCTTATTCAGTAAGCAGATGTCTCAACTGTCATCTGCTAATCTGACAGTCCACTAGAATGAAAATCCATTACACAAAATGCCTTCAATTCAGTTTAACTGTGGCTACATCTAAACAAACTTTCACTTAATCCCAAAAAGACTAAACTACTAATATTTTCCAAAGTCCCATGCCAATGCTAAAAGTAGCTTTATATTACCTCTTTAAGTAATACAGCTGTTGAAGTAGTTACCAGTACCAAATTGCTTGGAGTCATCATAGATGACAACTTAAAGTTGGATCTTCACATACAAAACTGTATAAAAATAACTCACCAAATGCTCAGTCTACTATATGGAGCAAAAAAAAATCCTTACTCCTTCTAGAAGAATCATCCTAGCTAACATTTATATTTTATCCTTTCTTTTCTGTGGCTCCCCTGTTTTGATTAGCATCCAGATCTCCCTTAAATCACAGTTGGAGCAATGCTATAATAAAAGAGCTAAATCTGCAGCTAACCTGCTCATAAAGCTCACCACTGCTCTGCATTATGTGCACACAGCTAGTTAGAACTCCCACATCAACTAGGCCATACGCAACAATAAATCAGTACTTCATGACCCATCTCCAAAATCACCCTCAATGCTCTCAAAGCAAAAACCTGCTTGAAATCTATAAATATAAACCAGTATTGCACAAAGTTTATACTCATACCGCATATCCAAACTATGGAACTCTATCCTAAATTAAATCAGAATTATATGTAGCCCCCATGCATTTCTGTCCTCTCTCAAGAAATTTCTCACTAACTCACAGCTATGCCTATGCACCTTACCTATGTGATCTACATTAACAAATGCTTTACATTTGTACTAACCTAATGTGTGCCCTTTCCCCACTCTTAAGGTGGACTTGTATTGTTTTATTTTTATTTTCTAACATAGTAGACTGTACTTCTAATACTTTTGTATACGCTGATTGTCATGTTCAATCAGGATTTTTTTATTTATTTTTTACATCACTAGTATCTCCTCATGCTTTATTATATCATATGTATTCCACTATCAGATTGTATGTATATAGGTTTTTATTAAATGCATATGTACTGGTGTTTTATTTGACGTTAAATCTCAGGAGATTTTACCCCAGGCCTCCACTAAAAATGGGTATGTATTACCCACTCAGACTTTCTTGGTATACAAATGTCAATAAATAAATAAAGAAAGAAATTATTAGCATTTGCTGCTTGGCACTGTATTGTAATGTATTGTACTGTGTGACATCTTGTAAGATTTGTTAACCATGAAGCTTTTTTCCTTTGGCTTTCACTGAAAAGGGCCCTGTCGCAGCCCAGTTGGACTTTCCCGATATACAAATGCTGATAAATAAATCTCCTCAAGGTCCAGAAAAGTTATAGTCCCACTTTATTCATCTGTTATTATGCCCACCATTGAATATAATGTACCCGTCAGTGTGAACTTCAGTACCTAAATCAACTTGTGAGACCTCAGTGTCTACCCACCAAAAGACTTCAGGTCTTAGTAGCTTTAGCTTCTCTGTTAAACTGAAAACCTCATCTCTCTAGTAATACACAAACTCCTGAAGTGATGATATCTTTTTAGCCTTCAGTGTTATAAATGAGTCAGCACTCTATGAACACATAACATGATCATATAAACAGAAAAATCGATAAAGCAAACACATACAATATAGATACCTCGTACAAGAAAACTTCCATTTCTGGAACAGGCTGACCTTACCTATCAGTGTACTTTCTTAGAAAACTCCAGTCTGGATGACCGCATGGGTGATCAGAAACTTTAACAAAGAATATACAGTGAAAGTCTACATTTGGGGACACTGTTAGTCTCCCACCATTACTGGGCAATGGGGCTGAGCTTATTAATGGTCACCTTGCCTATAAGCTTAGTAAGAACCTATGAACATATGAACATCCAAACACCTTTTCAAGATGGACTTGCATTTTTTGATAAATGCATATCCTCTCTGTTATAACTATTCATTTGACAGTTAGTGGTTCTCTGGTTCTAACACTTGACTGTTGTCTGTCTTGCGCCAACATGATTAGGATACACTTTTTGTAACCAAAGATTTTTGTTTTGTCCTACTTATTACTGTGTTATGGATTCAATTTCTCATTGTTTCATTTAGATGTGACTGGTGTGGTTGGTAGACTGTTCTCCGCCCTTTTTTGTTACTGTACCCCATCATGGCTGCCTGCTGCATTCTGCTATCTCCTTATTCCTTTCTTCATGACATTATATGTGATTAATGTCCTCTTTCTTCACTACCTCCAGGTCATCCCTCCTTACCTATGACTTGTAACTTTCCAATGGATTCTGTATTACACAATTCATAAACTTCATATATACTTCAAGGTCATTTAATCTTATGACCATTTACACCTTGCCAGTACCCTCCTCAGGCCATACCTCTGTCATCTAGGTTATGTTTAAACGAGGTTAGGAGTCAGTGCTCAACATACAGGGGGACTTTACTCCAGAGGTTCATGAAGTGATGAGTTATAAACCTGCCCGCCACCTGTTTTTTGTTTGTTTTTTTTTTTATCTGTTGGTGAAGATTAAGGTCTTTGCTTCTAGTTTTGGTGGAGCCATTGGATTTGCATAGAGAACAGGAGGTCCGAGACAACCAGGTCTCTTATGGTGTGGTAAACAAGAAATAGATCTCCCCTCAAAACTGTAAAAGACACAGAATAAAAAGCTAGAGCTTCCAACCTTTCCTGATTTCTCATGGACTTCAGGCATGTGATTTCTTTTTTTAAATTTTTTGGAACCTTTGGATTCTCTCTTATTGTTTGATACATTTAATGAGATATATGCTAAAGGGGGGACTGTACTTTATAATTGGTTTAGTCACAGCTGAGTATAAGGGGTTGATTACCTCTTGAGACTTTGAAGATACTCTTTTTGCAATTAGCTGTGCTAAATAAAAGGATTTCCTTAAACCATTGTCACATATTGGGCAAAACTAAAAATATCAGGCTCGTAGGTTCATGACTATATTTTCATAGGTTCATAGGTAGGTACTAGGCTATCTACCCTAGGGCATTTATAAGCCTAGCCAGAATGTGTTGGCTTTCGCCACCCTTTTAGACTAGATTCCCGAGCCTCTGTTCAGCAGGGCCATAGAAGTGATCCCAGGGGTAAATTTACGATTCATTTTGTAGTGGTGTGTTATCCATACAGTATGATGAGGGGAACTATTGTCTGCAAAAATTGATAATACTACCCATTTTATTATTTAGTTTGAGCACATTACAGTGCATCAAGAGTTACCAGGAGAGCTCACGCTGGAGGTTTTAGGCATCAGAGGGACACTTACCAACAACCCTCAGTTTTCAGTCAACTGCAAACTTTGTTAGCCATTGCTATTGGCCATTTAATTAGATATCTGAGAAGTAAAGACCAAAAAGAAGAGGTCCCAGCACTGAGAAGAGATTGACACCACTAGTCACTTTCACGCATTTTGATGAGGCTCCAACAACTTGCACTGTGATGGGTGTTTCAGCCAGTTTCCTATCCATCATACTATACATGGGTCATTTTTTTTTTTTTTTTGCTTTCTTTTTTTATCCCTTGGTATCATCTTGACAGCTGCCTCAGTGACACATATCCATGCTGAGTCTACCAGCCACACCAATCATTCCACAGACTAGTAACACATTTAAGCCAGATCCAGTGCCTAACTTAATGGTGACCAGGGAGGTGGTGTTGCCCAACAATCAGCCAATGGGGTCTATTTTTGGCCTACCCCTGGTCTGCAAAGATGTGTGCGCTAAGACAGTTGCCCAGGGATTGTGCAATGGACAAATGGTGCCACTCCTTTCCTCACTTCCACAAGGAGCTACCGTTAGCAAGCTGCCTCACCCCTTTAACCAACACATATTGCAACTGGCTTCCTAGCTTCCACCAGGAGCATGCTTATTGCTCTGTGCACCTGCCCACGTCTTTCTTCCCAGAATGGTGACGACAATCCTCCCTGCACTATCTCAGTCACCCAAGCTGCTAATTGGACACAGGTTGGTTGGGCTGTAGTCAGGCTTTTAACCTTCTATGCCACCATAACAGCACTATATGGGTCACCTTTTACTGCATTTAGTTACTCTATAATGCAGGATGGAGAATCTTGTTGAAGACCTCAGCCCATTCAACATAGTCTGAGCATTTCTCATGTCTATTGTCTACAGACTCAGTAACCCTTTTTAAAAGGTTTACCAAATTCAGTAGACAGGATTTACCATTCACAAAAGCAAAATGCTCAAAGAAAACAAAAGATTCAAAGAAACTTTATTGTCATTTAGGACCACACAAGTGCAGCCTAAATGAAATTACAAATGTCAGCTCACCAGAGAAATGCAGTGCAAATAACATAGATACAGCGGTATCAAAGAATAAGATAAGAAAGAAAATAACACGTATGACATGTAAGAGGTAGTTCAGATTACATTAACACATTCAATACCCATTATCCAGTGATAAATAATAAATAAATACCCACCACCAAACCCCTACACTGTTAAGATGCAGAATAAATAGACACTAGTGAATAGCAGCTGTTTAGTTACCATATTGCACTTGTTAACCTTAGACATGACTCAGTATAGGCATCATATTGCATAATAGTAATACTGGTGGTAATTGCTCAGAGCAGCAGGATTAAATGAAAAAAGAGGCTTCAATGTATCAGGTATTATAGTTGGTGTCTGTATTAATAAGTCTCACAGCTGTAGGGTACAAACTGTTCCTGAATCTGGTAGTCCTACAGCAGAAGCTGCGGTACCTCCTTCCAGACATTAGTTGTGACAACCAGTTGTAGGCCAGATGGATCGAATCAGCAAGTATTTTATATGTTCTCTTTCTTGCTTGTGTAAAGAAAAGCTCCAAAATAGAAGAGCGGTTTGTGACCAAGATTTTCTCAGCCACCCTCACCACCATCTGTAGTTTCTTCTTCTCAGCAACTGTGCAGTTGCCAAACCATGCTATGAAGTTACTGGTCAGGATACTCTCAATGGTTCCCATGTAAAAAGTGGTAAGAGCAAATAGTGGGATCCTGACCTTTTTGATCTTTCTCAGGAGGTGAAGCCTCTGTCAAGTGTTCTTGACTATATGGTTGGTATTAGCAGCCCAGGAGAGGTCATCAAAGATGTGAAGTCCCAGGAACTTGGTTGTTTTGACTTTCTCTACTACCTCCCCTTTGATAGTGAGTGGTTGTTGAACTGCTGCCTTTCTCCTGAAGTCCATAATCATTTCTTTGGTCTTATTAACATTCAGGTCCAGATTGCTCCTGTCATACCGGGCAATCAAAGTGTTCACCTCATCCCTGTAGTTATGTTCATCCTCACCACTAATGAGACTCACAATTGTGGTATCATCACTGAATTTTATAATATGGTTTGACTTATGTTTTGCAATACAGTCATGGGTGAGGATAGTGAAGAGCAAGGGGCTGAGCAAACAACCTTCAGGGACACCAGTATTCAGGACTATGCTTTGAGAGGTGTTGTTTCCAGCGCAGGTCCACTGGGGTCTATGAAGATAGGTGAAGGCTGCCAGCCTAGTCAGATAGAATTCTGTAGATAATTCTGTCATTTGTAAATATTAATGTAAACCACAGGCATGTTCTCTTAAATGTGAAAAGACTGCATTGGATATTGAACTGCAAAAAATATAACAACAGTGCACTCTACTGTAAGAAAGCTAAGTCAAGCTTTTCATGACTGTCTTTGATGTCAAAATTCGGAGCCAATTTGTCTGGATGAAAGAATTCTGCCAATTGTTTTGAGGCCAGAGTTAATGGCTAGAATTTGCATGTATAAATGTCCTTTATTGCTCTAGTTTCTGACCGGGTGTAAAGAATGTAAATGTAGTTTCGATTAGCCTGGGAATACCAGAGAAGTGTGAAGACTGATGTCATGTAAAGCAGCTCTGTGTTATCAATTTAAAGAAAGAGAATCATAGAGCTCTGAGAATTTTGTTTTGAGAACATCCAGCATCACCAGCACTGCTTTGCTCTATATAGATTCATAGGTTCATAGGTAGGTACTAGGCTATCAGCCCAAGGGCCTACATAAGCCTAGCCAACAAGGTTCCCTGGTTTACGCCACCCAAGAAAGCTATTTTCCTGTGCCACTGTCGAGCAGAGACACAGAAGTGATCCCCAGGGTGTATTTCCTATTTCCCATCCACTCATCAAGATTTTTCTTGAAGAGTGCTAATGAAGAACTTTGCTTGACATAGATGGGTAGCCTGTTCCAGAGTATGGGAAGTCTCTGGGAAAGGAATCTATCCCTCCATCATGTCCTGTTTATTGTGGTGACAAGGTTTAGTTCCCTAGAGTGTGTAGCTTGGAGGGACTGGGATTTCTTTAGGTGTAGCATTTCCAACAGCTCTAGGTTTGACATAGCTTTATATGTTAGGCAGAGATCTCCTTGGAGTAGGCGATATGCTATGGAGTAAAGCTGGAGTTTTCTGAGGCGGTCAGTGTAGGGCATTTATTTGAGGCCAGTAATCCTCTTTGTGAGGTACTCCTGTGGCTTTTCCAGCTGTTGCAGATGTCTTGTGAGGTACATTCCAAAAGCGGCATTGTACTCTATAATGGGTCTAATAAGTGTTGAGTAGAGGGGAACAATTACCTCTTTTTTTCCTGGATGAGAACCCTTTTATGATGAGGTGTGCTACGTAGAAGGACTTCCTGACTACTGTGGCGATGTGACTATCAAAGGAGAGACTACTTTGCACCTGTGTCCCAAAGTCTCTTATCACACATTCGGTGTTAAGTAGTAGTGCTGTCATGGGTACAGAGTTTTTACCAAAGGAGATGACACTGCACTTTTTGGCATTGAGCTTGAGGCCATGGCTCTGCACCAGGCATCTGTCTCAGCGAGGCCCTTCTGTAGGATGTCCACATTATTTGGGGACTTGACTATGGCTCCTAGTTTGCAGTCATCTGCGAACTTCACTGGCCTTCTGTGTTAGCCTGTACTTCAGAGAAGTAGATACCAAACAGGAGAGGTCCCAGGATGGAACCCTGTAGTACTCACTTGTCACTGCTTTGAGGTCCGATTTGGAGTCTGCAACTTTTACTGTGTGGGTTCTGTCAGTGAGCCAGTTGGCAACCCATCTTGTGATGTAGTGATTTATACCTAGTTTAGTGAGTTTAGCTATAATTCCAGAATGGGGGATGGTGTTGAAAGCCTTGGTGAGGTCAAGATAGGCTGTGTGAACCACCTTACCCTCATCTACGGCTTTGGTGACTGCCTCAATGAAGTCGATCAGGTTCAGGAGGCATGATCTGCCTTTCACAAACCTGAGCTAGGTGGGAGCCAGAGTTTGGAGGTTACCAATGTCTTTGTTTATGAGTTCCATGATGATACGTTCCATGGCCTTGCAGACCAGGCTCATCAGGCTAATAGGCCGATAGTTCCTGGGATCAGTGGTGGTGGCTCCCCCTTTGTGGAGTGGGATAACTGTTGCTGTGTGCCATTCAGTGGGCACAAAGCCTGATACAAGGCTATTATTGAACATGGTGCTTAAGTGGGGAGCCAGTTTGTTCTGAAGTTCATGTAAAAAGCAGCCTGGGCTGTTGTCTGGTCCCATGGATGCTGTGTTTTTGGCTTTAGAGAGTGCAGCTTTTACCTGCATAGTTGTGATTACAGGGACTCTGCATTCTTCCTGTATAGATATGGGCCCTTTAGGGGGTGAGGGGAGGTAAAGTTATGTAAGTTGTTTAGAACTGTGTTTTCTCTTAGAAATAGCTAGGAATTAGGAAGATTAAACTAAGTGTTTTTCTGTGATGTCAGATCTTTTCTACTGTATTATTTTAAGCATTTCTCTGTTAAATCTGAACTCTTGACTAGCACTGTGTAGTAAGGAGTATTGTCTTGTGTTTTTATTATTTATTATTAAATATTTTTAAACCTTTCAACCATGGTTGTTTTATGTAGAGTTAATTTAACCTCTAGAGTACATTGCATATATATAGTGATACTGTACCAAGTCATTCTTATAAGCCTTGACTGTTCAGTCACACTTACCATTTGGATAATAATATGCACAGTAATAATTGGATACCCTTTCAGAAGGGTCTTTGAGTAGCTGATATTAGTGGGTGGTGGCAGCTGCTACTACCTTTTAGACTGGGCAAAAAATGGGCACAGCTGAAGAACCTGTGCCAGCCTTCCCCAGGAGTGTCTGCTTGGTTGTATATAACTCATCTGAAAGTGTGTGTGTGTCAGCTACTTGGGCAGGGACACGAAGCACTGGTTGGACAGAGAGGGTGCTGAAGGTTTTAGCTTGCCCACTAGGCTGAAATCTGGACTCTATAGCTGTGCCAGTGGGAGTCATATTGGGGATCTGGAGAGAGAGAGGGAAAAACCAGCCCCAGACTTACTGTGATCTCTGTGAGCTCTTAAGGGAAGTTGTATGTTACTGTGTGTGTATTTATTATCCTTTCCTTATATAGACACCCCTCAATGATGTTAGTGGTGAGGATTGAGGCTCCTTGATTGCTGGGCCAGTACACGGGCATCACAGGGTCTACCAATCAGAAAGTCAAGAGTCCAGTTACATAGGTGCTTGTTTATCCCAAGTGTCATGAGCTTATTCACAAGTTGCATCAGTATCACAGTATTGAACGCAGAACTGAAGTCGATGTACAGCATCCTTACGTAGTTGTTCCTCCCTTCTAGGTGTTTTAATGCAAGGTGTAGTGTGACTGATATAACATCTGCAGTAGATCTATTTGCCTGGTATGCAAACTGGAGTGGATTGAAGGACTTAAGCAAACTCACAGATAGATGTTTCTTTACAATCCTCTCAAAGCACTTAATTTGAGGTTAAGGCGACCATCTGAAGTCATTGAGGCAGGTAGGGTTGGGTTTCTTCGGAAGTGGGACAATACTTGTTTAATTGAAATATGAGGGAACTTTCTCCATAGCAAGGGATGAGTTGAAGATGTCTGTCAGAACCAGACATAACTGATCAGCACACCCCTTCAACACCTTGCCAGGTATGTTGTCTGTTCCAGCAGCCTTCCTAGGATTCATCTTCTTAAGCTGAAGTCTCACCTCCTCTTGATGAAAACAATAGCTAAACTTAGGTTAAACAGTTTAAGGAGTGGTCAGCAAAGACATGTCTTACACTATTAATTAAGCAATCAAGCATACTGCCAGGTCCCATGGAGGAAGTGTTTTTGGTGCTGGTTAACATTTTCAGTAAATGATCTTTAGAGATAATTCAGGAGTAAGGACATTAGGTATTTCAGGGCTTTTGATAGATGTTTCAGGGGTAAAGTTGGCCCTGAATTTGTTTGCAAGGATTTTTGATAATGTCTATTGGGTCAGAATAGAAAACATAATTTTGAAAAAGTTCAGAGCAATGAAGTATACAGTTTTCTTATTTTTAATTTAGTTAAAGATGTATAATTATCCATTCCTTCAGAGAACAGCCTAAGTGTTTTTTTAATGCTTTTAATATTTTCCTTAAGACAAGGGTTTTGGATCTGCCATATAATTTAAGGTGCATCTTTCTTATGTTGTAGAGTGCATTTATGGTAGTGGACATCACAGAGGTTTCTTTTTGAATTTTCCATATTTGGTTCTAGTAGGGGATAGCCAGTGCTATGAATTTTTCTAAATGGGTGTAGAATTCCTTAGTGAAGCTTGCTGCTATATGAAGATGACAGGAAGTGCAGACAAAACTAAATTTTGATATTTCATCATAAGTTGAGGTTGGCACATTTATAGTCTTAAAATTCAGTGAGGTTTGCTGAAGGAACTTTTGGAAGTTTAAAGGAAAAGTTTGTGGTCTGACTTCAGTTGGAAGGAGATACTTGAGGAGTACTGCAAGAATCAGCCATATCTGTAAGAATCAAATCAGGTCAAGAATGCTGTGTCCTCTAGTACTGCTCAAAGGAGATTTTGTTTATTAAAACTAGGAATTTGTGGGGAGATCCAAAACTGGAGATATGGGTGTTCAGTTTATTGAAGGGTAGTTAAAGTCACCCAAAACAGCAGAGTGCCTGTTAATAGGGAAATCATGTTGAATACTGAGAAATCAGACATGGTTATCAGAGGACACAGAAGGTGTTCTGTAGCAAGCTGTTAGCTGATAATCAATCCTATTGTTTACAGTGGTCTTTAGTTCAATCTGTGGGTCCCTGTGGATCTGCCTGGAGATCATACATCCCCTAACAAATGTAGAGACTCAGCAACAATTTCCATTGGGTATGAAGACAAGAAAAGTTCAAAACCTATGTATATAGTGCTCTGTTTGCATTTAAGCCATCTCAGTAACTGCGCAGACATGGATGCATTCCACAGCTGTCTCAAGATCAGGGCTTTTTTTTAGATGGTACATGCCAGTATGGTGTACCGGGACCACTGCTGCAAAAGCCCCAAGAGCGAGTTCACTTATGTGCAGAATTTAAACTTCTGACATATTACACGTCAGAAGTTTAAATTCTGCACATAAGTGGACTCGCTCACGGTGCATCATAGGATTGTGGGCTGCGGCGGTTGACGAGACTACGTAATCGTGACATGGGCTGCTGATTAGCCCTGTTACTCTCGCATTCTCTTCCCACAATTTAGTTGCAAGGAGAGAGTGAGAAGAGAGACAGGGTGTGTGTGATATCACATTTGTCTATTTTGTGGGGCTGTTGAGAGGGCCACGCCAACCAGATGCTTTATTTTTTCCAATTCCTGGCATAATACTACTCTGTGAAACTTAAGGGCTGTGGCATTGACTTTGTTTTAATATGTTATAAGCTGTCAGGGTTTAACCAGATACTAGGGAGGTAGTGTGTGGGGGGAGGACTGTTGATTTTCTTTTTTTTTTGTTGTTTTAATATACTGACTAGCAGCAGGGCAGGGTCAATGAACTGTCAATGGAACCACTGTCCAGATGATTCATGTGGTCTGTCTGTGTGTTGTTTGGGGCTGTTGATAGGCAGGGCCAACCAGATACTTTATTTTTCGCCTGGCAGGATCAACCTACTCTATCTGTTTAACTTTTAAGGCCCGTGGCATTTACTTTTTTTAATATGTTATTATGGGTAACCTGGCAGGGTTTAACCAGATACTAGGGAGGCAGTGCGTGTGTGTGTGTGTGTGTGTGTGTGTGTGTGTGTGTGTGTGTGTGTGTGTGTGTGTGTGTGTGTGTGTGTGTGTGTGTGTGTGTGCGCGTGTGTGCGTATGTATGTGTGCGTGTGTGGGAGACTGTTGATTTTTTTTTTGTAATACACTGACTGGCAGCAGGGCAGGGTCAATGAACCGTCAATGGAACCACTATCCAGATGATTCATATGGTCTGTCTGTGTGTTTTATGGGGCTGTTGATAGGTATGGCCAACCAGATACTTTATTTTTCACTTATCAGGATCAACCTACTTTATCTGTGAAACTTTTAAGGGCTGTGGCATTGACTTCTTTTTTTAAATATGTTATAAGCTGGCAGGGTTTAACCAGATACTAGGGAGGCAATGTGTTTGGTGGAGTGGGACTGTTGATTTTCTTTTTTAATACACTGGGATGCTCAACAGAACCAGATGATTCCTGTGGTATGTGTGTTTTTTTGGGGGCTGTTGATTGGCAGGGTCACCCAGGTACTTTCTTTATTTTTTTCCTGGCAGGGTCAACCAGATACTAGTACTATGTGTGTTTAAGGGCCATTGTGTTACACTTAACTTAAGGAAGAGTGAGTTTGTCACAGTCACTAAGCAGGGGTCATGTTAAAGGTGGTAGTGTCAATACTGATGAGTAAGGGGAAGACAGAACCTGAAAGTGTCATTCATGCTAAGTAGGATGCTTTTTGGTGCATGTTGACAACACCGCATGCAACTTTCCAACTAACATTAGCAGAGGTGACATTCACGGCACCTCTGCTTTCTAGGTGTATGGCACTCTGTACCACTTCTTATCAGAACAGAGCACCATTTTACAGTGTAGTGTCCCTCGATCCATCCATGTGTAATGCACAGCTATATGGATATAAGCTTAGCATGTTTGGCAGGAGATGAAGGGGGTCAGATAAGGCTGTATGGGTTTTAGTCTACAGGATGGTTCATAGAACAGAAATTACAATAAATTTTAAGTAAATGAACTCTGAAGCATGTACAACTGTTTTTACTTCTGAGCTGGGCTCAGCATGATTTTTGTGAAAGTGTTTATTCTCTAATGAAAATAGTCTGTCTGAAAAGCCATTTCCATGAGAAACCAGAGTAATAAACAGCTAAATAGATGCTAGTGGAAATCTCATAGAGATGATTAAAGTGGTAGTCTGCAGTGCTGACAGGGTAACCTTAAGACATTGTTTAGACTACGGCTTCCAACTGTTTTGATTCTCACACTCTCAACACTCTCACTTATGAAAGACTAAAATATTTGAACTCGTACAGTGCCTCATATAGAGATTTAAGATGACCTTATTAGGGTATTTAGGGCATTTAGAGGCAACCACCTCTGGGAATGTTTGGGGTTATCAAAAGTGTACTAATTGGTTGTCTGAGATAGTAGCTGATACATGGAATAGACCACCAATTTACATTAAAGCAAGCATTGATGAAGAGATTTTTAAGAACAGCCTGAACAGTTATTATGGAAACAACTGTTTTAGTATATTGGCGGGCTAGAAGGGCATTAATGCCCATGCTTGAAATATTTGTATGTATGCATTAATATTGTGTCCTCCTCCTCAATATAATGTAGTAAGTAACTTGCATATTTCCTGATCTGTCTGTGTCACAGCTTCTTCTTGTAACGTGACTGAGATGGCAGCAAGCGTGTAAGCTCTAATCTTGCATATGTACAAGTGGGTCTTAAAATTAACATAACGTTGCCCCAGACATAATAATATATCATTCCTTGTTATAGCTTTTGCATTCCACATGACAGCTGAAGGTAAGACTGTTGGCTGTCCTCAACATTTCAAGTAATCTGGTCCAATGGCAATGTTCCAGAAATGTTCCTAACTAGACATTGGTCTGAAAGGGAAAAATGGATAAATTAGGGTTTGCAAAACTTATTTAAAATGCAGTTTATATCAAGCATATAAACTGTTCTTTCTATAGGTTGCATGGTTATAATCTGGCAGGTTAACCAGATATTAGGGAGGCAATATGTTTTGGGGTCTGCTGATTTTCTTTTTTTAATACACTGGCGGGGACAACCAGATTCCTGTGGTCTGTGTGTTTTGGGGGGCTGGTGATGACTGTCCTCATTTCTGGTCTGGAATGTTTAATGTTTTGTGGTATGTATGTATCACTAATGGAAATGACATTATACATTTAGATATCTACCCGTATTGTGTTGTATTTTATTTATATATTTCAGTTTGTTAACTGGGGTAGAACACTGGTCTGTTTGGGCCATTTTACAGATTTAGCCCAGGAAATTAAAATAAAGTACAGACTACAAAATTGGTATTACAGCATGACAGGAAAGTAAAAGAGTCCATAAATGTATAATATAAATTCATTCTGAAATGGTAAAGAGGGGGAAGATGAGATTTTGTCATTAGTAATTTAGTAGAGAGGTAAAGAGATACAGGTATTAATAGGGAGAATAAAAGTATGTGAGAAATTAGTTGTGCCTATCAGCTAACAGTATGTCAGTTTGGACATGGTAGAAGGGTGGTAGGGCAGAAAGTTGAATATAAAGTGTTTTACATGCTTATCGCCTACTCCATTAAGATTTTTTTGTCAGAAGCTCAGAAGACTGTGTGACATTTTTTAAATCTGTTAAATGTAATTCTTTCTTTGGGGGGTGGTTGTAGCCTGCAGATAATTTAATACAGCAGCATACAACTGTAACATAATTGAGCTTATTTCTTAAATTTTATCCCCAGTTTCTTTAGATTCTTCAGCAAAAAGGTGCTATTATGAATGTTCCCAAATCCAACTTTTAAAACAGATGTTTGGAATATTATAAATCATCAAAATAAATATAATATATGTAAGCAGCTGTATAATGGTATTGTGAATAGGGTGCCTAATGTTTACAGCTCCTGTACTGTGAAGGACAGTACTTCTCATTCTGCACGTACAGCAGTGTTACTGATTAGGCTGCATTTGACGACAGTGTGGGTCAGGACTCGTACCTCTCAACCAGTACAATTTTGGTAGAGCACTGATTACATTTAATAGCTTCTTCATTGTCAAAAGAGTTTATTCTCCTCTTGTTTGAAATCAGGGATATACTTCAGTGAGTCACTGTGAATTCTATGCAAATGTATAAGCACGTTGCTAAATACTAGACCATTTACCCTTTAGTGATGGCCAAAATTAATAGTTACTTTTCTGGGACAGGATGCCTTATAAATAAATGACCATGACTGAGCGAGGATGATCCAAATGTCACAGTTTGTAGTGACGCTTTTAGGATGGTGTCTACACTGTCTATGCCAAATGCTGCTTGTGCTTCAAGCAGTAATGTTGCAGATGAGCCAGATGGTACTATGGAGGTGGAATCCTTATAAAGTATTGCTTCTGCTTCATGTAGTAATGACATTCATGAGGCTGCTGGTGACACAGACTGGCCTAACTGCTGGACTTTGGACCAGAAAAATGACTACTGCAGTAAGTACAGCTGGCTGTTGATTCACAATAAGAATCTTGGATGTAAAACGTGCCGTAGTGTGGGGGGTCTTGGCGTAGAGACTAAGAAGGGTCTCAAAATTGCAAAGGAATGGACCAATGACTTGATAACTTCCTTTGGTGAAAGTGAACAGCAAGAGTTAACATCCCTGCAAAAAAAAATATTCGACCACAAGGAATCTGTGAGTCACAAAGCTGCCACAAAGCTTCTTGAAGAAGCAGACAAACAGATTCTGGAGCAGATGGTTTTAAAGGCCCAGGCAAAAGAAAAAACTGTCACAATGAACATTTTTATACTGCCTATAAAGTGGTAAAAGAAAACCAAAGCTTTCATAATTTTGAGTCTGAAATTGATTTACAACAACTAAATGGAGTTGATATGGGATGCATTCTTCATTCTAGTAATGCATGCATCAACATCGTTAATTACATAAGCGATGAAATGAGAAAAAGTCTTACAAAACAGATTGTCACATCCATTAGCAAAATATCATTAATTATTGATGAGTCAACAATGTTGAGCAACGAATTGACGTTCATTTTTTATGTTCGCACCTGTCTTGCTGACAGTGGAATGAACTCAGCAGTAAATTTATTTTTGGACTTAACTGAATTGCAAAACACAACATCAGAAGGGATTTTTAATTCTTTGCTTGAGTGCCTTAAATTTCATGGTTTAACAGAGGATTACTTGAAATGCAACTTGGTTTGTGTTGCATTTGATGGTGCAGCCATTATGCTAGGATGTAAAAGTGGCGTTAAGAAGCTAATGACAGACAAGTTTCCATCAGTTATCTTTTGGCACTGTATGAATCACAGATTGGAACTCTCCGTTGGGGATGTAGTCAAACAAGTTTTGGGCATTAACCAATTGAAGGCATTCCTTGATAAGCTGTATGTGCTATACCATTCTTCACCAAAAATTAACAGAATTACAGATGTGTGCAAAAGAGCTGGACATTCAAATATCTAAAAATTGGTCGAATTTTGAGCATACAATGTGTGGCATCAAGTTACCATACTGTGTCTGCAGTTTGGGAAAAGTGTGAAGTTCTGGTCAAACATTTTGAGGAAGCCAAACAATGTCCATCACGTGATCATATGGAGCAGTGTATGTATGATGGTTTGCAAAGAAAAATCACGTCAACAGAGTTTGTGCTAGATCTTGGCCTAATGTGCAGCGCCCTTCAAGAACTGTCAGAATTAAGCTTGGAATTGCAAGATCGCAACATCAGTTTGTACAAAGCAAATGAAAGATACAAATGCTCGTTCATGTTTTCAAAGAAAGGCAAACAAATCCAGATCACTATTACAAGATGACTGCAATGGCTGTGCAAAATCCAGTTCAGCGGTGTGTTGCTTCAGAGCAAGGATTGCAAAAAATGATCCTCCAATTGATCCAACTGTGTTTTACACAAAACTTCATGAATCAATGTCTAGAAGGCTACTTGACTGTGACAATGCCAGATTTGCACAACAGGCATGCATATTTGATCAAAAGCAATGGCCCAAGGATGTACATAATAATTTAACCTTTGGTGAAAAGGAAATTAGGGGCATCTGTAGAAAACTACAGTTATCAGAAAGAGATACAATTTATGGATTCCATCAGTACCTCATTGAAAAACAGTCCAAAAAACTGCAGCCACTATTGCATGCTCTTAGTTGTATTCCCATTTCATCAAGTGAATGCGAACATGGCTTTTCGCAAATGAATCTAATTGTTACTCCAATAAGAGCCTCATTACGTACAAGAACTGTTTCGACACTACTCTTCATACAATTGGTTGGCCCTCCACTCACATGCTTCAATCCTGCAAGATACGTTAGTTCGTGACAGTTACGAGGACGAAGATTGGCCATTGACAATCAAAGCAAAGAACAAATTAGGGAGACTTAATTTGATGAAAATATGCAAAAAGTTTGGATTTATCTTTAAAACTCCATCAGCTTAAGGAATAAGGAATGATTGTTTTATGGAACTACATAACTTTTTTGTAGGATGTAGAGGTCGTTATTAACTTGCAGTTAATATTCTTCAATTTTGGAAATTCTGTAAAGCACCATATTATGTAGTACTTATCTGCGGCATGATGTCTTCAGTAATTGACAATTAAGTGAGAGCAAGCAGTACTGGGTGCATACTGCTTTAAATTTTCCATGTGACTGGGGCTCTTCACATTTCAGCTCATTCACTAATCATACTGTATGTTACATATCTCCACCTTTTCATCTGAGATTGTCATCATTTGTGCCATTAATTATACGTCTGTCTCAATGTGAATTATTGTGACTCTTTCCTGACAAATATGTGTGGTTTCCGCTCCTTACACTCATTCTACCCTCTGTTTTCTGCTTCCCAGACAACTACAGAATGAATACAGACAGCAGAAACAATCATTTTCTTGTACTCTAAAGTCTGGAGGATGCCCATTCTTAGCATGAGAAATAGGACATGCATCTCAATTTCTTTGATCAAGAATTCTGGAGAAAACAAATAATGAGGGGACAAAAGCTGAAAATCAGGGACAATTTCTTAAATATTACTCTAATTCACAAATATTTTTACAGCATTGAAGATTTAGGTTATGATCTGGTCTCCAATCATAACCTCTTTATAATATATTTCAGACATGGATGTCAAGGGGTGCACTTTGAGAGTAAAGATTGAGAAGTGAATCTTGGCATCCAATATTATCATAAAATTCACATGATAATGAAAGTATAACTCTAAATATCTGGGACGGAACCATGACCATGTAAAGGGGGGATCCAGATGCTGATCCTTCAGTCTCAGTCTGTGAGTTGGCCACAAATATCTCTTTGTTGGCTTTGTTGAAATACTGTCCAGAAATTATATCAAAGCTTTTCAGCAATCCAGGCATCCAGCTATCTCAGTGAGATCCTTTCTTGGGTTTTGCGTAAGGACTAAACAATCATTAATAAGTACAGCCCTTACTATCCCACACATGGATTGCCCATAAATGTACTGAAGGAACCTATTTATGGGTTATACAGTCAAAAGAAAAAAGAATGAGAAAATTGACAACCCTAGCAAGTGCCCTTCTACAAACTAAAGGGACGAGACAATAAAACCATTACTTAAAGATATACTTGAGGAGGGGGGCTTCATTGCAAGATAATTACAGATTGGGGGGCTATCTTCAAAGAACTATTTCTAACCAACTTGAAAACCTTCTCAAAGTCAACTAAAACCAACACAGCAGACTTAACTATCCCTTGTAGTCTTGACGTAAAGGAGCACTGTCCTTAAGATATCCACAATTTTCCAAATTAGTACAAACCCAGCCTGCGTGGGAAAGATACATTTTGACAGAAAAGATTTTATCTGCTGTGCTAGGACTTTAACATATACATAAAGTTCCACATTAATAAGAGAAACCAGGCAATGGTTTGCAACCAGTGACCACTAAGGAATCTATCCTGGGTTTAAAGATAACCATTATTATAGTAGATATACAAGAGAATGTTAATCACCCTGCAAGTCTGGAAAGATCTAAAACTATTCAACAACCAATGTAAAATTTGATACAAGGCTTTTATTCAGTTACCCCCATCCAGGTCACAGGCTTCTCCACAAGATATACCATCTATCACCTTGCACACTTCCCCATGATAAATTGGAGAGAGAACTCTACTCCACTTTTCCAGTGACAGAAGAGGGTTCACTTTGTCAAAGAATTCACTCATCTTACTCTCCCAATCATCAAGCAAAGTACTTTTAAGTAAAGTTTCTCATAGAAGTGATGGGATTCTGCATTAATTCATATTTCCCCAGTGAGCATAACCTGTCTGACAGTCACATTGATCCCTGCTATGGATATCTGTTGCCTATAAGCCTTGACCTTTTGTCCAGAAACTTTCCAGGCCTTTCATCATCAGGCCATGCCCTCATTTTGGTTGTTTCTAAATACAGCTGTGGGATTTTTGCAACTCAGTACACGTACACTTGACGATGTGTCAATTTTCAAATTTTAACCTGTTATGTGCTGTTATTGAATACTGAGATATTTCATTTGGAACCCCATGAATAAAGGATATAACAGGAGTTCTTCAAACAACATAACTGCCTGGGACAGGTGGACCCATCAGCACAAGGATAATGCAGGAATGCAGGTAAAATTTAAGATTACTGTCCAGTATCTTGCTTAATAATTTGCTGTGAGAAGTGACTTCAATTGTTGCATTATTAACAGAGAAGATTTTATTTATTTTTTCAAGAAAGAGGATTTGCAGAAAAAAAGAAGTATTTGGGGGGTCGGGACAGGGTGAGATAGGGGGTCGGACTGGGCGGGGTGGGGAGTTGGCCCAAATGATGCAACATATGCATACCACCACCTTTTTGCTTACAAAAAAAGCCCTGCTCAAGATCCGTCAATTTACTGCTTAGAATTCTAGTACTGAGGAAAACTAATGATTTGGGGGTTTGTGTGCTAGTTATGTTGGAATGTCGATCAACTAACTATGCCTAAAAATTAAATGCAGCCTTCCTTCTCTATAAAACTGAAATATTATAGACATGGTTCAAGTTGTTTTCCCTCCATCCCTGTACTTTCTAAAACATGGTGAATGTTGGAAATATTGCTGAACTACATTTCAGACTGATATACATCTGCTTTCCGATGAACAAATCTAGAATGACAATGGAAAGAATTAACCTAAGTCTTCGTGCCACTGTGGCAGAGATATTTGACAGCCTTTATCAATTCAGCTCTCAGAATCCACGTGAACTTCAAATTTTAATTTCAACAAGAGTTGGAAATCATAGCAAACTAGTTTTCCCACCCAGTGGGCTTTTTCAATGCATAGAAATATATATATATATATATATATATATATATATATATATATATATATATATATATATATATATATTTCCAGAGAGTTCATTTATACATAAAACCAAGTCATGTGGCATTTTTTAAAAGAAATAAAGTGCATTGTTTACTTTGTAAAGGAAGTATGTGTATTACTGACAGGGACATTTGATTGTAGAATAAATACATTTCCCAACTCCTAGCTTAGTTCTTTTACATTTGTTTTTGCTTAGGCTAGGCTTGCGTTTCCTTCTGTACTACAGCCACAATTCCTAACATATCTAAAACAAGGTAAGCAGCAAGCAGTAATGAGAGTGAATAAGGTCTTTGTGAAGTGCTTGCTAGAAGAGTAGAACTATTTTATAAACAACTGTTTTAATAGCAATACAATATACTATTTTCACCTTCTTTTACTTTGAAGCTTTTTGTAAGGTGGAGACATGAGTAAACAAAAAACTGTAACCTCGGAGTGATAAAACAGTGATTTATTCAAGGCAGCAGCAAGATGATATAAAGGATCCTTTATACCGTCTTGCTGCTGCCTTGAATAAATCACTGTTTTATGACTCCAAGGTTCCAGTTTTTTGTTTCCTTGTGTTACCTACTGGAATGCCCAGTGTTTGTGTGGAGACATGAGTATTATTGACAGGGACATTTGAGATTTGTAAAACGGTATAATTCCCAAATCCTAGCATAGTTCTTTTATGTTTGTTTTCAATTAGGCTTGCTGTACTAGCAGCAAACTCCCTAGCCCAGGTAAACAGGGTAAGGCACAAGCAGCCATGCATCACTGTATTGCTGAGAAGACTCAAAGACGTGCAAAGTGCATGGTTCTATGATCAGCTAATTAAGCAGTAACAAGCAAGGATAACAGGGTAGAAAGTTATTTATCTTTGCATTCTAGAGTTTATTAAGTTTTAATTCCAACTTTGTATAATGTAGCAGTTTGATTATTGCTTATCAAATCTTGTAAAGGGGCGGCCTGAAGAAATACTCAGCTTGTAGAATGTATTCAGATTTCAATGAGTACATTGATGGAAATGAGCTTGTTTGAAAGAAATGTAAATACTTAAGAAATACAAAGTTATAAGAATTCATCAGGTATTGAGTGTCAAACAGACATAATAATTGTAAATTTGAATGAAGAGGTCCAACCAGGCAGTGTGTATTCAGATGAGGGACAAGGTTTGTTTTAAATACTTGAAGCTGTTGGGGTAATGAAGGAAGGTGAAGATAGTTTGAATACAAAGCAAGGTAAGAGGCAAAAAGATGATTTGAGTGATGAGGACAACTTTAACCCATGTAGGAAGAGTAATAGACTTAATCCAGTAAAAGCAAGAATGAAAAGAAAAAGAGCACTGGAGAAAATTAAGTAAGAAGATCTGGAATCAACTTCGGTATTAATAGCTAAAAGTAATGCGAATGAAAATCAAGATGTGAACCATAACGTAAATCATTTAAGTTGTAGGAGAGAATAAAGGTCAGGTGGGAGAGAAATGACGTTCTATTGTTTTAATAATAGGTGATTGAATGCAAGAAAAATTATTTTCCCATTACAGATAAATAAAGAGTGGTGGTTAGAGCACTGCATGTTGTTAATACAGGGTCTATATTATATAAGCGAACAAAATGAATTGTGAATGCTATATAATAGATCCACAATCCCCAAAAACTCAAAATGTCGAACACACAGATCAGCGATTTTTTTCCCAGGGAAAAAAATCGCTGATCCATAAAAAAATAAATAAATAAATAAATAAATAAAGTAAAAACACAAAATAAAGTGGGGGGCTTCACCCCCCCCCCACACACACACACACACACATACACCCTACGTAAATATATCAACTCCAAGATCACAACACAGTGTTGGAAATGGCAAAGTCCCTAAAACGGCCCAGTGATTTTTTTTCCTAGGAAAAAAATCACTGTTTCTTGCTTTCGGTATTTTGCCATTTCGCATAATGTTTGACTAAACAGCGTTTGCAATTCATTGCATTTGCTAAAATAATAGGGACCCCTAATACAGTATAGGAAGGCATTTGGTATTTGTAGACTAATGAAAAAATGGGAATCAATTTTCTGGAATAGTATTAAATGAAATAAATGATGTGAGGAAATAACAAGGATGTGTTGAGGGAGGTTCAGTATAAAGTTCTTTTTAAGGATATTTTTTCAGCTGTGAAATATAGTGTCTTGTGTAGATCTAAAGCTAGGGAACTTAACAGTAGTAGTATAACGAGGCTCATTTTGGAAATTAATATTTTCAATACAGATAGACATATATAGGTAGATAAAAATAGCTATAGCTATAGCTATAGATAGATATAGACATATATATAGATATAGATTATATATATATATATATATATATATATACATATATATAGACATAGTTTTATATATATATATATATATATATATATATATATATATATATATATATATATATATATACAAAGATATAAATAGACATATATAGATATAGACAGATATAGATCTCTGAGGATATATGGTGGATAAAACAAACTACTTCACAAAGGATGGATTACATCTTTGCCTTTCAACAAATAACCTGAATTATGAATTAGAAAAGTTGTTAAAATGTTATAGCAGTAAAGTTGCTTACTTTTTAAGTGAAGTTATATTACAAAAGAAAAAAAAAACAAGGTTGTGCTTCTATTATTAAATGCTACAAGTTTAAAAAATAAGTCTGACAAAATGATGCTGACACTTGACCAAGAGGATGTTGACATTGCTACAGTTGCAGAAACATGGTTTAGTGATATTAACTCTCCTATATATTTTACTGGGTATCAAAGATTCCACAATTATATGAAGAAATTCTAAGGGAGGAGTATTTATAAAGGTGTCGCTTGGTTCATAGCTTATGTTTAATAGTGATAATAAAAATATATTTTCATTGTAGATCTTGTTAAGAAAATAAATATCTATATAACTGGTTTCTATAGATCACCATCAATTAATAAGGAATATATTAAGAAATGGTTACAACAGCTTAAAAGTAGAGTTAAGGATGCCTATTATATTTTAACAAGTGATTTTAATTTTCTTAGAAATGACTGAGATAATAGAGAATTAACAGTCTAGAAAATTATGTTCTGACAGTGTTTTATGAATTAGAGATCATGTACTATGTGAAAGATCCAGCTAGGGAACATCATTTTTGGATGTAATTTTGACCATACCAGAATTAGCATTAAATGATATTTTGATAAGAAATTTCTAAGTAATTCAGATCATTCTATTTGTAAGTGTAATGGGTAACCAGAATCTGTATTAAGGGAATTGTGCTCTGCTCCTTGGAAAAGCTTCTACAAAGTTGATTTTACAAGTATTAATTATGTTATTAAAACTTGAACTGGAAGGAATAATTTATAGGTCCTTCAGTGGAAGAGATATGGTTTATTTTTTTTTCAAACACACCTTTATTGAATTATCATTTTATAACAAAATATTAGTAAATTACAAGTTTGTGCTGAGTAGGAACATTTTTTGTGACAAGTCTGTGAGTCCTCCATAGATGGATGTAACAAATAAATAACAAATAAGGACTTATTAGAAGGAAAAAGAGGTTCAGGGAAATTATAAGAAATAATCCAACAGCCAGTAATATTTTACTCTATAAAATTTCTACTACTACTCTTAGAAAATTCAGAGGGCTGAGCATAGTTATAAGATAAGTCTATGAAGCAAAGTACAGGGCAATAAGAAAACTTTATATAATTATGCTTAGCAATCCTCCAAGGTTCCTACTTCTACTGTATATCTACTTAAGAATCCATCCATTTATCAGTTCATCCACAACTCCTTTGTTCCATTTTTGTGCATGAGGTTAGGGTATCACATCAACAGTGAGCATTTCAGTTAATTATTTTGCAAATGTTTTTGCTGAGCAGGCTGAGGAAGTTCTCATTTATCATTTGAAATAGCAGGAATAAGAGATGATACTACCCCATGTCCTTATTACTTAAATGGATGATTTATCTGAGTCATAATGACAGTATCTTAAAAATGACTAAAGAAGCACAAAAGTTCACAAACTGTAGAAAAACAAAGTCAACACTCCTGGAACCACACACTTCAGCAACTCAAGTAAATTCTTGTAGTAAATGGCCGCAAAGCACTTTGGGAGTGGTAAAAACACTTTTTATTAAACCAAAATAACAAATGAATAAGCACTTTCGTCAAGAATCTTCTCAGCTTCATCAGATAAGAGCAAATCCAGGAAACACTGTTAAGTACATCCTGCAAGAGTATTAATTAAATAATAAACCAATCCCAGCACACTGACTAAAAAGGACCTCCCTGAACTCATAAGTATTCATGAAATGCAATCATAAAAATATTCTTAAAAATACACTTTTTAAAATCAGCATTTAAATGATATTAACAAGTGCAAAGATGCTGAAAATAAATACAAATACATACATAATGTATAAAATCTATAAAATGGTGTTTATATAAAAATGAAAGTATATATAAAAAATGAATATAAATATTTTTTATATTTTTTATTTATTTTTTATATATTTTACCTTTCCATTGCTTTTAGTTTTAACAGGCAAGCAGTGGAGAGTGAATCATTTAATCTTGGCCATTGCCCCGCATTTAGGCAGACCTGCCAGATTAATTCTTTCTTTTCCAAGAGCAGCCCCCATGGACCACCTCTTTTATCCAAATCAACAGTGTCCACAATGAAAAATCTGAAAGAGTGGTCTGATTTTTCTGTGCAGTGTTTACTCAAGGCATTTGTAGATTTACCAAGTCTGATATCCCTTAAATGCTCATAAATTCTGTTTTTAAATTTCCTCTCAGTCTTTCCGATATAGAAACATTCACATGCGTTACACACTGCACAATAAACAACTCTTTCAGTGTGAAAGTATACCTTCTTATTCACCTGTATTTTAAAACCATTCCCCAAGAATTTGTGGCCTTCCATCACAAAACTACACTAAGTACAGGAACCACATTTTTTCATAGACCCTGCATGTACAATGTTTCTATTAGACTCTAAAATGCATTTCAGGTTCATCCCTCTCTTAAAAACAATATTTGGTTTAGTTCCAACACATTCTCTGATATCCCTATCATTAAGCAATATAGCCCACTTTTGGAATAAAATATCTAACACATCCTTACTGTTACTGTGAAAAGTAGTAATAAAAGCACATTTAAAATTTAAAAATTAAAAAAAAGAGGGGTAGTAAAGGGCCAGTTTGTAAGGGCAGCCCGGATGGTTAGTTTGATAACTTCTTAGATTAGTGTGACCATCTGAAAGCTATGTTTTGCAAGAGGGGTTACCCATTATGGCTTCTTAATGAAGTCATGATTGAGGTGGTCAACAAAAAAGAAAGAGTTTTTTTTAAACCCTTGTTAGGTCACCATGAGGTGATACCTGCCCAGGGCATGCCCCCCATTGATGACTGTTTGGTTAATGGAGTAGGAACTGACTTGACCCAATCCAATGTTGAACAGTAAGGATGTGTTAGATATTTTATTCAAAAACTGGGCTATCTTGCTTAATGATAGGGATATCAGAGGATGTGTTGGAACTAAACCAAATATTGTTTTTAAGAGAGGGATGAACCTGAAATACATTTTAGAGTCTAACAGAAACATTGTACATGCAGGGTCTATGAAAAAATGTGGTTCCTGTACTCAGTGTAGTTTTGTGATGGAAGGCCACAAATTCTTGGTGAATGGTTTTAAAATGCAGGTGAATAAGAAGGTGTACTATCATACTGAAGGAGTTGTTTATTGTGCAGTGTGTAACTCGTGAATGTTTCTATATCAGAAAGACTGAGAGGAAATTTAAAAACAGACTTTATGAGCATTTAAGGGATATCAGACATACAGATGCCTTGAGTAAACACTGCACAGAAAAATCAGACCACTCTTTCAGATTTTTCTTTGTGGACACTGTTGACTTGGATAAAAGAGGTGACCCACGGGGGCTGCTCTTGGAAAAGAAAGAATTAATCTGGCAGGTCCACCTAAATGCGGGGCAATAGCCAGGATTAAATGATTCACTCTCCATTGCTTGCCTGTTAAAACTAAAAGCAATGGAAAGGTAAAATATATAAAAAATATAAAAAATAAAAAATAAAAATATTTATATACATTTTTTATATATATTTCATTTTTATATAAACACCATTTTATAGATTTTATACATTATGTGTGTATTTGTATTTATTTTCAGCATCTTTGCACTTGTTAATGTCATTTAAATGCTGGTTTTAAAGAGTGTATTTTTAAGAATATTTTTATGATTACATTTCATGAATGTTTATGAGTTCAGGGAGGTCCTTTTTAGTCAGTGTGATGGGATTGGTTTATTACTTAATTAATGCTCTTGCAGGATGTACTTAAGAGTGTTTCCTGGATTTTCTCTTATCTGATGAAGTTGAGAAGGTTCTTGACGAAAACGCTTATTCATTTGTTATTTTGGTTTAATAAAAAGTGTTTTTACCGCTCCCAAAGTGCTTTGCGGCCATTTACTACAAGGATTTACTTGAGTTGCTGAAGTGTGTGGTTCCAGGTGTGCTGATTTTGTTTTTCTACAGTTTGTGAACTTTTGTGCTTTTTTAGTCGGTTTTATGGCTTCAGGCACAGATCTGGATACCACACCACCACCTTTATATGCCCAAGACCAGGGAAAATCCATCAGAGATCTTACTTTACTACTACAAGACTTTAGTCAATGTTTGGAAAGGCGTGAGAGATTAAACACACCCCCAAACAACCAGGAAGTGCTTGGCTCACAGGGGGAAGGTAACCGTTTACTTCAGTTCAATGAGCAAACCGATTCCAACAACGCAGATGAGAGGAGGACAAATTCAGAGCCTGTTTCACTCAGGGGAAGCGAAAATAGGACCAGAAGTGCTTTTAACACTAATTCTGATTTAAATGAACATGGAACTGAAGGCAGATGACCACAACCCACAAACAAAGGATCTAACATGCATTCTGAAGCTCCACATTTCAACACCTGGCTTTCTGCTACTGCAAGCCTGTTTCCCAAAGAAATATAAGTGCTACTTCTTATAATGACAATCTGGAGAAGTTTGATAAGTTGCTTTCAAAAATAAAGAAATTGCAAATTAATAACTTATACTTTAAAGAATGCCTTAAACTAAAGATTGTTCCTAAGTGCCTCCGCCTGTGGCGGTTTCCTACAGGCTTGATTAGTAACTCTGCATTCCATAAAGAATTGTTGCATTTATTTGACCAGCATGGGTTTGAATACATGGAACTGATTATAAGGCATAATGACAAAACTATACAAAGTTTAACACAGGAAGCTACAGAACTTGATGTACTATTGACTTCTAATACTGCACACTCTGCTAATAACTTTGAATATGTGCATATTTTTAAAAGCATTGAACAACAGGTAAACACCATTAAAAACAGGAAATTAAATAAAATTGAGCATGACAAATCTGAATATGAAAAAAATGTTGTATACCCTGAACCCCCGAAATCCAAACGTTGGGGTGACCATGCACAACCTAGAGAGGATATGGTCCCCACTAAGTCTTTTTTAGGGGAGGATGAATTTCCTCCCCTGAGATGGTTGTAATGACTGAGGGAGTGGAATTACAGAGAGAAAAATCCACTGCCCCCCCCCCCCATTATGCCAACAGGGGCCAGGGGGTTTGCATTCAACCCAAGGGGCAACAGGAGGGGTGCCTATACTAGGTACTAGCTGTGTCTGCTGAAGTTGATATAGCTCCCCCTGGTTTGTCCATTTCTTTTAATCATGATGGTGACTTTAAAGTTTTCAATTATTCTAGTGTACCTATTGACAGTACAGACTGTGATATTTTTGCTAGAGGATTGACTTTTGTTCCTGATAAAAGTACCAATATTGAAACAGCATTATTGGATTTGAAGCTGTATACTAGAAAATTGAATCTGAATGTTTTATTTAAAGATTGTAGGTCAATCATGGATCTCATTAAGTTATCTAGTACCTTTAACCCCCCCCATTCATCCCTCACTACAGCTTTTTGAAAAAAAATTGTGAATTAGATATGAGAAATGTTAAAATGGCAAAAAAGCAAAAATGGAATCCGAAACAGGATGAAATTAATAAGTTAAGACAACTGTCTGATAATAAGGACCTCCGGGTAATGAAACCTGACAAGGGGGGGTGGGATTGTCATGATGAACATGGTGGACTACAACAATAAAATGGGGTGTTTGCTAGCAGGTAAAGCTTACATGCAATCTTTGTTTTAATGAACTACCTGGTGCATATAAGAAAGTGAGAAGTGTTTTACAGGATTTATTCATTGAAGGGAGTCTCTGTCTGGATGAATTTAATTTTTTAAGTATAGCACAGCCTAGGATCCTTATCATATTTACGGGTTACCCAAGATACATAAAGACTTAGACCAACCACCTATGCGGCCCATAGTTGATACAAGGGTCTCCATTACCCACCCTATAGCCAAATTCTTGGACATCAGATTGAAGGACTTTGTGCAACATGAACCTTTACTATGTAAGGACTCATGGGACTTTTTGAAAAGGATTAATGTGTTAGAATTTGATGAAACAGTCAGTTTCATCACAATCGATGTCAGAGATTTATATATGGTAATACCGCATACCATAGGCATGGAATGGTTTTGTGAATTTTTGGTGGGTAAGGGTCTTCCCCAGACACTGGTTAACACCTATGAAACTTTATTAGAACTAGTACGCACAAATAATTTCATTCTATTCAATAATTAACTGTTTTTACAAATTGAAGGTGTGGCAATGGGGTCAGCGGGCGGTGGTTTGTATGCCAACATAATTATGTTGGAATGGGAAAGGAGATTTTTAATAAATACCCCATGGTTTAAGTTCTGTACATTGTATACACGGTTCTTGGATGATGTCTTTATTTGTTGGAATGGTCCAAGAGAAGAGATCCCCTATTTTTAGAATATATCAATGGCACAACCAGTTTTTTAAAGTTCATACATGAGGTCAACGGTGAACAAATATCATATTTGGACGTCTTACTGACAAAAGAGTGTCAGTTGAAGGCCTTTGTAGCACAAATTCATAGGAAAGCAACCTATTCAAACAGCTTTCTGCATTTTGATAGTGCACACCCATTTAAACAAAAAAGAGGAGTAGTAAAGGGCCAATTTGTAAGGGCAACCCGAATGGTTAGTTTGTTTGATAACTTCTTAGATGAGTGTGACCTTTTGAAAGCTATGTTTTGCAAGAGGGGTTACCCTTTATGGCTCCTTAATGAAGTCATGATTGAGGTGGTCAACAAAAGAGAAAGGGTTTTTTTTAAACCATTGTTAGGTCAGCATGTGGTGATACCTACCCAGGGCATGCCCCACATTGATGGCTGTTTGGTTAATGGAGTAGGAACTGACTTGACCCAATCCAATGTTGAACAGAATTCAAATTTTAAATGTGCTTTTATTACTACTTTTCACAGTAACAGTAAGGATGTGTTAGATATTTTATTCAAAAATTGGGCTATATTGCTTAATGATAGGGATATCAGAGAATGTGTTGGAACTAAACAAAATATTGTTTTTAAGAGAGGGATGAACCTGAAATGCATTTTAGAGTCTAACAGAAACATTGTACATGCAGGGTCTATGAAAAAACGTGGTTCCTGTGCTCAGTGTAGTTTTGTGATGGAAGGCCACGAATTCTTGGTGAATGGTTTTAAAACACAGATGAATAAGAAGGTGCACTGTCATACTGAAAGAGTTGTTTATTGTGCAGTGTGTAACTCATGTGAATGTTTCTATATCGGAAAGACTGAGAAGAAATTTAAAAACAGAATTTATGAGCATTTAAGGGATATCAGACTTGGTAAATCTACAAATGCCTTGAGTAAACAATGCACAGAAAAATCAGACCACTCTTTCAGATTTTTCATGATGGACACTGTTGACTTGGATAAAAGAGGCGGCCCACGGGGGCTGCTCTTGGAAAAGAAAGAATTAATCTGGCAGGTCCGCCTAAATGTGGGGCAATGGCCAGGATTAAATGATTCACTCTCCATTGCTTGCCTTTTTAAACTAAAAGCAATGGAAAGGTAAAATATATAAAAAATATAAAAAATAAAAAATATAAAAAAAATGTATATACATTTTTATATATACTTTCATTTTTATATAAACACAATTTTATAGATTTTATACATTATGTGTGTATTTGTATTTATTTTCAGCATCTTTGCAATTGTTAATGTCATTTAAATGCTCATTTTAAAGAGTGTCTTTTTAAGAATATTTCTATGATTGCATTTCATGAATATTTATGAGTTCAGGGAGGTCCTTTTTAGTCAGTGTGCTGGGATTGGTTTATTACTTAATTAATGCTCTTGCAGGATGTACTTAAGAGTGTTTCCTGGATTTGATCATCTGATGAAGTTGAGACGGTTCTTGAGGAAAGCGCTTATTCATTTGTTATTTTGGTTTAATAAAAAGTGGTTTTACTGCTCCCAAAGTGCTTTGCGGCCATTTACTACAAGGATTTACTTGAGTTGCTGAAGTGTGTGTTTCCAGGAGTGCTGACTTTGTTTTTCTACAGTATCTTAAAAATGTTATCTTATCTATTTCAGCAAACGGTAATATCTACTGTGGAGCAACTGAAATGGAAAAGGGCAAATATTATACCAATTCATAAGGGAGGGGTACAATATAAGATAGAAAATAATAGACCAATTAGTCTAACTTGCCAGGTTGGTAAGTGCTTTGGAAGAACTCTTATTAGTTTTATGCAGAGCTCTGATGAACTATTACACTTCACAATATAGCAGCATGGGTTATCCCCAGGTAAGGCCATGATAACTACTTTAATACATTTTTACACTTAAAATTCAGTCTTGGAAGATGTCATGGCTGTGGATGGAATCTATACGGATCTTGACAAAGCCTCTGGTTCAGTTACTCATCATGTAATTATCAAGGCTTTAAAGAAATGGATCTTTAATTCTTTTTAATTAAATGGATGGTGAATTGGTTAAAGGATATGGGACCAAGGGTTTGTATACAAGATAAATAGTCCATGGCATTTAAACCTTTGAAAGCTGTTCCCCAAGAATTGATGTCCTCCATTATAGTAACATGTAGATGTTGTATTGGTAAGTTTGCAGATGGAGTTAAAATTGCAGGTACTGCTGCCTCAATAGATGATCAATTTGAAATTCAAAAATATTTTGGTAGGATTTTTAAATCAGCAGAATTAAATGAGGTTCATTTTAATGACACCAAATGCAAAATCATGCATCTTGGAAATTCTAATTTAAAGTATCCTTATAGTATAAATATCACCATTATTAAGGAATGCAAGTTTTTTCAAGATTTAGGTATAATAATTGATTGTACGTTTGGTTCTGGGGAAAAGGTGAACAAATTTTGAGGTACGGCAATTATGTGATTATAATGTTATCAAGTAATGTATCTTTAACACCCTGATAATGCTACCTATTTATAAATCTGCTGAAAGATCTGTAATGGAAGATGGTACTAGTTTTGCATGTATTCCAAGGCTGATTTTAATAGGGTAGAAAAAGTGCTAAAATATTTTACTGAAAACATTAAAAGAGCATTTAACTTAATCTATTAAGAGAGACTGAGGAAACTCAAATTAGTTTATTGACGGATGAGAGCAGACTTAGTTTGGCTGTTTAAATGTTTTGAAAGATGAAGAAATTGGTAATTTATTATGAATTTCATTTTACAGCATGATAGGGGTGCAATAAACAATCAACTATTTGTTGATTATAGAAGGGCAAAATCGAAAATAGCTAGATTTTTTCTGAGAAGAGCTGCACAAAGCTGGAATTCAATACCATTGGAAATTAGACATTTAGATATGTAGAGGTGTTTAAAAAACTGGGCCCATGAAATGGTGATAGGATATATTGGACTATGTCCTCACAGAAGAATAAATATAATTATCCCTGTTGAGGTCCCGGGCCTATTGTGGACTTTGAAACATTGAAACTTAGCAAAGAAAAAAATATACACATAATTAATAATAATAATAATAATAATAATATAACTTGTTTACCATGACAGAAAGCAAAACTACAAAAGAACACATGGAGTTAACATTAATATGACACATTTAGCCCAGAGTAACTTAAAGTCCTTATATTTGCAGTCCATCATGTCAAGAATATATTCATTTTTAGTAAATGTGAAACCCTTGCTGACATGCGTGTAAATGATGCACTTTATTAGTACCAATAAATTGTCAAAGAATGCTTAAATAAGGCATTAGTATCTTTTTTACATAAAATATTACTCAAATTGTCTGCTACCCAGTGTTTAACTCAATCAGTTCTTAAAGTCAGGGGCAAATCAATTCCATTGCTTCCTGAAATATCTTAGACAAGAAATCACTTGCTTCCTGAGGGGATTTCTCTCAAATCCCTTATTGAGAGCACATCTCATATGATTTCCAATATCTTAGAGCTATGCAAGTTAAAAAAAAGGACAAAATACAAGAGCTGTTTCTTAGACAATGAGCTATATTTTGGTGTTAGTATCAAAAGTCTGTCTAATGACACTAACATTATATTTCAGATTTAGTAAATGGCATTTCATATGCCAAAATATGTTAGCATTATGGTCAAACAGTTATATTTTCATAACCATGCAGTCTAGACCAATATATCAGTGAATGAACAGTTGATCTGATCAAGAGCTTTCCAGCAATGTATGACAAGAATGGGTACCCACTGTTGTTTGCAAAATTAATGCAAATTGTGCATATCATTGGGTGGATTCATAAAGGTTACCATGTGTACACTTTCTAAATTCAAGAACAGCCTTAGCACAATGCTTGTGCTGTCTATTCAATCAGAAAAGTTGCACTAACTGTACAAATAATTTACACTTAGTGGTAACCTTTATTAGTTCCCCACATAGTTTTACAATATTTGAAAATAAAGTACAGTTGTGTAAGTTGAACTCACCATAACAGTAGATGTTTGTATGATCACTGCTGCATTAGCCTTAGCTATATGGGTTATATCCTGCCTATCCTAAGCTTCAGGACACTTCTCATGTGCCCATACTGTCAAGCAGTTCAAGCTGAACTGACTGAAAAAATAAGTTTGGGAGCAAAGCTGTTCAGACCTTCCTGCCAGCAGACAGAGGGAGCCCTAAAGGACAAGGCTAGGAATAACAAAAAATGAATAAATAAATAAATGTCCACTCCCTGGCATAAAAAACACACCAAGAAACAAGAGAAAACAAGGGACTATGGAGGGATAGAGCAGCTACTGCAGCTGTGATCATTTGAACATCTACTGTTATGGTAAATTAAACTTACACAACTGTATTGTGTTCTTCATATTCATCACTGCTGCAGTAGCATGACTTAGACCTAGAGAAGGAATCCAGCTTGTAGTGCTTTGTACAAGTATGTACAGAGGCCCAAGTAGCAGTTTCTAGAATGCTTCTAGAAAGCCATAGAAAAAGCCAAGTAAATAATAAATAAATAAATAATTTTGGAGGTGGAAGGAGAAGGGTCCAGCATCCCTGGAGAATGGTCTTTGTAAAGCATGAGCTAGACCTAGAGAAGGAATCAGTTTTATTGCAATGTAAAAGTGTGTAGAGATGACCAACTAGCAGCTTCTAGAATACTTCTAGAATCCAACCTTTCATAAAACCCATAGAACAAGCAAAGGTCATTGCAGAGTGGGCTTTGACCCTGCCTGGCATAAATTTGTCATGGTGAAATAGTTGATTTTAACACCAGTTGTCCATTCTTCTTATCTTCAAAATAAATAAACAATTGATCTGATGATCTGAAAAATTTTGTTTTCTCAAGATAGTACCTTAGTTGTCTGTGGACTTCCAAGGTATGGAGTATCTTTCTCCCTCATTTTCAGATTCAGGAAAGAAAACAGGAGATGGATAGATTGGTTAAGGTAAAATCAATACCACATTAGGCATAAAAGAAGGATTAGTTTTCAAAGAAACCCTATCCTTTTGGAAAATGAGATGTGGTTGACTCACTATAAAAGTTTGCAATTCAGATACCTTTCTTGAAAAGGTCAGAGTAATCAATAAAACTGTTTTCCATGTTAAAAACCTCAAGTCAGCCAGATTAGCTGGTTCAAATAGAGAAAGTATTAGTTTCTCTGACACAAAATTAAGATCCCAAGGAGGGGCCACCAGTTTACTTGGAAGCCTCTTGTGCAAAACTTATTTCAAGAGCATTTTGTCATGTGACTGCCTTGGAAGAGGAGGATTTATGGGCAGACATGCTGAAATGCCTGATAAATGAACCTTGACAGAGGAATAAGAAAGGCAGTGGATAGTAGCTCACACAAATATTGTAAAACCAGACAACTAGCTTTAAATGGGTACTGGTTGTGTTGTTGCCAGAAAACAGAAAAATCTTTTTCATTTGCTAATATATGATTTTCTAGTAGCAGGCTTTCTTACTTCCATTAGTATCTGCTGCACATTCTCAAAAAACAGGTGCCTAAAAGGAATTAAGACCCTATCATTCAGGCAGTCAATTGAAGATGACTGATGTCAGGGTGTATCAAACACCCCTGTTCTTGTGTGAGTAGATCCATTATGTGAAGGAGCTTGTGGTAATTGCCCCTGGTCATTTCCAAAAGAAAGGAGAACCACAGTTGCCTGGGCCAGAAGGGAGTCACCACAATGATCTTGGAGGATTCCTTCTGAATCTTCAGAAGTACCCTGGATATTGGTGGAAAGGGTGGAAAGACATACAAGAACTCTCCTGTTCAAAGAAAAGAAAAGGCATCTGTCTTCCAGACCTTCTTGCATGGACTATTGCCAGCTGATTGTTTAGAGAAGAGGCAAAGAGGTCTACTTGATGAACTCCACACAGATGTATCAAATCTTGGAAGATCCCCAGATCCAGTTTCCATTTGTGAGGGTCAGCCCTTGTCCTGTTCAGTTTATCTGCCACACAATTCTGCTCTGATGGACTGTAGGATGCCTGTAGAGTAAGACTGTGCTGTAAAGCTATATCACAAGCTAACTTGGCCAGTCTGCATAGGGAGTATGACCTGGTTCTCCCTTGAATGTTGATGTACCACATCTCTGTGGTATTGTCTGCAATCACATAAAGAGGTCCCGGGAACCAAAGATGGTTCAGAGAATTGAGTCCCTTGATCAGGACAAGCATCTCCTTTATATTTATATGCTTACATCGGTCCTTGGTGTACACACCCACTGTACATTTATCTCCTCCAAAACTGCTCTCCAAGCAAAGTCTGAAGCATTTGTGATGATTGACTGTTTTGGAGCAGGGAGGGAGAAGGGGAAACCTTAATTTAAGGATATCTATTGTTTCCATCAACAGATTTCTCTTTTGACAAACCCCAGTACTGGGATTTGAAAAGATAAATGGTGTTGATGCTGGGATCAAAGAGATTTCAGAAACCACTGTATCTTTCTCATGTGGTGTCTTGCCAGGAGTGCCATGAGAATCATGGATTCCATGATGCCCAAAATCCTGAGGTATTCTCTGTCAGTGTGTGACAACTGAATGGAAAACCTTAGAAATATGTCTAAACAAAGGTATGTTTTTTTTCCTATGGAAGAAAAGGTCTTTAAACTGAGGTGACTAGTTGACATCCCAGAAGCACAATCTTGTGTGATGGAGTCAAGAAAGACTTTTGAATGTTCTCTTGCGATCCTAGCTTATGCAAGAGATCTCCTGACATTTTGAAAAACACTCTTCAAAGATAAGCAAGTCATCTAAATATAGAAAAATGTGGATACCCTGTAGTCTGCAGACTATAACTGGAGCTAGACACTTTCTGAGCACTCTTGGTGCAATAGATACTAAAGGGTAAGGCAGAGAACTGATAATGGTGATCCAGACACACAAAACCTTAAGAAGCAGCTGAAATCTGTATTAATAGTAATGTGATGATAAGTCTAGTGTTACCCAGAATCTTGAAAGAGGAAGAAGAGGCAAAAGGTTGTGAAGTGGCATCATTTTGAATTTGGGCACTCACACAAACAGGTTTAGAAAAGAAAGATCCAGAACTGCTTCCAAGCATTTTCTTTCATTTGGACTAGGAACATCCTTGAATAAAACTCCTTCCCCACCTGGGAAGGAGGAACTAGTCTATCATTCCTTGGGACAGCATGTGATGAAGAACAGAAATAAACAAAACAGTCTCATCTGCAGGATGAGGAATGACTCCCTGGAAAGAAGGAATTTCCTCTCACTCCCATCTGTAACACTGATGAATGATTTTCAGGACCCATTTGTCTGAAACAATTGCAGATCTTCTGTCAAGACTATTTTTTTTCTGAAATTTTCCGAAAAGAAATTCCATGGATCATCTTGCCCCTTTCATCACATTTTCGATCACTTCTCCAGCACAGGGGCCAAACATTAAATCTGTATCCAATGAAGAATTTAAAATCTCTTTTTTGACATCATCTGGGAGGTGCTGAGAATGAAGACAAGTAAACCTTAAAACCATACCAGTGGCCACAGCCTTGGAAGTAGTATTAACAAAGTTATACACACACTGCAAATAATGAGTAGTGATCTGTGCAATAGAAGAAACAAAGTTATTCAAATCAGATTTTTCTTCACAAGAAGAAACTATAGATAAAACATGTTTCATGCTTTTACATTATGTCAGAATAAACTTTAACACATGAAACTGACAATTTAAAATTCTGAAATTCAAAGTTGAAAAATATACACTTTTTTCTCATACATGTCAATGATTTTCCCATCCTTATTAGAATAAGTAGGACTGGAATTAAGTAAGTGCTTAGCTGCAGAAGAGTCAACTAAGGCTACAGCTGCTGGATCAGGTTTAGGAATAGTGTATAGAAATCTAAAGACTTTACACATCCTATCTGCCTTTTTAGGGCCAGCAAGTTGACTATCAGGAAAATTGCAGACATTAAGACACACGACCTCTAAAACAGTTAAGACAGGAGGAATGGGTGTAAGTTCTGGAAAATCCTTCTGTAACAACTCATAATATTTTTTGAGGGACTGAGACATCTCAGTGTCCTCCCACTGAAAACACTGGAGCATTCTAACAATAGTCTTATGGAAAGTATGTCCCCACAGAGAGAATCTTAAAGTGAGCTCTACTCTGAATCGGAATCTGAAGACACAACCTTGAATCCATACTTGCATCTTCCTGTTCGGATTTGTAATCCTAAATCTCTTTAGGAAAGGAGACATCCATCTTTCTTTTACTAGACACTACTCTGCAAAAAGGATCAATAGCTTGAATCAAACCCTGAGCCAGTTCCAGTAAACTACTCCTATCCAAAGAAATTTGAGGAGGATTAGATACATGCTTGGTTTTCTGTTTCTTTTTGACAGGATAAATGTGGCCAACCATGTTACTAATGGCTGTGATTGCATCTCCATGGATGAGCACACCATTCTGACACAAGAGGGAAACCTTCTCTGTTCCCTCTCCTAGGATTGACAAGAGTAGTTCTCCCTTGCCCACTGAGGGGACCCCAAAAGCTGCAGAGGATGTGGCTAAACCCCCCATCCATAGTGGCTGTAGGTCAGGGATCCAGTTAAAGATGACTGGTATGAGGTACAACAAATGGCCACAGCAGAGTCACCCACCTGTAACTGAGATAAATTCCTGGCCTGCTGTGGTGGCAAAAGCTGTTTGCTAAACTTTTTCTTTTTTTGGCTGGAGGAAGGGCCAACCATGAGAATGACAATCTGTTCCATGGTCAAGCCAAAAATGGTGCCTCTGTCCTGAGGAAAACAAGCAACAAAGCCAGTAAAACTACCAGTCCACAAATGTTACTCTGAATTTTTTTGACAGAAAAAAAAGTACAAAAAAGCACTTTTAAACACGATGGCAACCCCACAATGTTAAAATAAACACAATTTCTCCACAGAAAATATTTTATCAGTTGGATAACATTACTTTTAAACTAACAGAAACACGAGTGCTCTGTTTAAAAGTATGTTACAGTCTCAAGACAATCCTTTAAAACACAACACTGCTAAACTTGCTAAAATATTTTTTTCTGAAGAGGAAAATAATAAAACATCAGTAAAAAAAAATAAGAAAATAGAAGCTTTTTTCCCCCAAAGGGAACTTATCTGCCCAGCTAAGGAAAGCACAAGCTGACCATCAATCCTCAAAAGCCTCAGAGGAGTGTACACTTCAGAGGCAGCAAAGCTCTGAAGGCTTCTCAGCAAAACCTCCATTGTAGTCAACTCATCTTGAGCTGCCTAACAGTCTGGGTGTGTGGAAGGTGTCCTTAAGCTTTGGAAGCTGTCCAGTTGTTGTTATATCCTTGGCAGGATATAACCCACATAGCTAAGACTACTGCCGCAGCTATCAATATGAAGAACATCGATATTAATCTACAGAACTGTGCAGGATGGATGGCAGCTTTGAGCGGCAGATTTATGTACCTCAATGCTGTCTATAAGTTTGTGTCAGTTCTTTGCCTGTAGGTCACAAAGTTTTTGCAGTATTAATTCCGATATGAAAATATATTTAATATTTGTAACTAATTTACCAAACAAACATTCTTTTCTCTGGAAACCTTCAAAATCGCCAACCATGCTATACTGTCATTTTTTTAACAAAATTCTTGATTACCATATGCCACCACTAACATGACTATATCATACTTTATCTTTACATAATTAATGTAAATTCAGAAATATCTTAGATTTTTTATAGCTTTTGCAAATGCTCTACAAAAAGTCCAGTCCTGTGTATCCCACAATGATGGTTTCACTGTCAATGCTTACCAGATCATGTCATATTAATGATGCTAATTTGCTCACTAATGGAATACCTACCATTACTGACAAACTGGCATTTTTTAAACATCTTTATTAAACATGACATTTTAAAAAAATGTGACATGGGATATACACACAGTAAAAAAATAGCAAAATTTCCATTGTTATTTTTACACAGTATACATACATGATTTCTTTTCAACAATTTTCATTCACTCCAATATTTCCTAAATTGCTCAATTCCTATATTTTCTTAAATTTCACTCCTCCCGCTCCTGACCATGTTTCTACATGTATGATTCTTACAAATCCCTTTTATTTATCTGTAATTTCTAAAGATCCTCCCTCCAGTTATTTGTACCTCCTTTACAATATTCAATATTTCAGTTAAAGCTGATTAAGATTTTGACTTTCATTTTCCAGTCATTTATTTTTTTGGCAGCCAGTAGCACAAACATAGTAAAATCTTATTAAGTTTCAACAATGCAGATCCTATCCCAGCTCAAAATAATAATTTCCTTAGTTACAACAATTTGCTCTCCCAACATTTCCGATAAAGTGCTTAGAAGGGAATTATTATCTGGCAACTATTACATTCCCACAAATTATCCCAATTTCCTCTGTCTTTTGCATCACATTTTCTGTATTTACCGTCTAACTGAGGAACAATTCTTTGAAGCCTGCTTGAGGTATAAAAGTACCTATTCAAACACTTTCATGCAAAAATCCTAAACCTTCAGAACTTTGTTAAATACTTGAGAGTCATGCAGTTGCCTTCTCAGAGTTCCTTTGTAAATTGCCTTTCCAATATTTCTTCCTAATCTTTTGTAACCCTGTCTGATTCTTAATAATTATCCTTTTTTTAAAAACAGCTTCTTTTCTATTCTATACTCATCTAAAAACTCCTCTAAAGCTGACCTTTTACTTAGCATCTCCATATCCTTTTTTTTTTTGCCTGCATTTTATTATCAATCCCTGGTAGGGATGGTGGTCTCTAACCTGCATTCCAAACTTCAGCTTCCTCCCTAGTTATTTCTCCCCGATACCTTGTTTCCTTTGCTAACTTTCTCCAGTGAATTCCAGTCCCCTCTTTCTTATTTTCTTGCAGTCATCCCTATTGATAAAATCTCCTTTCTCTATTCCATTGACTTAGTTTTTATAATACTTTTTGTTAGCTTAAGATCTGAGATCCTGCATCTAAATTCCAACTCTTCCCATTTCATTATTATTCCTTTCCATTTTGATTTATAACCTTCTGCTAAGTTCTGTATTTGAGGTCTAACTACATAGCTAAAGTATCTCTACAAATCAAGTAATCCTAAACCACCTTGTTCTATTGGTAGAATACACTTTTCCCACTTAGCTCTTGCCCTTAGCTACCATAATAGAATCCTTTTAATCAATATAATTAAATGCTTCATCTTATCATGTTCACATAAATATGGGTATTGCTGAAACCATTCATGTATGAGTACATAGTTTGCTACTGTAGCATTTATTTTATTTTCATTTATTTTATATCCCAATAAGACTTGAAACTACCTCAAAATGTTCCACTACACCAGATGATATTATACAAATTCACAACAGGACTCCTCCCTCCCCTTTCTGGACCCATGTTAGCATTTCTTTCTGTGTCTTTGCAGACCAGGAGATTTGATACTTGATATTCTTCATTCCTATGGTCCTATTCCTTGGTAGAATAATATGGTTACTTAGGATGATATATGAAGGATCAGAGGCACAAATTAATGTGGGAGGGTTTCTTTCCAACAACTGGTGTTTGAATAAAGGAACCAGGGAAGTATGTCCTCTTTCTCTTTGTTATTTGCTTTATATTTAGAGCCATTAGCAAAGAAAATCACAAACAAAGTATATAACTGCTATGGTAATCATAAACATTTATCTGTGCTTGCAGATGATATTATACAAATGCACAGCAGGACTCCCCCCCCCCCTTCTGGACACATGTTAGCACTTGTTTCTGTGTTCATGCAGGCCAGGAGAGTTTATGCTTGACATTGTTAATTCCTATGGTCCTTGACATTCTTGGCTTGCGATCTTCTGGTCTCATTATTCCTAGATTCAACAGTGTTATGACTGCAAATATGTCAGTAAACTGATTATACATCACCATTTTAATTGTATCCCTTCCTATTTTAGCCATTTATTATTGAGCCTCATCTTCCTTTCTTTTTTACCCTATTTTCATATAGATATCTGAAATATCTCTAATACCTCTACAGGATCTCTGGTTATTTTTCTTGTTATAGGCTATATAAATTTGGCAACAATCCTTTCTACTTCGTGTTGCCTAAGTCATTGTGCTAAGAGGTTTTTGTGTGTGTGTGTGTGTGTGTGTGTGTGTGTGTGTGTGTGTGTGTGTGTGTGTGTGTGTGTGTGTGTGTGTTTGTGTGTGTGTGTGTGCGTGTGTTCTCCTTTTTCTACATTACCTTAATCTTTGTAAATCCCTTTAAATGGGTCTATATTGAATCAGCGAATACTTAAAAGGGTGAACGCTGTTTCATCAACCCTAAAATGAAAATGGAGTTTAACATTAGGGTATAAATAATAGAGAAAAATATATGGGAAAGACATAGGAATTATTTAAAGGGGTCTATATTAAATAAACAAATGCTTAAAAATGCGAACGCTTATTCAACAACCCTATTTCATCGAACGCTGAAAATCCCGAAAACCCGGAACAGTGAATTTTTTCTCAGGGGAAAAAATCACTTGGCCAGTTTCGGGAGTTTGCCATTTCCTCCACTGTGGTACGATCTCGGAATTGATATATTTAAGTAGGGGGGTGGGGGGCGAAGCCCCCCCACATTAAATACTGTTAAGTTTTTTTTTGTTTTTTTGTTTTTTTTTTTTTGTGGAACAGCAATTTTTTTTTCCCTGGGAAAAAAATCACTGTTCCGTGTGTTCAGCATTTTCAGCGTTTGCTGAACTAGGGTAGATGATTAAGCGTTAGCTTTTTTAAGCGTTCGCTTATTTAATATAGACATCCTCATTTCTCTCCAAATGTGTCTCCTATAATACTATTATTGGCACCCTTCATTTCTTAATATAATTCAGTACTCTACTTTTTGCCTTTACCTGTAACACGATTTACATTCCATGTAAAAAATGAAAAAGCAGCTATTCTGATAAAGGGATATGAGCTTCACATATTCTACATGACAGTTCTTTTGAATATCTGTTTCCAACTTTCAGCTTACATGCACTGACTAATGTTCTGTAGGCTGATCCTGCATGCATTTGCTGCTTCGCATCTATGTTTGAACCCATGTCATATTTTCCTGGACTTTTCACTTCAAAAGCAAAAAATCAGACAAAATGGTTCCTGTGATACAGAGTTTGATACTCTCAACCTTTCCTTGTCTGCTATTTGACCTTGAGTGAGTCACAAGACTAATGAGAGCTTTGACCAATTGGGAATTTGGCCTATGTTCCTTAATGGTCTCCTGGACTGCATGTCTAGACACTAACAAAGAATATATAATCCTAATAAAACACTCAAGAAATAAAAAAATACATTTTAAAGTGCCATAACTCCTTTTATCTCACAGTAAACATACCACACACAACTATATATACTTTCAAAAGGGCAGTTGCCCCATACAGACAGCCACACACACACAGGCTTTACCTTTTCTAAAGTTAGGTTTACTCATGCTGGAAGTACATGATAGAGACTGTGTTTCCTCTTGTACAAATGCCACCTGTCATTATCCTATCTCTATTTCCCTCCCAGATGTGAAAAAAGCAACTTGCATACACTCATTTAATTGACTTTTAACCTTAACAAAAACAGCATTAACTACCCTTAAATTAATAACTTAAATTGTGCACTGCTGTATTTAATACTGAAGTACTAAGGCTGTTAGAGGTGCAACTATTTATAAAAATATTCACTTCCACCAGTGTCAAACTTCATTTATTTTCACTGAACTGTATGTCAGTTCCCCTTTAAACACTAATTATGATGTTTTTAATACAAATGCATCTGACCACATTGTTCAGTCTTGTTGTGATTAATTGCCTGCAACTGCAGACTCATTCTCTTCTACAGCAAACATTTTTTGTTGGAAAAAAACTAACAATAGATTTACAAATGGAAGAAGCTACAGTTTTCAAACACTAGAAAGCTTCTTCTTCATGCTTTCTTTGTTCTAGCTTGTTCACTTACAAATGTTTCTATTGTCTGTAGTGCAAACTGAGAATATGAATCTAAACTTTCACCTATATAAAACCAGGAGAAATTATTGTATTTTGATACATGTATAATGTGATAAATACACATCTATATCCTCAGTTCAGGCCAAGATCACAACATTACAATGCTAATGTCCAGCTTTAATTGTCTTACAGTATTAACCCTGGATAAATTATAGTCAAAATGTACTTTATTGCATTAATATCACTTGCATAGTCATCAATGATAAGACTCCCCCACCTCACATTTAAAATATCTCTGCATATTATACAGAACTTCTTTTACAATATTATATGCAATTTGCTTCAAGAAATGTATTATACACAAATTACAAAGAATAAAAACGTAGGTCCCTTCACTGTCCTTTGAAACATTAATGGCAAAGGGGGCATTATGCTTTAGAATCCTCATACCAGTCAACAAAATTCCAGGCTTGTTAGCCACTTCTTCTTGCAGACGTACAGCTTTCATATCTAAAGTATACCTAAGGGAAATAAAAAATTACAATGTTTCTATTTATTTCCTAATTTCACATTATTGCTGGTCTTCTCTGTCATATTGATCACCCAACACTGGTCCCTAGTTTAAGTGTAAGATACTCATGATTTTTCATATTCAGTTAGTGAGCTTTTTTCTGTTAGTCATTTCCTTTGGAAAAATGGCAAATATTTCACTGTCAAGTTCTCTTGATGGGCTTTATTACTGACAGACAAATGAGAAGCAGAGTCTCCTTTCAATTGCTGGCTCATTCATTGTTGGGTAAACTTGTTTTATTTCCTCCTTAGCCTGTCCTGCATCCAGAAATCTTCCAAGAAAAAAATATTATAATGACAGCAGGATATAACAACTTGAATGTCACACCTGCTTCACCAAATCCCATGATTGCAGGGTTAAACTCACTTCTCTTCTGCCTAATGTACAGTGAATAATCATTTTAAACAAATGCTCTGGTGTCCCCAATTTTTAACACTTTTAATACTTTTCCTTCTTCCACAATTTTGCCAGCAGAATATTGTTTTCTGCTGGTATGACTGCATCTTTACTAATATAGGTCTAGGTTGCTTTTTCATGCCCAGGTTTGGAGTATACATGTGATGTGCCTTTCAATACACAAATCCTGCTGTAGAATACCAATCCAGTTGTGTATTTGTGCTTTCATAATATTACACATTATGGAAGGATTGGATTGCTAACCTTTTCCAGGGTTAGGGTGGGACAGTTCTAAAATACCTTCTAGTAGTGATATTGATTTTAATACCATTAACTATTATAGTGTCACTTTGCAGATTGTGCCTTACAAAAATTCTAGTGAGAAGTGGCACAAAGCCTGTATATTCAAACCAGATTACAGTAGTTAGTAATACAGACATGATACATTTGTAAGGTAGCTATAAAAGAAGGTCCCTGTAAACTTTTATCAGGGACCTCATGGGATGCTGTTAGGCTGAGGGTTTTCACTTTAAATTAACTGTTAGAATAGGCCTAGAAATATAGTGTCAGACTTGTATTTCATTCATGCATAAAACTCAGTTTATCAGAAGGAAAGGCTAATCTTGCTGGCTAAGTATAAGATGCCCAGAAATAATAGTTCTCAAGGAAATGCTACAGAATGTTCCTTTCTCAGGGGAAATATATGTGCATGAATGCTAGATGATGAGACAGTTAGGTTATGGTAGGCACCTGCAGGGCTGCAAAACAAGACAAGACCTGAAAACCATGGTTAGGGGGAAGTGGACACAGTTTCCAGAGGAAAATCACTGGACTGAAGTAATATAATGTGTATGTTCAGGACAGAAAAGTTAGCTAAGTGTGGTACAAGACTTTTCTAGATAAAGATACTTTGTGCATTCAGTTATTTGATATATTATACTGCTATTAACTATGCTGCTGTGATATTTGTTGTTATCATTATATGTTACTCACTACAATAAACTATTCTTAAGCAATCCATGGCAACATGACTCTAATTTCTTACAAACTACTTCAAAAAGATCTGAAAATGGAGAGAGGTTTTAAAAGACCACTTTTGCTGAACTTTACTGGAAGAAATTTCTGAACCACTGTGTTTCTAATGTAAGACCAAAGTGATAACTTGTTTTGCTTTAAAGTCCAATGAAATTGTCTGGGTCTTTTATATACCTAACTCTATTTTCAGTTTTTTTTGTAGTACTAGTATTGTTTTTTTTAAGTGATATGAGGGATTTGTTCCTGTCTTCTCATGTGATTACTCCTTCTAGTTTCTTAGGTATAGCAGAAACATCTCAAATTTTCTCTGTGTAATCTGTCTTCTAATTGTACATGTTTAAATCACTTATTCTCGAGAAGTCTCATATTCAGGCCATCTTTGCTTCATTTCACCCCAATTTTTGCAGTTTTATCAGCTCACCAGAATGGCTACTTCCAACTTGCAAGTGGGTGGCATGATAGTAAAGAGGCAGTACAAGGAGACAAAATGCCAAGACAGTGCAGCAAAGCCACTTATCTTGGGATCCAGAGTTTACTATTTAGGAGGAGGGCAAGCTAGAAATGGTGTGGATGCTATGGTAAGGGAGAGGCTTCAAAAGACAGTGAGAAATGTCATCAGAATTAGTTACAGACTCATAGCAGTCAGACTTTAGTGTAAGGAACAGGCAGTATTCGCAATCTCAGCCTATGCCTCACAACTTGGTTATGGCAGCAAAGAAAAGTGCATATTCAGACAGCATTTGAAGGACCTAATAGATAAAGCAGGACAGCATGAGTTGGTATTTATAATGGGGGACCTGAATGCACATATCAGAACAGACAGAACTGGATATGAGGATTGCCTGGGTCCACATGAATGGGGCAACAGGAATAAAGAAGGAAAGGTCATTCTAGACTTCTGTCTGACAAATGACTTTATGGTGGCCAATACATGGCTCAGCAAGAGACACACTCGCAAAATCACATACAAGAATGGCCAACATGCAACTCATGTAGATTTCTTCCTAGTAAGAAAAGGGCATGGGGTAGAATAAATTACTGCAAAGTCAACCCCTATAAAATACCCCCACAGCATAAACCACTGGTCGATACAATCAACTGTAATCAGTGGTCAGAGAAGGCACTAATGTCAAAAGAGTCAAGGCTAAAGACCTGAAAGTTGTCTGGAGAGAAAGCAAATCTATTCAAAGACTTATTCAGGGTTCCAGTGCCTCCAGAAGAAGATGAAAGACGTGGAGCTGAAGAAGAATGGAAGTGCTTCAAAACAACATGTGTGAGGACTATAGAGAAGATGTATGGCTGTGTCGGGTATGTAAATAAGGAACATGAGGAAAGCTGGTGGATGAATCCAGAAGTCATCAAATGAAAGAAGGAGTGTGGGAGAAAGAGACAGAAAAGACAGACCAGCCTAAGAAGGAATACTGGTTGGCTAACAGATAGGTTAAGAGAGCAGTTGCATTAATGAAGAACAAGGCATCAGAGGAAATCTACCAGCTTCTGAAAGTGACTCAGCAAATGGCACAAATAAATTCTATCAGGTTACAAGGTAAAGACAAAAAGATAGAGGATAGTCATCAGATACCCTTCTTAAGAGCTGCCGGCAGCAACTGCTCACCAGTCCACAGGGCATCAAATGCAAATGTAAGGAGTACTTCCAGCACTTCTGAATGAAGAAATCCCACAGAAGCTGTACTACCCCAGATACAGCCTACAAAAAGAAAAGAAGAGGAGGCCATCCTAGAAGAAGTAAGAACAGAACTAAAGAAAATAAAGTCAGGGAAAGCAGCAGGCTCAGATGAGGTCACAGCAGATATGATCAAAATGTTGGGTTAGTTAAGGGACAAATGGTTTCTGAGGCTACTCATAGAATTATGGAGAGAAAGGTGTACCCCAGATGAGTGTAGGATATGCATACTCATGTCAGCATACAAGATCAAAAATAGCATTCATAACTGTGGGCAGCACAGAGGTATCAAACTCCTGTCACACTGCATGAAAGTTCTAGAGAAGCCCACTGATAAATGAATACAAAAGGTAGTAGAAAGTAAGATGAAAGATAAGCAGTTCAGATTCAGACCAAGATGTAGCACAACCAGCTCAATGTTTGCAGCGAGACAGATCACTGAGAAGAAGCTAGAGATGGGGAAAGAGTCCAAGTGGGCATTCCTGGACTTGGACAGCGCATATGACAACATCCCAAGAAAGCTGATTTGGGTAGTTCTGTAATGGTTATAAGTCCCAAAAATATTGGTAGCATTAGTGCAGGCTATGTACAAGGATGCAATGAAACAAGTACAAACAGTGTTTAGACTCACAGAGGGGTTCCCAATAGGTGTGAGTGTGCATCAGGATTCAACTCTGAGCCACTGCTGTTCATACAAACATGGCGAACTGCATTAGCAAACAGGTAGGGAGGACAGATAAACAAAGTTGCAGTATGAAGTAAGCAGATGATGTGGCATTACAAGCATATTCTAAGCAAGAACTTCAGCAATGACAGGGGAATGGAGTGGAGTGCTGAAGGCACATGGGATGAAACCGAGTACAGATAAGAGAGTTGTAATTGTAGCATGTTGGTAAATCAGAAGAAGCTAAGAATTGTGATAGAAAGGAAAATAGTGGAACAGGTTCACAGCTTCAAGTACCTGAGTACCTGGGAGGAGTGGTTGAGGAGAAAGGAAGTCCGAGTGAGGCCATCAAAGCAAGAATCAAAGGGGCTGCAGCCAATTTGCATGAAATATCAGTGGTAGTGTATGACAGAAGAATACCAAAAAAGCTGAAAAGTTAGGTGTTCAAAACATTGCTGCAACCAGTACTGCTGTATGGTGCAGAAATGTGTGCAACAAAGGCAGATCAGGTAAGGAAGCCAGAGGTAATGGAGATGAAGAGCCTCAAATGGGTGGTGGGATGTACATAGTGAGACAAATAAATGAGGACATCAGAGCAGAAGCCCAACTAATTTCAATTGCAGAGAAAGTCAAAGAGAACATATTATGGTGATTTGGGCACACATGCTGAAGAAGTCTTGGAACAATCAGGAAGAAAATGAGAGGAAATAAGGGTGCCCAGCAAAGAGATTAATGAATTTTGGGAGAGAAGACCTGCAACAGTTAGGCATTACTGTCAAAGAAGGTAGGAAAGTGGCACTGAATGAAAAGGTATGGTAACACTTGATACAGCACCCGACCCTCTGTAGAAAATGGAGAAAATGGGGCTGGTGATGATTATAATGATGATTAGAGTATTTTAGTATTATTAATTTGGGTGATGATTATAATGATTAGAGTATTTTAGTATTAATAATTTGGGTGATGATTATAATGATGATTAGAGTATTTTAGTATTAATAATTTGGGTGATGATTATAATGATGATTAGAGTATTTTAGTATTATTAATTTGGGTGATGATTATAATGATGACTAGAGTATTTTAGTATTAATAATTTGGGTGATGATTATGATGATTAGAATATTTTAGTATTAATAATTTGTACCTAAAACAACAGCCACGCCCAGTAAGGTCATCATCATCATCATCTTCTTTCGGCTGTTCCCGTTAGGGGTCGCCACAACAGATCACCTGTTTCCATTTCTGCCCTCTGTATCTTGCTCTGTCACACAAACCACCAGCATGTCCTCTCTCACCACATCCATAAACCTTATCTTAGGCCTTCCTCTTTTCCTGTTACCTGGTAGCTTCATCCTTAGCATCTTTTTCCCAATATACTCAGCATCCCTCCTCAGCACATGTCCAAACCAATGTAACCGTGCCTCTCTGGCTTTATCTCCAAACCTTCCAACCTGGGCTAACCCTCTAATATACTTATTCCTAATCCTGTCCACCCTCGTCACACCCAGTGCAAATCTTAACATCTTTAATTCTGCCACATCCAGCTCAAACTCCTGCCTTGTTGTCAATGCCACTGTCTCCAACCCATATAACATAGCTGGTCTCACTACCCTCTTGTAGACCTTCCCTTTCACTCTTACTGGTACTCGTCTGTCACAAATCACTCCTGACACTCTTCTCCACCCACTCCATCCTGCCTGTACTCTCTTCTTCACCTCTCTTCCACACTCACCGTTACACTGAACTATTGACCCCAAGTATTTAAACTCATCCACCTTCGCCACCTCTACTCCTTGCATCCTCTCCATTCCTCTATCCTCCCTCTCATTCATACACATATATTCTGTCTTAGTCCTGCTGACCTTCATTCCTCTTCTCTCTAGAGCATATCTCCATCTCTCCAGGGTCTCTTCCACCTGTTCCCTACTCTCACTACAGATCACGATGTCATCTGCAAACATCATTGTCCACGGGGACTCCTGTCTGATCTTGTCTGTCAACCTGTCCATCACCATTGCAAATAAGAAAGGGCTCAGAGCTGATCCTTGATGTAACCCCACCTCCACCTTAAACGCATCTGTCACTCCCACTGCAGACCTCACCGTTGTCACACTACCCTCGTACATATCCTGTACTGCTCTTACATACTTTACTGACACTCCTGACTTCCTCATACAATACCACAACTCCTCTCTAGGCACCCTGTCATATGCTTTCTCTAAGTCTACAAAAACACAATGCTACTTCTTCTGACATTCTCTGTACTTCTCCATGAACACTCTCAGAGCAAAGATTGCATGTGTAGTGCTCTTTCCCAGCATGAAACCATACTGCTGATCACTAATCATCACATCCCTTCTTAACCTTGCTTCCACTACTCTTTCCCATAACCTCATGCTGTGACTGATCAGTTTAATCCCTCTGTAGTTACTACAGCTCTGCACATCACCCTTATTCTTAAAAATCAGTACCAAAACACTTTTTCTCCACTCCTCAGGCATCCTCTCACTTTCCAAGATTTCATTAAACAATCTGGTTAAAAACTCCACTGCCATTTCACCTAAACACCTCCATGCTTCCACAGGTATGTCATCTGGGCCAACAGCCTTTCCATTCTTCATTCTCTTCATAGCTATCCTTACTTCCTCCTTGCTAATCCATTGTACTTCATGATTCACTATCCCTACATCATCCAACCTTCTCTCCCTGTCATTGTCTTCATTCATCAACCCCTCAAAATACTCTTTCCATCTCCTCAACACACTCTCCTCGCTTGTGAGTATGTTTCCCTCATTATCCTTTATCACCTTTACCTGCTGCACATCTTTCCTCGTTGGTCCCTCTGTCTAGCCAATCGATACAGGTCCTTTTCTCCCTCCTTAGTGTCCAACCTTTCATACAACTCTTCATATGCCTTATCCTTAGCCTTCGCCACCTCTCTCTTTGCCATGCACCTCATCTCCTTATACTCCTGTCTACTTTCTTCATCTCACTGGCAATCCCACTTCTTCTTTGCCAACCTCTCTCTTTGTATACTCTCCTGTACTTCCTCATTCCACCACCAGGTCTCCTTGTCGTCTTTCCTCTGTCCAGATGTGATACCAAGCACCTTTCTAGCCATCTCCCTTACTAGCTCTGCTGTAGTTACCCAGCTATTTGGTAACTCTTCACTGCCTCCCAGTGCCTGCCTTAACTCATCCCTGAACTCCACCTCACAATTACCCTTTTTCAGTTTCCACCATTTGATCCTTGGTGCTGCCCTCACACTCCGCCTCCTCTTCTTGATCACCAACGTCATCCCACAAACCACCATCCTATGCTGCCTAACTACACTTTCTCCAGTCACCACTTTACAGTCTCCAATCTCCTTCAAACTGGCCCTCCTACATAAGATATAATCCACCTGTGTACATCTTCCTCCACTCTTGTATGTCACCCTATGCTCCTCCCTCTTGTTAAAATACATATTCACCACAGCCATGTCCATCCTTTTCGCAAAATCCACTACCATCTGACCTTCTGCATTCCTTTGTTTAACACCATACCTACCCATCACTTCCTCATCCCCTCTGTTCCTTTCACCAACATGCCCATTGATATCTGCTCCAATTGCCACTCTCTCACCCTTGGGTACAATCATCACCACTTCATCCAATTCACTCCAAAATTTTTCTTTTTCATCCATTGCACACCCAACTTGTGGAGCATATGCACTAACAACATTCATCATTACATCATCAATTTCCAGCTTCATAAACATCACTCTATCCGACACTCTTTTCACCTCCAAAACACTCTTAGCATACTGTTCCTTCCACGTCCAGTAAGGTAAGTCACAAAAATAAAAACTGAAAAAAAAACAGCCTCCCACATCTGAGAGAAATTAGAAAACGAAAAAAATTGTATTTTTTTAATCATAACAAATCCTGCAGCAATAGTAAAAGACCCAGTAAAAGTACCAGGATTCTGCCATCATGTACAAATAGCACTTACAACTGATGTAATGACAACTCATTAAAAAGACATTTAAAGCACCCCGGTACTCCAGATGGGGAGAAGGACTGTGCAGTATGAAAGTGCTACACAGGTAACTGGGAGCACTTACTTAGAAAGGTATATGCTATATTGGGCTCTGTTACAATGTCTAACCATGATTTTTTTTTAAATATGTTCATTCCTTCAGCAGGCCAATGGAGACACAGTCATTACCACATTATGAAAGAGGGTCTGGTGCAGTGGAAGCTCCCATTAGTTGGATCTTGGCAGCATCACTGTGGGCTGGGAAAGGTGCAGTTGTACTAGTAGAGTTGCCTATACCACAGGACAGGACAGGACACAGTTTTTGTTAGAATAGTTCCTAAAGGTTACAGGGTTACTGGGGGGGGTCACATATTTATTACAAAGGAGACAGCTTTGTTGTCTGAACATACCAGAAAGGACACTACACTGAATGGGAACGCAGCATTCTTCTGTGTTTGTGAGTACCAGGTTGAGTATGTTTGCACCCCTAATAGGCATATGGACTTTCTGGTCTAAGACGTATGTGTATACAAAGTCCAGGAATCTCTGGGCTTGTAAAATTGGGGTCATTTAAGTATCCCATCTCAGTGTGAGTTGAATGGTGAGAGCCTCCAGTAAGTCCAGGTACAAGCTATTGGTTTCTTGGGTCATAGAAGGTGACCTAGAGTTTGCAATTATATGACATGGGACTTTACCTATGGAAACCTGGACATAGAGAAGCTCAAGTGTATCATCTTATTTGTCTAGTCTTCAGGTGAGTTTGTTGATATAGATTGACACACCTCCAATTTTTGTCCCTGACTATGCAGTAACTGTCCTAAACGTGTAGAAGGCATTGTAGCCCTGCACTGCGAGGGTACTCTCTGCAGCTTTAAACCATGTCTCTGTAACTGCACAGATGAGCACATTCTCGAGGGTCAGGAGAGCCTAGAGGGAATGGAGTTTCCTGTTTCTTGTTTAAACTCCTGGCATTGAGCAGTAACACCTTTAGTTTCCCTTGGGTTGGTTTAGCTATGTTGTAAGGCTTGTCAGTTTGGCATTATATAAAAAAGGCACTACGGTAGAGTACATTTTAGCCAATGTTTGAAAGTCTAGAGGTGACAGTTGAAGACCATCCTTGGCAAAGCAACATGATATCTTAACCATATCCTCCCTTGCTGACAATATTATACCACCTTAGAATGACTCCAGAAACTAAGCCAATCATTGACGTCAATCATCTTTTTGTTTATTTTGTGGCATCATCCTTTGTGACTGTAGAATGTTGTTCAATGCTAGGCATATTCCAGTTTGGGACAAATAGTTCACGACCTCCATAATATTTTTCTTCATATAGTCGAGGGAGGTATGATAGGTCATTTACACTCACATAGACTATGACAGAGTCATTCTGGTACTTGTGGTCTAATGACTTGAGTGCTTGGGTGATTTTATGGATCCTGGCCCCTTACAGACAACTGACCATGATTTTCTCCTTATGCATTCTGGTAAGTTGGACATCTGCATGTCTCACAATGGAGTCTCCTGAGACTAAAATATCAGGTAGTATGTTGGCTTTACTTATAGGTTTTGTATTTTAGACTCCAAAGGGTATGGCTGTATGTGCTGAATGAAGTGATCTTGCTTTAATCCTTCCTGCGTATTTCCCAACTTTTTTAGTGCTAATAGAATTGCAGTCCCAGTCTTCTTAAAAGTAAAACACACTTTAATAAGCCAAAAGTCAAAAGGTATAGAAACAAATCAAACAACTAGCTACAACAAATAAATACAAGGTGATTCTAAGGCAGTTAAACCAGCAATGGTGAGCACTCACCTTAAAGCCTACATTAACCTGTTTCATATCACACCGCTCAGTGCACACTGCAATATTCAGAGTATTACTCCCCTCCTTCCAGCTTACTTTTGAAATCTATAACATCTGTGACTAGACTACTAATCACTGCAGAGCATGGGAACTGCTTTTCAGGAATCAGCTTGCGATTAATCCTTCTATTTTGCTTCAGGTGAGAGAGGGAGCAGAGGAACATTGCATAATTTCCAAAGACTGCTACTGTATTTTCAACTTATTTATTGCATTTTCTGCACTTCAGCAATGAAAAGTATATTGCTTTTCCTTGGCCTAGCTGCTGCTGATGTGCTTTGAAATCTCCGAGTCTAAGGGAAAGGCCTTCCCATTTGATCTTTCAGTGCCCAGAAGAATGAGATAAGATCTTCTTCTTCTTCTTCTTCTGGCTTTATCCCGGTTAGGGGTCGCCACAGCGGATCACCTGTCCGCACATTGAATGGCAGTGGAGTTTTACGGTGCCGAGTTGCCAGCCCGGCGCCCAACCTTCCACCGACGGCACACTCACACGCACACCTAGGGCCAATTTAGAGTGTCCAATCCACCTGCAGCATGTCTTTGGGATGTGGGAGGAAACCGGAGCACCCGGAGGAAACCCACGCGACCACAGGGAGGACATGCAGACTCCGCACAGAAGGCACCCCAGCCGAGGATCGAACCGGAGAACCTCTTGCTGTGAGGCGGCAATGCTAACCACTGCACCACCGTGGCCGCCCAAGAATGAGATAAGATACTGAGGAGATTCTAAAGCTAAATTTACAGTGGGGGCAGGTAGCTCAAAAGACACCAAGTTTAAAAAGTACAACAGGAACAGAGAGGATGGGTGGAAAAAAAACATCAGGCCTACAGATTTCTCAAACCAGGAAATAAACTAGGTAAATTAAATGCATGAACACATACCTCTCAACCACTTAGAGCAAGAAATCTGGGCATAGAATTAAATAACAGGTGAGCAAAGTCTTAAAAAATAGAGGCAGATTTTAAATATTGCTCTTGTAAACTTAGAAAGTTGGTACAATAATAGGATTTTTCTTAGAATGCATTTTCTGAAGGACATGAAATCTGAAACTGAAATGCATGTCATTATTTAGTGACTTCAATCATCAGTGATTTGCCAGAAAACCACAAATTGTATGAGGAACAGACCAAAAATATGAGGCAAAAATCTGGATATTTTCTGAAAATCTGGACAGTTGGGAGGTGTGCATAAACAGAACAGGCATTGCAGAAGGCAGCTCTAAATGACTATAAAACTAAGTGCAGATACAAACAAAGAAAATAAAATTACGTTTCTGGCTTCTTTTCTTATTTTAAAACTCATGCAGCGAGCCACACACTGAGTGTTTGCAAATGTAGCCCAAGCCAAGCTGCTTATGGTTTGTTGTTGACAAATAAATCTAAGTATGGTACCATAACTGTAAGAGGTCAGAACTCCTTTGCCCCATCCAATAAGAAGGGAGTTTAAATGAAAATTTAATGTGAAGAGTAGATCATATCTCACAATAAAAATCCGTAAGTGTGAAATGCTAAGCAAACATGGAGTTTCCATGGAGAAGCAATGTACAGTCTGGTTATCACTGATAAATGAAGAAGCTAAAGTTTTTGTGAATTTGTGGATTAAATGTCTGGGAAGTTGATAAGTATGGGCGGAAGTATTTTTTGTGGGACAAATGCCCTTTTATTTATTAAGTAATTATTACTTTATTTATTTGTTTGTTTGTTTTTGTTTTGTTTTAGAGAAAGGAAAGTTGGGGGAAGGAAGTCAAGGAAGTTAGCTGTCAGTAAAAGGGGGAGGCTAGTTAGCAGGGAAAGACAGACATGCTTGAGTAACAGAATGAGGGGGGGGACAAAGGTGAAGGAGACATGAGATAAAGAGAAGAGAGACAATGGTGAGGGGAGGATTGTACAACATGCAAGGGTGGGCATAGACGTAACAGGAAGGGGAACATCAGAGTGGGGGATAGGACTGGGCATTTGAAGATGCAGTGATTGCCAGTTTAGACCAAGTGGGAGATTACTTGTCACCCTGGAAACTCCTACCACTTGCTGCTGCCTCAGAAGGTGGAGTCTGTTCTAGGCAGGGACATGACTTAATAACTTGTCAGAGTATGATTTCCACGCGGCTGATGTGGGCATTCAACCTCCTGCCAATTATCCACCCAACAGGTTCTTTCAGCACCTGACGAGTGACACAAGTGGCACCTTCACATGGACTACTACCAATGGGTACCACTGTACTACACAATGGTGCAGGGCTACTGGCAGGTAGGGCAGTAGGTGTGGAGGCAACTGTGGCAGATTCAGACCAAATGTGCAGAGTGCTTCTAGTGGTGGTGGAGATACTGCTCCCCCCCATGGGGGAAACCATAGGTTTTGTGGATGGGTGAGGTGCACATTGCTGTGCTGATGCATTTAATAATAACAGAAATAGACAGACAAAATGTTAACAAAATAAATGCGTAAATGACAAAGGATAGTGACAAATAGGGTGAAAGAAGAGCAATACGAATACTGCCTTCTTAGCTATGTTGATATCTGGACTTAACACAAGTATGTCATTAACTTTTGGGAAGGGGTGGCCTAAGCCAAAGGTCATCCTGACATGCAGTCTGGCATAAGAGAATTCCAAAAAAACAAGGTTGTTCTGAAAGATGATAACTAATAAACTTGAAAATATTTAAACAACACAAAAGGAAGTGCAGGAGAAATGATCAAACTAGTTTACCATTTTAACCTTAACTGTCCGCTTTCGTCAGTCAGACTTCAGAAACAGTAAAGCAATCATCCACCTTAGTATAAATACAAATGAAACACCAATCAAGTTAAAAAATCAATTAAACAATCAACTTGCAATAATATTAACCCTGGGGGTAATTCAATAAACCCTACATGGAGAGATTCTCCGTGTAGGAATAGTGTTGCAGCCCAAACATAGAATATGGCCGCCAAGTGATCCAGGAAACAGGACTGGGGGCATGTGGACATCGTGCAAACACGGAGGTGTCCATGGAATGCAAATCACCTCATCTGCTGGTGAAAACCAGGCAAATGAGGTGATTTTGCGATCCAGGAAGCAGAAAGGCATCAGTGTAACTGTCGTGTCTGCAGGAAAATTGCACATGGTTAGTAACCATGTACCTGACTATAAAATTAAAACAGGGGCTGTAATGGCAGAAAAAAAAGTCTGTATATGTAACAGTATCCATGCAAATGGCCAAATCTATGGCCATTGAGACTAAAATGTAAAGCAACATATCAGAAATTAATCTTTTTTAATACATATGCCACATTTAAGAGGCGGGCAGCGACTCGCAAACATGCTATTTTTGCAAAAAAAAAAACAAAAGTGTAAAATATGAAATTTAAAGTAGGCAAAGTAATTGCATTATAGTGGCCAGCATAGTCATACAATGGCAGGTTATAGTGGTAGCTAAGGAAACAGGCCTTGGTGTAGTGCTGTATCCAGGGTATATGCAATTAGGTGTATGTAAATGAGACAGGTTTAATGAATAGCAAAACGGGCCAGTGTGTTCTGTAGGTACTAACCATGGTAGGGCTAGAGCTGTGTTGGTGTAGGCAGAACAAATAGCTAATACAAAAGGGGGTGTGTCACACCTTCTTTAAGCTGATTGGAGCTTAGTGGCCCCCGTTTGCACTCAGCTAAGCACAGCTAAGCAGGGGTATGTGTCTGAGGCTGCCAAGCTGTGCTTAGCCCCATGGCGCATGTTTAGCTGGTTAAAGAAAAGCTAAGCATGACCGTGTACAGGGGAGGGCTCTTTCTGCTCAGCAATATTTACACTAGCTCCAAGGGTTTGCGTGGAGTGCGGCAGGGCTTAACGGTGGAAGAAATAAAAAAAAAAGGGGGGTAGCCTGGGAAAGCCAATTAAGCATAAATGACTGATAAGCTCTGTTCCATCAACACTGGCCCATTCAAACCCCTCAATAATATACCCAGCAGGTGGAATGTATCATAGTCAGTCAATCACACAGGCTGCATTTGCAGCACACCAGTATAAAGTATGCATACACCCTTCAATCTGATTTTTCCCACATACTCTGCACAATTGGAGTACACACTTGGGAATTTTAACAGACAATATGATAGGGGCTGCTGCTTCTCTGCTACATCTGTATGCACTACAGGCTGACGTCAGTGATGATAATGATGATGCTGACAATAGGCCCAGATTGAGGAGGAGAAGAGTGTTCAGACCCAGGGTAACCTTTCAGGGGCTACATGAACTGCAGATAGTAGAGTGCTACAGGGTGGACAGGGACATACCACAGGAACTCACCAAGCTCTGCCGCCCTTACCTCAGACCCAGAGCCAACAGAGGGGAACCCACCCCAGTGGAAACAAAGGTATGTGTAGCCTTAAAAATACTAGCTGCAGGTACTTTCCTATGACCTACTGGGGACATCATGGTAATCTCACAGGCATCTGCATCCAGGGTACTCCACCAGTTCCTGGATGTCATGCTAACACATGCCAGTGAGCACATTTATTTCCCCAACACCCCTGAGGAGAGGACCAGCAATATGCATCTCTTCCACCATGTAGCACACTACCCAGAGATACTTGGTGCCATAGACTGCACTCATGTGCACATCAAAGAACCATACAATGAGGAGGGTAGAGTCTACATCAACCTCAAGGGGTATCACTCCATCAACTGCCAGGTTGCCAGGTCATGTGCAATGTCCAGGACATTATCATCAATGTGTGCGCTGGCAGCCCTGGCAGTTATTATAACTCCCACATCTGGAATGCATCACAGCTATACCAGGCATTTGCCAGGGGGGGACATCCCATACAGCCATCTAGTGGGGGATGCTGGTTACGCACTGAAACTGTGGATGATGACACCCATCAAAAATGCACACACACCAACTGAAGAACTCCATAATGAGGCACACAACACAAACTATGAACATCATAGACCATGTGTTTGGGCTGCTCAAATCACAGTTCTACTGCCTTGACATATCTGGTGGAGCCCTGCAGTACTCTCCAGTCACATGTGCACACATGTTCATAGTATCTGCCATGCTGCATAATATGATCCTGCAGAAACAGCTGCGACAGGAACATCTCAGGGAAGGGCCACACAGCCCCTCACCATTGCCAAGGTCCCCACAGGCACAGAGGGACTCAGAGGAGGAATTTCCTCAGCCTGTCCCTGTAGGCAGACGTAGGCATGCCCAGTACAACCTGATCTTGGCAAAGAGGCAATGCACAGCACATACACTGACAACCTAGGGACCCAGGGGCTGACACCTCACTGCGACTCACATACACACAGTAAAATGGATGCCAACCACATCACACTACCTATACCTTACCATGTATAGGCTGTGTACTGCATGCATCCAACAGTCAGCCCTAAAGCACTGTCCTTTCAACTGCTGCTGGCACAAGGTATGTCACTTTTCTTAACAACAAATCAATGGGGTAGTAGACTGTTGTAGCATATGTATGGTATTGTTGCATGTATGTAAGGGAATGGAGTGGGCCACTGGGATAGCAACAGACAATGGACAGCTATGTGGGACAACAGGAACTCTTTGCCAAATACTGGCTGTCTCAGAATATGCAGTAGGCCCCAAGCCAGCAAAATCCACTGCAGTATGTGACGGACTTACAAACAGTGGGGTCATAAGACAGATGCATGGATGTCAATGTTGGAGTCCCATACATACCTCTAAACGTCTTACACCAAGAAATCTGTACAAAGCCATAAAGAAATGTGGGGCAGAGGCCCCAAAACAGGAACACGTGTTAAATATTGCTCTTAGAAACATAGAAAGTCGATAGAATAACAGGTGTTGCAGCAGCATGAATTCTCTGAAGGGTAAGAAGTCTGAAACTCAAATGTCTGTCATTACTTTCTAACTTCAGTCATTAATGATTTCACAGTAACTTTCCAGACAACCACAATTTTATCAACAATGGACCCAAAATGTGAGGGAAACATCTGGACATTCAGCGAAAATCTGTACAGTTTAGAGGTATGGTCCCCTACTCCTGACACACCCATGTTCCCATAGAACTGCAGTAACAGTTAAGTTTGTAAGGTAATAGCAACAGACCACACATTCCCAGGGCTGTCCCAATCAGCTTGCTAACATGTTCCATTTCCACAATATGCAAGGGTCAATGTCCTAAGTATGTGCGTGGTTCATAGTGTGAGGAAGTAGACAGCACTGACTGGTGCTGGTTGTTGCTCACTGGGCTAAGTACATTACTGTGGGTGACAGGGTCCATGGTTCAAGATTGGCTGTGCCTATTATTTTGCATGTCAGCTACACCTATGGTAGGAGTTCTACAGGCTGTCCAGATGTCAGTATTTGTTACTGCTGGAAAGAGGGACAATGGAGGCACAGTAGACCACAGATATAGGCAGTACACAGCTCTCATAGTTCCTGTCCCAGTGGACCACATCATTCACTGTTGCTACCAGATCTGCTCACAGTGTAGTGCATTGTTGCTGGTTATGGTGACTTCTTGAAAACAGCACCTGGTGATGGACTCTCAGGCCATCAATAATTGCAGCGGTCTCAGCTTCTGAGAAGGGTGGGTTGTGATGTCTGTACTTCCCACATGAAAGTCAGATCAGAGAACTGCATACATTGCTCACCATTATGTACAGATGCTGCATATCCACTTTTGCCAGTACTATCCAATGCTAACCCCCACATCATAACCCTGCCATCTATCAGCACAGTATGTCTGTGGGTTTCAGCAACATACTGGTAATACAGCATGCGCTGCCCCCTGATCCTGATGTTTCATGCTACTTGTTGCATGTGCTATGAGTTGTTGCAATGCATGTACCTTTTGCACCTATTACTGCTTGTTCATAGCCTGTCTACATGGTCTGCTGTGGTGTCAGCCTCCTACTGTATTAGTAAACACCTGATCTGTAGGCCCACCCTGCAGGTCTCCCTGGCCTTCCTCCCTCAGATTCTGGACTATATAGCTGGAAACTTTCCTACAGTTTCCCCATCCGGTGTGTTTGATATGGGTGTCCTTTCACTGTGTAGCACCTGCCTCATGTGCAGGGATGGACAGCCATCTACAAACACCACCAAGGAACACACTGTGTGAGAAATGCAATGAGAGTAGGAACCTGCAGTCCATGCTGTCTCCCTGTCAAGGCTGCATATCTGTCCCCAAACAGGTTGTCAACACAATCAATACACCTCACACACCACCCACACCTACACAACACACATAAACATCTGCAGTGGTCCTCAACATACACATCGACAAACAAAGTCGATCTCTGAGGCAAAGCCACACATGAACGACACAGCCGTACACAGCACATCCCACACATGGTCACACACCTGTGTCTCACAGCCACAAAGGCATCAGCCCATATGAAACATTTTACACATAGGGGACTCCAGTGGAGACACACTGGAGTGCCTCTGACCTTGCTGTATATGTGGATGGTCACAGCTACTTGTGTGTCACGTGACAGACTCTGCTATATTGCATACGCACTGCTGTCTGTCACCAACAGGTACTGTCATGCGTCTGTCACAGTACATGTTGGTGTGCCTGATCTCACATGTACGTCCATGGACTATATGCAGTGATACATGAGTGAGCACACTGGTTAGGTATCCCAGGCAGGTATGTCCCTAGCCTTATGCTGCATTATGCTGTCACTCAGACCAATGCCACAATACAGTCAGAGAATGATTGCCTTAACATGTGCACATTTATCCTGTGATATTCCAGGGGTTCCAGTACTTGTGATTCTGGGATAACATGGTAAACAATCCATGATGCTCTGTGAGAGATGGGCTCCAGCTGTCTTCACTGGTCTTCATGCATCTGGCACTGGTTTTCGCCAGCCCCATAGTGACTCCATTATTAAAAGTGGTGAGGTTATCACTACAAACATACAAGTGTCAATGCAGCACTCATTGAAGGCCATGCTGCTAAATGCTAAAGGTGTACACATAACTTTGCCCTCATTGTAAGCAGTCCAAACCCTGGGAACTGCAGACACCTGTGCAGTCACACAGACCATGGTTCAAAGCTGCAGAGAGCACCCCAGCCTACCTGGTCAATCATCCTATCAGACATTCAGAAGCCAAAGTGTAGCAGGTAATGCCATGGGACATGAGGTTTCTGTATATATGAGACACATACACACCTCCACACTGTACAAGCAGCAAGATGCACAGGGGACACAGCAGGGGCAGTTCACCATTGCCAGCACACACTTATTCAAATCACAGCTAGCTACCAGCCACCACATGTGACCAGGAAGCCCATTCAGCCTATATGGACCTCATCAACTGCATTAGAAGTCAGGTCTGTACCCTGATCCTGGGTCAGTTTAATGACCCTAACATACAAATGGCCAGAGAGCCATCAACAGTGGAAGTACAAACATCTTGGTGCAGCCAGGGTCTACCCCCACATGAGGTGAAGGTGTACTGCAGTTGACATTATACAACACGGGTTACCACTGCAACATCCCCACAGTGTCATCTTCCATGGCAAAGCAACCATCATACGGTCACGTTTGCAGTCACCATCTCCCACAATACCCATCTAGCTAGGTCAGCCATGCATACACCTCCAACATGGAATACATCCTCCTGAGGGGGTATGCACAGCCTCACAGCCCCCATCCCCTCATTAAGGACTGGCACCAGTAGCCACACATGCACACAAGCACTGTATGTGCATTTGTATAGATGCATGTAGTCAGGTATATCCAACAGGCCTACATCATCCTCTGCTAGGATATGTACACCTGTCTGCTGAACATCTGCAATATGTACTGTACATAACAAGGATGACATACTGCTGTTCAAGACAAAGTAGGGGAAGGTGCCCTATTTGCAGCAATTTCTCCTTAGTGTGTACATGAGAATGGGATCAGTCCTGCAAACCTGCACAACAAACACAGAGCTTATATTGTCTACATCCATTACAGACAGTAATCTCCCCTACTGCACATGTCTGCAACAGCATTGGAAGCACCTGCAGCTGCTCATTTGTGGTGCTCAAGGATGCCAGCTATACCAGTGCTGTTGGTATAGCATACTGGTTGCCTGACAGAGTCCGTGTAGGCTTCAACCCCTGTCTTCCCCATCAGTACATCAGGATAGCCACAGTACCTCCCCTGTCTCTTATATGTAGGGAACAGGTCACCACTGCCATGTAAAAGTCATGGTAGACATCTGCCATGGCAACCTATCACATCGCAGAATGCATCCTACATGACCCCAAGCATAACCTTGCAATACCATAAGGAACCATATTCAAAGGAGGACTGACTACCGCCTTTGTCACAGCCATTTGATGGACGACCACTGTCACCCTTTTACACTAAGGTGGGACGTCCCCCATTCAGTCATATGATAGACCCAGCCTAACTAGGCTGCTCTGCAAGGCTATAGCACAGTTTATATTAAACCCCATTGACAAGGACATTGGCAACCTGCACACACTCTGTCACTCCCATGTAGGCTTTGTCAGGGAAGGTTTCATGTCTGTTACACTCGGTTGACCTCTATGACACAATCACCAAAGCCATGGACAGGGGGTGACAGTGCAAACTGCCTAGCTTGACCTGGACAAACTCTGTGACTGTATAACCCATGTGACCATTATAGATATAACATCCCCAAGTATGCATCACACCATATCTTACCATAGGGGTAACACACTGGTGTGCTGACACGACCCACCTATTTCACATAGAGAAATCCACCTCAAGCGTTTCACCCATAACTAGGTGTGTAACCTGTTGTTCCCTGTTTGGGCCTCTGTTATGTGTGATATACACTTCTGAGATGCATGTAACAGTCATTAGCCTATGTCCAACCATGTCAGTGGATGACTGCATGCTGTGTGCCATCGCAGAATGCCCTAATGATGTCATCTGCCTAGAAGGGTCTCACAGAGATACATAACTGTTGCCAGACACATGGCCTCAGGCTGCATAGCAGGACATGTAGTGTCAACCCCTTTGGGGAGAGTGACGTCCCCACATAGTATAGTACTAACAACATCATAGGCATGCAATCAATCATGAGGGTGCTATAAACACAGGTCTTTGACAACATGACATTTCAGCACAATGTTGCCCCCCATTGTAAGGTAAACATTGTACATGGCCCATGTCATACATAAGGGTATGTCATCAAGGGACATGGGATATAAACATCCCCATATTCCCCCCAGTGAGGTCCAGTATTGTGTATAATTCCATGTACATCATTTACATCACACAGAACATGCAGCAGCTGGGGACATCACAGAGGTTCCCCACTTGGGAAAACCAGGGCATCAAACAACTACCATACACCAATAGGCTATATGGGCAACCCTCTACCTAATTTCATGCATACTCCTCAGGGGTGACCTTAAACTCCACACTGCTGGGACTGCTGCTCAAGTGCAATCATGCTCCACTCTGTTAACACACACACACACACACACACACACACACACACACACACACACACACACACTCAACCTGGCATGTGACATAAACTGGGCATGTTGGCAGCTCTGATGTGTGTCCCACACAATCACCCTGCGGTGGAATGGGCACCCTGTTTACATCAGGCAGGGTAGCTATTTACACCTTTGCAGGCGTAACCTGGATAACTGGATGGTTAACTGCACATACACCCTTGGGATGCCACCTGTGTCCCTGTTGGACTGGGGCATCAGGTGCTGCCTTGCATACACATGGGCTAACATCTGGCCTAGGTATGTGGCTGCTCAGGGCCCATAGACTAGCAATGTCATATGGTACCAGGAATACCAGATATGAACTGAGTGTTGTAACAGACTGTGTTGTTGTGCCCACACCAATGACTGCCATAAACTGTTGGGTGTCCCCTATGGGCAACATTATAGTACCATGTCATCCAGCCTACATCCGACAAATAGGTGAGTGGTAGTACAAGTGCATGTGGACATTCCAGCAACATCTGTGCTACAAAATAACTGAGAGCAGTGCATATGTGGTGTAAGGTGTCCTCCTCATAGGTGTTTGACATCTGCAGTACCCAGATGTTTGCAGAATGTGTACATGTGCCTGCAAGATGTAGACCCCCTGCCAGACAAATGTGGATTTTCGGACACTGGTTGGACAATACATGATGGTTGTCCCAAGAGTTCAGGGAATGTGTCTGTGACATGCCAGACCCCTGGGAACACAGTAATGGTACAGTAATATCTGGTACTGTATTCATTACCTTACATTATATGCTCAGTATGTACACACTGCTGTTAAGGAAGACCCAGTGTCCCCCATTACTAGTGCCTATAACCTGATGTCGTGCTGCAGTGAGTCACCAGGTATGCTAGCCATAGGTGTCAGGCAATTTGATACAGGTGTGGAGTACACAGTGACCTAGCCAGGGTACATCAGGAACTGTCAGAATCACATGGACAATCTTTGAACTAAGCCTGTATGACATTCACAGACTGAGAAGGGCTCAATGACAGTACATGATGTGATATGCCAGGTGTATCCACCAGCACTTACTGTCAATATTGCACAACAGACAATCCAGTAGCAGTCCTATGTGAGCTGACCATTGCTGGGGTGAATCAGGAGCCAGAGCTGTGATCTATGTCACTGCAGACAGAGCCCTAAGGGATGGCCATAGGTGCTGGACAGCAGACTAACAGCAACATGTCACTCCAAGAAATGTGGTTGAGACCTACTGTGTAAATTCCTATTTCCCATGACTGCATCCCCCCATCAGCATTCTATTACATTCTTAATTAAATTATATGACATACCTGGTATATTGCTGTACTCCTTTGTGAGAAGAAATCCAGTTGTAGTCACCTAGAGAATCACAGTCTGTCTTCAGGAAGAAAGTGTCAGACCTGTTTGGCATAGGCAACAGCTTGCCTTTTGTAGGTAATGCTCATGAATAGGTGATTGCCTGTGCACCAATCTGTGACTCCCACTAGCTAATTGCATCCAGAACAGCTGGGTTGCATTGCCATTAGCAAATGGCATGGGAACACAGTCCTATAATTAAGGCCTACATGTAGGCCTTGGCCCTTTTCCTGGCCTGTGAGGAGGACATTATTGAGGTGTGGGGGCTACAGCATCACAGAGAGTAGGTAGAAATACTGTTCACTGTTTGGACTGATGCGGTATGTCCACAGTTTTGCATGCTATGTTTGGCCATTGTTAACAGAGTTTCTGATTCTGTGGCAGGTTACTGTTTAACAATGTGTGTTGGGCTCAGTAAGGAGATAGTCAGATGTAAGTATCATATATCCTTTTTATCTGAATGTACATGCTGCTGCAGTTGATATTAATGTATCAGTTGTGTATGTTTGTAGGGAGAGACTGTGATACATGTCCCTGTCACCTGAACATTCCCTTCCCTATCCCTTTATGTATAGGTGTTGTATGGATGCCCTGTTCTAGGTGTTTGGGAGGTATGATAGGTCTGTAGCAGGTAGCTGAACATACAGCTGCATGTGTGGCAGGCTGCAGCTGCTCCATTCTGGGCAGGAGTCATACTGGGGATTGTGAAGACATTGGGGACAGCAAACTGTATATGTCAGTGAGGGAGCAGTGTCAGCTCTTGTGTCACAGCATAACAGGGTGAAGGTACCCATTACAATCCAGGTGAGGCATGTTCCTCTGGTACATATGTTAAGTAGTAGTACCATCCAGAGAGTGGCAGGGGAGGTTTATGACATGTATTGATATTTGTGACATCTGCTCCACCCTCCAGGCCTTTGACCTGCTATTGTAGGTGGCAGTGACTGTGGTAGCAGCAACCAGGTCTTCTGGACATTACAGGGCTCAGCTATTTCTAGGTTGTATTGCCAAGCATGTAGTTGTCATGCAACAGACTGGACTGTGGAACTGAACTGTGGGTCTCCAGATGTCAGACATGCTAGGCATGTTGCAGACAGAGCTATGGAGTAATTATTATGGGAGGTGTAGTTGCAAGACATATGTGCATGCATACAGTGTGTTACATAGGATTTGCATGAACATGTGTGTTTGGATGGCTATAATGTGTGACACTGACCTGTCTGTCATGCTTTTGTAAAGTCAATCTGCACTCCATTGCCATTACATCAGCACACAGAATAGCTTTGATGACAACCATGCCGTACAAAGGTGACACAACTGTGGACATTCTGCAACAGTCTGTGCAGTTGTCAGCTGTACCTGATATCATAGGCCTCCTGTCAAGCCATCAGCATATCTTTGGCTGTGTACTGGTTCAGTGTCTGCATTACGGACCCAAGTATGCTGTCATTTATCACATTATATGTAGAAGTAGTGTCACTGGTACTCAGGATATATTCGTAACAACACAAGTAATTCCCTAGAGTTGAGTTGGTCTACTGGTGTATTGCAGTGAACTGTAGTTCAGAGGGTCCTGGAACCAGTACTTGGCAGGGGTGTCTTTTCCCTAATACTACATGACTGTACCACATGATTGGCTTAATGGTGTATTTCTGTGAATGTAGTTCAGAATGTCATGGGTTCAATACTTGGAAGTGATGTCTTTTTTCCCCTAATGTTACATGACTGTACTGCATGATATATTTAAAAAACAACACCGATTCCACAGAGCTGAGTTGGCCTTGTGGTGTGTTGCCATGACTGTTGCTCCAAAGGTCCTGGGTTCAATACTTGGCAGCAGTGTCTTTTTTTCCTAATGTTACATAACTGTACTGCATGACATATTTAGAAAACAAACAGTAAAACCCCAGTGCTGAGTTGGCCTAGCGGTGCATTGCTATTACTGTAGTGTAGAGGGTCCTGGGTTTGAGACTTGTCAGGAATGGCTGTTTTGTTGCTGAGCAGAACAGTGTCCAAATCAGATAGGGTGACTAAAGCAGTTTTAAGTGGGGAAGGGTTTTAGGTGCATTTGAGGAGGTAAGTTGGGTTGGAGAGGTTGCTTTTCCAGACAGACAAGACAGCAGACAGGGGCAGTGTATGACACATGAGGGGGCAAACACCTTGGACAGGGAAGGTGGTTTGGAATCAGAGGACCAAGTGCTCCCAGATGGCAACAGTGGGACTGAGATCCCCACCCATGGGCAGTCATCACTGCCGCTTCATGGCCCTGAAGGAGGCTGTGCTGTGGCCAGCCTGCCCCTCAAGATGTGCCAGTCTAACTTCGATCTAGAGCAGTCTATCATCCAGGTCATGCTGGATGACCCTGCACTCCATACCTGAAACTTGATTCTGGGTGACATTCTCCTGTCCATGCCACTGCCCAGGGGGGATGGACACCATCCCCTGAGGCAGTTCCACCTGAGGGTGGTGCAGGACCAGCAGAAGGAGCAGCTCCAGTTTGGGTCCTAGATGTCCTGGGACCCAATAGTAGGGCCAGATGAGCTGGAATAGACAGATCACCCAGAACTGGCCTACCCAATCATGCTATGGTATTGAGGTTTGTCAAGGTTTATTGGTTAGTCATGAACAAAACATCTCAATGTTGGTTATAGCAGCATTCATGGGTGTTCCAATTAATCCAGAACAATCAAATTGCATAACATACAAAACACAGGCATAAATGAGATAACAGTCATTATTTTAACAGGATGCCAGTAACAGTTATGGCAAAAGGCCAACAACATGGTATGTTAAGATGCAACCACTGAAATATATAACCGATAATACAACACAAGGCCCAACATTCGGTTTTGAGAACAACATATGTTGAAATGAAAGCATACCCGTAGTATAAGAATAATAATAATAATAATAATAATTTATGATGCAGATAAGGGTTGGAGAGAGAGAAAAACATTTCATTAACAACTGTATATGCTATATTTTTTACAACAGTACTGCTGAATACTCTAAAGGTCTGCCCTTACTTTATATCTACATGTGCCCTAAAACTTCTGTAGCACATACGTACCTCTCAAGCTGTCAACATGGCATGGTATGGTCTAAGCTGTAAGAACTATAGGTACATAACTACAGGGGACTCGTACATGTTGTGTGAGTGTGCTACTGGCATACTTCAACTGAATTTATATCTGTGTCCAAGGTTATTGGCAACAGTGATCACTATCCGTGAAAGCGTGACACTTGAGAGACATGTATCATACACAGTGCATGATGTATATACCTATCCTGCTGTCATTCCTAGGCATGGTAGACATTAGTATACCCTTCATACAGCTACCACAGACATTTGTTTACCTGTATGTCCCGTGTGGGAAATTTTTATTAACAGTACACGACTGTTTCTATAAATAGTCAGTACTACATGTCTGTTACTATAAATAAATCTTACTACCGGTCTTTGGATTCAAACCCTGGTCTGTGTGTGGAAAATTAGGAACATATCTATTGTTTATCACACGGAGCTACTGGGTCACTGCTGTGTGTTGGTTGACTAATATGTGCCTAGAGCTCACCTGCTGACAAAGTCTGACCTAGTAATATCAGTAGAGTGTCACAGGAGACTGCAGTGACAGCTGAATATACATGCATGAGATTTACGCATGACAGGAATATTAGGTGAAGTGTGTTTTAATACTTGGAATGCAGGTGTAGACATTTAACCCCTAATGGATGGGTATATGTGTGATCTGTACAGACTATATCAGGGTGCTAGGATGCCTACCTGACCCATATACATTTGCAGATGCTATATTTGCAGTCTACAACTACTACTGTGTCTTACTTGCCTGCATCAGCATGCCTAAGTTCAGGAATACATATAGCTGAAATGCAAAGGTTGACACCAGATAATCATGATGGGAAAACACTATAATACCGTACACATTACTATTCAAGGTTCACATGTTAGTGCATAACATATATCAAATTGCATTCTATCTTACAGTACAGCTCCACATGTAGACTTTAGCATAACAGTTCTTTTGCAGCCAAACATCAGTCACGTCATGGTGTTATGCCCATATTTGCTTAGCAACACCTGTTAGCTTGGACATCTTCAACAACAGAACAGAATACACCCAATAATTGCCAAAAGACAGCTTTATTGAGAGTGACATGACACAGCCATTGGTATACATTTGACAAACTTTATTGTACCCCAGTTTAAATAATGCATGCATTGACAGTGTGCTGCTATTACAGAACCTATGCAATACTTTTACCTTCACAATTCTGACTGCAGTTGTACTGTATTTCCTGTAAATCATGAATGGATGTCATTTATTCCCTTCACATTTAGAATGCCAGTGTACTTTATTACCAGATAATTAGTATTAATACAGCGTACATATGTCATTCCTACACATTATTACTGTCAGAACAGAATATACCTATTGGCAGTTACTACTGTACTCTTTATTATTAATATTACTATATATTGCAAGATATATTTCTACTCACCACACTCTCAGCACATCCTCGCTAGGTGCCCTACATGAGCCTCCAAGTTGCGAGTCGTTTCCTCTGCAGCTGTGGGAAGGGAAACACTATTATGTGTACCTGTCTATCACATATTCATGCTAGAATTTTGTAAACCAATGGTTCCTATACTTACAAACTTCTGAGGCATTCCCATCCTGAGCATCTTGGAGCCAGTGGGCCAAGAGCACCCCCTTCCTCTGCTTCAGGTCATCATAATGATGATACACCTGCTCTCCAGTCCACAGGATTCCAGTGGCATTGGTGAGGTCACATGCCAGATGCTCCCATGCCTTGGACTTGTATTCAGAAACCTGGTACTGGCCCTCCAGCAGTCTGTTGTCATGGTCTTTAACAAGCAGCCATGACCCTGGATTCCAACATGCCCCAGCGCTGCGCCCAAAAGCTTGCTCTTTGTCTGACTCCAGCCATAGTTCCTGCAGTGATTAAACCCCAAACAGGGTCTGGCTCTATTCCCATCTGTATAGCCTAAATAAGGCTATTTTCCCACCCTTCCCTGCCATTGGACCATTTTTAAAAATGCTATGCAAAACTTAGCAGTGCACAAACCTGCTAAACTTAGTTGAGCAGTGCTTAAAGTGGCAAATGCTTAGCCGTGCTTAGCGGTGTGCAAATCTGCTTAGCTCACCTTAGGACTGCTTAGAATGGGACTGCTTAGCAATGCACAAACTGGCTAAGTGGAGCTAACCATTGCTAAGTATTTCTGAGACAGGTCCTGTTTAAGTATTGCTTAGCTTGGCTTAGCAGTGCTTAGCAAAATTTAGCTAAGGGCAAGCAAGATTTTTAAATAATAACAAAAATATATATTGTCATTAATCACTCATTATTGATACTTTATTATTATGTGTATGTATTTTACTTTACATAACCTCACCCTTCTACTTTACATTACCTTGGTGTGTGACTGAACTATATTGGACACTTGTGTTTAACTGGAGGTTTTCACCTCATATCTCCACTGACACTGGAATTCTGGACCAGCTGCATTGACCTGGTTGACAAATATCAATAACTATGTCAATTATAAAAATAGAAATATAAATGTTTTCCAGTGTAAAAGCTGAATGGCCTATGCTAGTATTCAAACCATGTATTTACTGCACACAAAGTTAATAATCTAACCATTCAGCCTACTTGGCTGTTAAGACTTCAGCTCTACATTTCTATAAAGCTTTTCATTACGTTTAAGCATTGCTGAGCAATGCACCATGCCACGCAAACCCGCTCAGCTATGCTTAAACTTGATGAAAATAAAAAAAATAAATAATTACCAAAAAAATAAATAAATATAAAAGGAAAACTCACATTTGCACATTTAATTTCCGTGCTGTATGGCACTCTGACAGTACAGGGGGTGTGTTACGGACACTGTAACACACCCCTCCATGTGAAATAAATCTAACAATTATTAATGTGTCCGAGGACACTTTCTTTAATCTTTTAGTGCCATATGGCACTTTGAAAATGTGGGGGGGGTGTTATGGACACTGTAACACACCCCTGTGTGACATAAATAAAAATAATTATAAATAAGTGTCCGATGACACTTTAATTGAATCTTTTAGTGCCATACGGCACTTTGACAGTGCAGGGGGTGTGTTACACATCTCTGAACACACCCCCTAGCACTGACTCAGTAACCATGTACATGGCTCCCCCTCAGTAGCGCCTTCATTAATATGCAAAGCACACTGCTGAGGGGGAGCTGCAGACACGGACACCATTCACTCTGTGTAGGGCTTGCACTATTCCTATGTGGAGTTTATTAAATCTTGGGATCTGTCTATACCATATCATTTTTAACTCTTTTTTTAAACATGTCATATTAATAGTATTGTTTAACCCTGGGTGTTGATCTGCTTTTAATTTAATCTGCCATTTGGTTTCCTTCATTTCCACCACATTCTTATAATTTCCTCCTCTTAAATCCACTAGAACTTATTATAATACAGAGAACATAAATCTTTTATGTTTGCCACAAACTTTAGAATATTTAAAGATAGCATTTCCTTCATCTTTCATTTTTATTGAATATATATGCTCTCTAGTCAATTTACTTAAAGTGCTAGGAATGATGCCAATATAATATGCCTGGCAACCAGAACATAAACTAATATAAACTAGTCCTTTGGATTCAAAGGTAAATCTACTAGGATTTTCTATAGGTCTGTCTAAATGCTCTAGTAAAATAAAGGGTCCTTCGTATATAAACCTACAAATATTGCAGGAGCCACATTTATATGCCCCTTTTGGTTTATTTGTAAAAATATGGGAAATTTTTGTACTGTCTTTTTGTAATATGAACTTAAGGCTGTCGGTTTTCTTAAACACAAATGAAGGAACTTTACCTACTAACTTAAAGAATTCATTCTTTCACTCTATAATCTTTCAGTTATTACTAATAATATTTCTACTGGTCAAACTATCAATAATATACATATCCAACAAAGTGGAATATTATTATTCAGATACTTATTCTTTGTTTTCAAAATTAAAGCCTTTTTTAAGATGGGTATATAATCTATATTCCTTTTTAAACTAATTTCATCAGCTACCTTTATCAAAAATTCTTTATAATATCCCCTTTCAACAAGCACAGAAATAATAAATTCAACTGTAACACATAAACGGGTGGGGGGGGGTGAATATGCAGCCAAGAGAACTGTAACCAAAACTAAAACAGTTCAGATAGTATTAGGGAGAACCACCTCTTAATAATAAATCCACCCAGAAAACAACAACCCAAACTGCAATTGAAAAATGTCTAAATCAGTATGTAATTTGGTAGAATGACATAAACAAAGACAGGGCAAAGTCAAAAACTTTATTGCAAGAAACTGGTTAAAAGACTGGTTGAGTGCTTTCATCCTAACAGGACTTCTTCAGAACCAGTTCAAAATTAAAAGTCAAAAGTTTAACTACAAAATATACAAAAATCCATTGGTTAGTCAGTAATTAGTAAATTACCTATCATAATGAACTGCCCAATTACAATATAATCATCTTGCATTGAATCATGAGTATTAAAAGACTGCAAATCAAATATAAGCCAACCATATATCATAGGTTCATAGGTGAATACTAGGCTAATGGCCTTGGAGCCAACACAAGCCTAGCCCAAGAAAATACCCAGTCATCCTGTTGCCGGACATTAGTTCCTTGTGTCCCTCTTGAGCAAGGCTGTTGAAATGTTCCCTAGGGCGAATTGCTTGTTACCCATCCACTCATCAAGATTTCTCTTGAAGAGGGTTAGTGAAGTGCTCGGCTTGACATGAATGGGGAGTTTATTCCAGAGTATGGGAAGTCTCTGGATTAGGAACCTGTCCCTCCAGCAGGTTCTGTTTATTGTGGTGATGAGGTTGAGGTCCTTGGACCATGTTGTTTGGAGAGATTAAGTCATTTTCAGGTGAAGCATATCTAACAACACTGGGTCAGACATGGCTTTGTAATGCAAGCAGAGATCGCCTCTAAGTAGGTGATATGAGACGAAGTATAGCTGTAGTTTTTTTAGTCTGTTTGCATAGGGCATGTGTTTGAATCCTAGGATCCTCTTTGTGAGGAATTTCTGTGGCCTCTCCAGTTGTTGCAGGTGTCTAGTGAGGTACATGCCAAATGGAGCATTATACTCTATAATGGGTCTAATGAGGGATGAGTAGAGAGGGATTATAACTTCATTCTTTCTGTATGAGAAACCTTTTGTAATGAGATGTGCCATATAGAAGGACTTCCTAACTACAGTTGCCACATGGTTGTCAAAGGAGAGGTTATTATCTACTTGTGTCCCTAGATCTCTTATCACACCTCGGGAGATGAGAGGGCTATCATCAATGTGGTGGTTCATGGGCACCATGTTTTTCCCAAAGGGGATGATGATGATGATGCACTTTTTAGCATTAAGCTTAAGACCATGGTTGTGGCACCAGTCAGTGTCTGTGAGGTCTTTTTGTAGGATGTCGACATCAGCTTGAAAGTCAATAACTGTTTCCAGTTTGTAATCGTCTGCGAACTTGGTCAACCAGAGTCTTTTGGTGTTAGCATGAACTTCAGAGAAGTATATACCAAATAGGAGAGGACCCAGATCCTTGTGGGACTCCACTTGTAACTGCCCTGTAGTCAGATTTGGAGTCCGCTACTTTCACCATGTGCGTTCTATCCATGAGCTAGTTGGCAACCCATCTTATGATGTAGAGGTTAATGCCTAGGTTGGTGAGTCTGTCAATGATCCTTGAGTGGGGGATAGTGTCGAAGGCCTTGGCCATATCGAGGTAGACTGTGTGGACTGCCTTGCCTTCACTGACTGCTCTGGTGACAGATTCAAAAGAAGTCTATCAGGTTGAGCAGACATGATCTGCCCTTCACAAATCCAAACTGTGAGGGGTCCAGGGTGTGAAGATTTACGATATCCCTGTTTATGAGGTCCATAATGATGTGCTCCATGGCCTTATAGATCAGGCTCATCAGGCTGATGGGGCGGTAGTTTCCTGGGTCAGTAGTCGCTCCCCCTTTGTGGAGTGGAATGGTTGTGGAGGTGTGCTATTCGGTGAGAACAAAGTCTGAAGTGAGGCTGTGGTTGAACAGGGCACTCAGGTGAGGTGCCAGTTCCCTTTGTAATTCATGTAGCATGCAGCCAGGTGTATTATCAGGTCCCATGGAAGCTGTATTTTTGGCTTTGGATAGTGTGGCTTTTACCTGAGCAGCCATGATAATAGGGATTTGGCATTCCTTGGGTTTTGGGATGGGCCCTTTTGGGGGTGAGGGTGGGGTAAAGTTTGCACTAAACCTGTTGGCCAAGATGTTGGCAATATCTGTTGGCTCAGTATAAGTGGTGTCGTTATGCAGTAGCTCAGAGCCCCCCTGCGTATTGTTATGCAAGGTTCTTGACATAACTGAAGAACGCCTTGTGGTTGTCTTTAGCATCTGTTGCCATTTTGTTTTTATAACTAGCTTTGGAGGCTTTGATGAGATATCTCAGTTTTTGGTTGAGACTTACAAGGGAATTTTTCCAGTCTTTGGACTTTGCCCTTTTCTGCAACAGTTTTTTTCTTCTATTGTAGAGTTTTTTTAATGACGGGACCACCAGATTAGCTTCCTTTTTTTGGAGAACATGATCTTGGTTCTGTTCGTTATGGCAATATCCATACACTTGTGTAAATGCTCATACAGTTCCTTGGTGTATGATTCAGCGGCCATACATCCTTTCCCCATTTGCATGGGTGACGTGAAGTTTGACACTTCTGTCTTTAGAAGCTCAAAATTGGCTTTGGAGAAGTTTTTCACTGTGGTTTCCTTCATGGTGGGTGAGGCTGGTATTTGGATATTGATTGTGATTAACTTATGGTCAGATCTGACAAGGGAGGAGTTGATCTCTGGAGTAGAGCAGCGGTTCCCCATGTTTGTAATGACCAGATTGAGAATGTTTCTACCTCTGGTGGGGGTGAGAATGAATTGGTCCAGGGCACTAGAATTAATGAATTTCAGAAATCGTTGGGCAAATTAGTTGGAGCAAAAGTAATTTTCCCAGCTAATGGAGGGGTAGTTAAAGTCTCCCAGTATAATGGTATTGGGTTGAACCTTAATGCTTTCCAGAGTGCTCAAGAATGCCGAGTGGGAGTCCTGGGACATTGTGGGGGATCTATAGTAGGCTACAACCTGAATTGTAGTTTTATCCAGTGTTAGTTGCACCTGTAGTATCTCTGATGCATTATGTTGGGCAACCAGTCTGGAAGTGTGCATTTCCTTTATGAAGATGGATATACCACCACCTATGGGGCTTGGGTCCACACCTCCTTTGGGGCTTTGGTCCAGGTTTGGGGGCTGAAAGGTGTGATATGCTATGTAGCCTTGTAGAGCTGGGGTGCTCTCTGGAGCCTTGAACCAGGTCTCTGTTACTGCACAGAGGTCGATGTTCTCCAGTTTTAGGAGTGACTCAAGCAAGTGCATTTTGAGATTTAGGCTTCTAGCATTGAGGAGCATTACCATCAGGTTACGTTTGCTTGCAGATGTTATGGTGGTAAATTTGTCTTCAGGGCAAAATGAAAACCAGTGAATACCATGATTAATATAAAGAAATGTTAACAACACATGTATATCACTTGTATAAAAAGTACCTTGTAACTTAATGACTCTAAGCTTGAGAATGGGCAAAACGATGAGGAACCATGTACAATAACCCAAACATGAATTTATCAAAACCATGCATAAGAGAGAATGTTTGTACAAAGAATTATTAGTGTTTTGTTTTGAAATGTCTTGACAAGGTTCATAGATCCTCTTTTGAAATTGTCTCTCAGCTTTTCCAACATAAAAACAAGAGCAATTAGAAAATATTGCGATGTACACAACCCCTTTAGTATGGTAGAATAACTTTCGATTTGCAAAAAATTATCGAAAGTCAAGGAATTTTGTTGTAAAACATAGGAACATTGCTTACATGCCCCACATTTCCATGTACCTCTATGTGATCTAATCTATATTGCAGAATAGTGTGTGTATGTTGTACCTTTAAGAAGCATTTCAAGGACAGCACATGCATATAAATAGCAAGCATGTGCTAGCTTCAGTGTCATTTTGAGAGTGAAGCCAGAGAGTGAGCATGTATGAGTGTAATAGCTAGTTTGCATATACGTTTATCTAAGTTAAAGTTATTAAGCATCAACCCTCATGTGTTTGTACATAATAAAGCTGCTTGAACAGAACCCATGAATGCTCATCTGTTTTATCCTGACATATATGATCTAATAACTGGGGGTGAAGGTATATTTTCAAACCAATTTTTAATATTTTTCCCTGATTTGAACACAATGACAGGTGATGCTCCTAAAATGCTGTAGACCTCATTGTCCTCTTTCAGTATGTTTCAATTCCTTAACACAATGTCCTTAATATTTTTACAGTCAGAATTATATGAAACCACTAAAGAACTGGAGTATTTTGTAAATTCCATCTGAACCCCATATGGAGAAGGGTTGTTTGTCACTTGTAAAGAATCTGAACCTAAAAGTGGCTGAAATTTAATGCCCTAGTTATTTGTCACTTTACCTCTAGAGGCCCTAATCCTAAACCATCCTAATAATCTCAGTGTGCTTAGATGTAACATGATAATCTACTTGTCCACCTATACAACAGAAGGAATGCACAAGTACACTTCGTACTTTGTACAATTCTACTACTACTGTGCACTATAGCTAAATCTGAAAAGCAGGGAAAAACACTTTTACCTGGGAAATGTTAGTTGTTGACTAGACATGAAACAGAAGAGGTAGGTTTGATATTGATAGTTTAAAACTGGTAGCATGCTGATTAAAAAGAAGGAAGTTGTTAACGATTAGGGCAAAAAATGAGCTGTTACTATGGGATCATATCCACTGTATATATAATGCTAATTTCAGAAGCTCATCAGAGAAACTGAGTTATGACATGATTATTAAGAGTAAGAGGTATGGAGGAGTTGTGTTTGTTTTTATCCTTTTCTGTCAAACTAATGACATGCATAGTTATCACTGGTTGTTTTTGAGGTATTTACAAAATGTCATAGAGGATGGAGCATTCTAGACAAGGTAACAGGACATCAACAGCAGAGGCTTGTTTCCCTTGCCTTTTTTTCTTTGAAGGTTGGTATTTTAGAGATTATAGTCTCTCCAACTCTTTTGGGTTTCTAATAGCATGATGGGAATGGATCTCATTCCTAACTCAAAGTATGAGTGAAGTTCACTAAATTAATATTATCTCAATCTTTGATGTTAACTAGAAGTACTCTTCACAGCACACACAATGTGACCAGTAATGACTCCTTCTGCTTTCTTTAAGTTTGGGTCAGTGTCTTTAGAGATCTCTGTCTTATTGCATATCTACTTTGGGGGGTATTGTGAATACTAACTCACTGAAATATTTTCATCAAAACTTTAACTTAGGAACAGAAACACTGCCAAATTTTGCATACAAATACTACCTCGACTTTAACACTGGTTGTATTTGGCATACATGAGTTTTTTATTACCTATATTGTAAACTCATTTGATTGTTTTTTTATTAATGCTACTTGGGGATTATTGGAATGACTATGATTACTGGGCATTTATGTACTTGTTCTATCAGTTTTGAGTTGAGCCTGAAGGACTGAGGTATCTGAAAGCTTATTTATTCTGTTTATTTTAAGTTTTATTTTTAGTATTACTAAATGCATATTGGGGCTGAGGTCATATAGAGCTCTTAATATTCATGTTATTATGACTGTGTTTCCTTGGTAGACTCAAATGGTATTTATATGGTACCTAGTCTTGCTACTAAGTCATTCAGATCATAAAAATAAGTCTCATGTCTGGTAACTAAATAAGGTGACATCAGTGTTTGCTGTCACTGTCTTTATGCCTGCAGTAATACTTGCTGTCGTACCAGTTCCAGTCATATGTACCGAGCAGGTAAAATAAAATATTAGTAAAAATCCTTTCTCATTTTGTTAACTATATCATTTCACTGTAAGCATCCTGTATGACTCAAAGTTTTCTAAATGACAGTAACTTTTTAATTATGTACTCAAGACCTTTACTGGAATTTTGAGCTAATAAGTAAATGATAGGTGGTTAAGTAAATGAAGCAACTTAACAGCCAATCATCATCAACAGACACAGTAGATTTTTTTATTAGTTCTCCATTGCAGCTTGACCATCTACTCTGTACTGATGCCTCTTTTCAGTCTGTAAACCTCCATTTGTGACTGACTGTTTTACCAGCCCCTCCACTTACCTTGGACTACTAGCTTGAGTGTCAGCTAGCAGACATGGATGGTATTCATCAGGCTGGAAGCAGAGAGGAGACCTTTGACTGCAACATAATTTGTGCTACCATGTGACTTTCTATTATGGCAACAAATTCCTAAAACAAATGGCCCCTAAGAAGATGGTCATACAATGACACATGGCATACGTGCATGCACAAATCCCTACACGCAGTGTTCAAACACCTGCCAACCCCATTTTTTGCATATGCATGGCTGCACTACTCTGGGTGTCCACCAGGAGTAGTATAGGAACAACAATCCACATTCCTTCACCTAAGACAGGTGAGCTGGCTACCAGCCTTAGAAGTCTATCTCTCCCACCAGCTGACACTGTGGCTACATAGGTCGCTAATCAATCTTGGGTCCCCAGTAGCACAGGTGGATTCAAGAC